>NW_028279004.1:0-371174 GCF_059751315.1 Micrasema longulum
TGAGTGAGGCGTATGCTCTAATTATGGCTAATTGATAAAAGTTTTTTGTATTAATGATAGTTTTAATTTTTAATAATTAAATAAAAGATAAAATAAGCTAGAAGGTGTAATGTTTTTTAAATAAAATTATTATTTATGTTTATTATATTGTAAACTATCGAAGCACAAAATCTTAGACAAAAATCTTAGACGGTTATAGAAATTTTATATTTAAAAACAATAAAAAATGTCCCGACTCATACCATTTAATTTATGACTTGTGAGGTTTCTGAAAATAACAATTTATATGCGAAAAATTTTGTTTTGCATATTTTTCTTATTTTTTATAGTTCGATAAACAAATGCTTGAAATCTGCTGATTCAAATCTAAGCGTATGGGATTTTCCTTTCCCCCAATCGCAATTATTCTATTTCTGTGCGGCCCCAAGTTTTCATTTTGAGAAAACTTAAGTAATTAAATTTAGTCACAAATGACCAAGAAATCGCTTCTATCACTACCCACCAAAACTCTACCATTACAAACTTACAATGTCACCACTATAAACAAATGGAGCTATCTTAGTGGTGGTTATCATCGTCAGCATTTACCTAACAGCACCTAATGCATGGTGAATGTTACCCAGCGTCTAAAGCTTTCACTTTTTAAATTTATTAATGAAACATTAATTTTATTAGTTTATTTACATACATAAGTTTACTGTACATTATTAAAGACATAAGTCTCAACTCCTGTGTTAAAATGGAACTAGCAATTAGTTGACACAGATACATGAGTATATCACCACAAATATAGGATTAGAAACATAAAAAATAATTTGAAATATATATATTTATATATATATATGGCACATCAATATGTTAAACAGTAAACTTAAACAATCGGAAAATTATCTAGGAGTTTCCTACATGAATAAACATGAACAAGATATTATACTCCGAAGAGAAAAAACTCATTTGGGACGGTAGATAAAAAAAAAAACATATTTGTGACAATACATTATATCAGTTAATACAATCCAAAATAGAAAGAAAATATAATATTTGGAACATAAAGCTTAGTATTATGCACTATTTATATAAACTAGCAGGCAACAGTCGGTTATTGCCGACTGTAACATGCTAGGAAATTCGGCCCTTCGGACTTCACTGTATCGGCCCTGCGGGCCTCATTTAAATTATTGGAATCTCGGGCACTGTTTAATATTACTCGTATTTTATAAGCTAAATAAAAATACACAAAAATATGCTGCCATATAGCGGCTAATTTGTGAAACGTTAAACCAAAATTTTATCCAATGTATGAACCAATATCATATACTTTCAAAACACGAAATTTTTCGCTTTGGAAATACAAACACTAAAAAAAAATCATCTTTTCTAGAGTAATAATATATAGATTATATATATATATTATGAAAAATTGTCACTTTCAAAAAGATTAACGTAGTGTTTTTTAATTGCAACACTTTTAGATTTGCTGTTCGACTTTTCGTTTTTTAGTTCTGTAAACACTAAGACTTTCATTATTCTTTCTCTTAAATATTCTACACCTCCATTAAAGTGTTAATAAGGTAACATGTTGTTAAAAAAACACATAATTTTAAAAAAGTAATACCAAAAATTTAGTCCTATTTAAACTTGTAAACAACGTCATAGATTGCCCTTTGCTTACAAGTTCTTAAGAATATCTTGTACCCAACAGGACATGACTCTAACATGACATGTTTTCAGACAGTGAAATTTTAGTACGATTTTCGCTCTTAAATTTTATCGGCTTTACCACTCCATAAACTTTTATTTTATCCATTTAAAATTTTAACGCCTTACGGTTTTGAAATTCCTCGCAGTAATTTAATACGTTTATTCTGATTAAAATGTAAATGCTCCACATAAAACGAATCTCAGGGTAACAAAATAAAAGAAGAAGCATTTAAAAACATGTAGAAAAACACAAAACATTTAAATTAGTTACCAGCAAGAAAAGTTTTTTGTTGCATTAGCTCTTGTTTTAATTGGTGGTAATGAATGAACTCTTTTTACATTAATTTAATAATAAATATACTATCCATCATGAATTTTAAAAATAAAACAGAGTGACTGCTTTAGAAAACAATTTTTGAGTAGGCACTAAAATGTTTTTTTTAGTAATATTATGTTTAGCATATTCTAGTGATTAACAAACACTGGTACTCGCTATTTTATACTATCAATGGCGTAGAAAAAAAAATGATCACTGTGAAGGGGGGGCGTTATATGATAATTAATTTTATAAGGCTCTTTATAGACATGGACTTGGAGAGCGATAACTATTCACAGGGACCCGTCACGATATATATTTACAGGTCGCAGTGACGTCAAAGGCATTCATAGACTCCTATCACTAAGAATGAAAATTAATGTGAGGCTGACGTTTATCTTTAATTTTATTTACAGAGTAAAATGAAGTTTTCTGTACAAAAAAATAATATATGTACTTTTTTTTAACATGTTACTGACAAGGATGCATTATTTTTTCGTACATAAATATCGATTTTATTTTATGTAACGTTACCAGTTGTCGTCGGGGAGTTGTCCTGACGTTTAACAAATGGACCTTATATGTGTGAAAACACGCTAAACATGGCTTCCCAGAAACCGGAAATATGTCAAAACACATAATTGATCGCCTATTCTAAACAGCCTTTCTCTAGAACTTGTGACGTTTTACAATGTTTTTTTCTGATGTACTCTTAAAATTTTGAAATTTTCCTTATCATATATCGCGATATAAATTTAATTCTTCTTTGCTGCTTTGACTGTTCCTTAGACTGTGAGTTTAGTTAATTATATGCCGGGCTGTTCTCGGATATTGTCAAATCTGATTACTTGAATCAAAATCAGTTACTGTATGTAAGCACATAATAAATGAACACTGTATGGTCAACTATAGTTGTATTATTTATTGTAATGTGCAACTGTGTGACCAATATTCATTTACATTTCTAGTAATATTATAAGTTTTGTATGATTAGTTATTTTATGTTATGTATAATTTTTATGTGACAACATTTACAATAACAATATTATGTGGAAGCCTCTAATTGGACTTTATGATATGTATTTATGGTATAATTGATTCTTATAAATGTATAAATGTCTGTTGGCTTTCCAATGAAATAAAATAAAATAAAATAAAAATAAGTTACAAAAGTCTATATCTATAACAGTCCAATTATAATAATGATAAATCAAATTGTATCATTTTTATAACAACAACAAACCATCACGCCGTTTTCCCGTAGAGGTAGACAGAGAGGATAAAACGCCACATCACTCTATCTTTGCATACAGACCTCGCTTCCGCTACATTTATACATCATCTCATGCACGCACGCCGATTATTCCTACTTTTGACATGTCCATCTTCAAGTATTTATGATGTACTTGATCGTAACATGTCTTTCTCGATCTTCCTCGTTTTCTGCATCCATCAACATTCGCATCGTAGAGCCTTTTAGCGGTTCTTTCGCAGTCCATTCGCTCTATATACCCAAACCAACGCAGCACCTCTTTCTTGATTCTGTCGATAATGCATGTCTCAGCCTTACACAGTTTACGGATCTCGACATTTGTGCTATCATACATCGTTTTACCACACATGCACCTGAGAAATCGCATTTCGACTGAATTTAACCTACTTTCATCATCATTTTTCCAATTCCATACTTCACTCCCATTCATAAAGTTGGCACTAGAACTCCACTGTGAACTGCTAGTTTAGCCTCCTGCGATAAACATTTGTTTACCAAAGTAGATTTCAGTGCACCGTTCACCCTGTTCCCGGCACTCACCCTCCTTTCAATATTTTTCTCGGTCTTTCCATCCCTAACATACTTCCCAGTTACACAAATTCTTCTACCTGATTCAGAATATCTCCGTTTACACTGATCTCTCATTTAGTTATATTTTCATCCCTTTCAAAAACCATCACATTCGATTTATCAACATTCATAAGCAAATCGCTTTTCTTGCATACATCGTAGACTTTTGTAGCCAAAAATTGCAGGTCTTCTTTGCTGCTAGCAAGAAGCACGGCATCATCCGCATACAGAAGACAGTTAACAGTTATACCACTCATTTTTGCTCCCATTCCTAAATCTTTCAGTTTTAATTAAATTGTTTCATTTAATTTCATTTTTTAATTACTTTTTTTTTACTCCAACGCCCTTAATGCCTTCATACAAGTCAGCAATACATTAACTCCATAATCATGCATCCTGCATCGCTTATTTACGCTATTAACTTCATCAACTTCATCAAGTCACAGTGAAAATATTGATGGTAGGTACTAGGTTCGTTTGATAATTAAACACCAAGGTTAAGAAAGACAATACTAATTTACTTTGATGGGAAACGACGACACAACATGTTTGTTTAAGAAACATTGCAGTTCAGAACGACTTTTAAAATCAATATTCTACGTCCATTTTGACGTGAATCCAACCCAGAGTTGTGATTACAAAAGCTATCTTTATCGGTACAAGAAGAAGAATTTGTGTGTCTGGGAAACATGTTTCCAAGAGATGGAAGAGTAGAAGAATATGTTGAAAGAAAAGTGAATACGGGCAACAAAATTAACGGAGCACTAAGCACAGTAATTGCTAATAAAAATATGTCAATCGAAGCTAAACTGGCAGTGCACAACGGAGCTTTAGTCCCAACACTTATGAATGGAAGTGAAACATGGAACTGGCAGAGGAAGGATAAAAGCCGAGTGCACGCGGTTGAAATGCGATCTCTTAGACGAATGTGTGGGAAATCAATGTTTGACAGGGTTACGAATGATAAAATCAGGCGAGAGTGTAAATCTGAGTCAAGTAAGTGATAAGATTAAGAAAGGGTCTCTGAGATGGTTTGTTCACGTAGAACGAATGGACGACGAAAGAATGGTAAAATTAGTATATACGGTGAAAATGAACGGTGACGTGAGACGAAGATGACCAAGGAAGACTTGTCATGATCAGATAAACCAAAATCTTAAGTCTGGTCATGTCAAAAGCAGACAGAACCGAAGGGCATGTATGACAAGATGTATGAATGTGGAAGAAGCTAGGAATGTATGCTTGGATAGACGTGTGTGGCGGTCCATTCTCTCTGCCTACCCCTACGAGGAAATGGCGTAATGGTAGTAATCTTTATCGGTACTCGGTACATACCGAGACGATATAATTAACTTCTGTACTATCTCTATGAAACCTGATATGTTCTACCGACTTTCATATCGACATCATACGATCGAATCCAACCAACGAATAAACCCAAAAATTAAATCCGCGTTCCTTACTTATCAAAAAATTTAAAATAGTTCTCATTTATACTTCAAATAGGCTTTTGTGATAAAAAATGGCCACTTTAAAGCGTTAAAAAATACAATAAATCCCAATTCAAGCAAAAAATGCTCGCTTAAACATGATTTTCATATGACTTTTGACAATTACTAAGACGGTATGCTTAACGATCGTCTGTATTTATCTACCGAGCGATTACAAAGCCGGCTCCTTTCACGTCTCGATACGTACACTCAGAAAGATAGAAAAAAATGTTCAAACATATGACTTTTTTTTCATAATATTAATGGAAGACAAAACATTATTTTCGATGTCAAATAAATATGGCAAGCTGCAAATAATCGGTTATAGGGAGAATTCGTCTGTGGTATCTTTGTAATCGCTCGGGAGAATTTATCTTCAATCACGACATCATAATGAAACTAGGTCACTTCAGTGCGTAGATACATATACCGTGACGTACGCTTCCCTTTGTTACATACCGATTTGCCTACTCAAAACTTGAAAGTGGGGGGGTCTGCAGTGTATCTTCGTAATTGCTCAAGAGAATTCATCTGTTTAACTATACCGTTATGGTGATTATGGTGAAGGTATGACGTCCTTAGTTTCGCATCATAATCGGAGCCTAGGACCAGGCTAACGCGCCAACCAGATCACTATGAGGCGGACTTATCTTTACTCAATCGAAAAGTGAGAGAAGCCATCGAGTCAAAAACGCTTGTCCAGGGTTTTGGTTCTTTTTAATTCGATTATCGACTGTCGCATCACTAGCACATAGAATCTCTTTGGAAAATAAAAGAGACTTTGCCGAAATATATTTCCCCAAAAATGTTTATATTATTTGCTTAAATACGGGGAAAAACACCGTGAAAAACCGGAAACATTATGCAAAGTAGGGTAAGATTAACACTTTTAAAATACGATGCCTTTTTTGAAAAAGATTTATTTTCTCGCATTTAAAAATACAAATAAAGAATATAAAAATAGCCCCTAGCTTAAAAAAAAGCACCGTAAATATATTGTTTAACAGTTTTAAATGTGGTTCTTTTTATTCATTAACGTTGGTATTGAGGCAAAAAGGATTTAACAAAATAAAATACCTAGATTTTTATTCCCAGATTTCTGTTTTGTATTTCTTCAAAAGAATAGGGAAATATCACAAACTACGAATGCCGATAAAAATATGTGAAATGGATTTAGAAAAATCGATTGTATTTTCAAAATCAGAAAAAAAATGTTTTCATGCATAATATTAAAAATAAAATTGTTAAAAAATATATTTTCACAAAAACGCAATATTTTTGGCCTTGACAATTGTGACTTCAAGATTCGTGAAGATGTTCTTTTAAAATTAAAACGGTCACAAATACAATTCAAAATTTAACCATAACGTGACGTGTTAGAGGCGTGGCCAATGCAATGAACCGTGTTCGCGGGAATTCAAAATTCAAAATTGAAATATATTATTTGTGTTAAACAATGTACGAACATTATTTTTTTTAGCTTGACAGTATTATTTAGATCATGATGATTTAATATTTAAAAAAAAAATGTTTCCCCATTGTATTATTTTAAATGATTTGAATTTAAACGCAGAGAATAGCATTCAAGTTGCGGTGGGGCAAGGTTGAACCTCGGAATCCGATCTGGAGTTTGTTGTACCACTATCAAATCACAACTCGATATATTTGGGGACAAATATCTCAACATAGACTGAGAAATTATTGGGAATGTGGAAATCAAGGAATATACAGCAATTAGAGTACCAGTGAAGTTCTTTATGCACCACAATGGGCGTAGATGAGAATTATTGAGAAATATGTAATTCCAGGCATTTACAGGCCTTCTGGCCCTAAACCACCCAATGATGGGTCATAAGCCCCTGTAAATGCTTAGTTTTCCACATTTACCGATATTTTTTTCATCTGGGTTATAATATATTCATCAACATTATTTTATCTGCATCCAGTGGTGGATATTTTTTTTTTTTGTATATTCATATACAATAAGGGCGGGCATATTTCCTTAAGGCAATTTCTTCCTACCTACCCAAACCATTCAGTTTGAGAAAATTGCAAATACATGGACATTTTGAATCTTACAATTTCATACAAAAATATTTAATAAAACTAAAATTTATAAAAAATTAACACTATACTACGAATATAAAAAAATAAAACTTTACTATGAAGAGAGGAGATGGAATGGGAAGGAAAGAAGAAGGATAACGGAACAAGTTAAATATTTGTATGGTGACATTTTGACTTAAATGTACATAAAGAAGCGTCTCTAACATAAGTGGTTAGATTATTCCACATTCTACAGTGAAAGAGGAGGCAAAAAAATTAGAGCGATGACAGGGTATTAAAAGGGTTCTCTCGTTACTAGAACGACGAGATAGTCCGCGCATAGGGTCCTGGGTTGTTACACCAAATACAGCGTATTTTTATATTATGTTACATGAACGCAAGATGATCAGTCCTACGCTTCAGGTGCCAGGCCAGGAACATTGAAATATTGCAGGTTAAGCAATCTTTTTGAAATCAATGTTAACGTCCACCTTGTCTAGAATTGAACCCAGGAACTTAAAAATGGGATGTGAAGTCGCCAACCACTACGATATGAGGCAGACGTTTGGATATCAAATCATTTTCCCTGTATCTCTGTTTAGGTATTTCTCTTTAGGTAAAAACAATTGAAGGTTAAATTCCAGTACTGGTCCATAAACGTTTGGTCAAACTCAAAATATTGTCGAACTATGAATATCTTAATATTTATCTTTTTTTATTTTTTATATTTATATTTAATTTAATTACTCCTATTTATTTTTTTTAGTTTTAGTGCTGCAGTACAGCGTGTATTTGATTTTTTAAATACATATTACAATTTGTTACCCACTAAGTCTAAAGACTTTTCGGTGGAACTACAGATATATTAAGTGCATTATCTATTCAGTGGGTGATTTTTATGAGAGGTTTATTTTACATTGTGGTATTTATATTTTACATATTTATTTATTCACAGGCAATGTTCTAAGAAGATATTTTTTCAGCCATTTTTTTTATGAGATCATTGAACAATCTTGAGATAGCGCACTTTAATTTTCGCTCTCCGAAGTAATTTATAATTCGGGAAACGACCAGGGAGCCCTTAGTTTTTAATCTAGTGTTGTGAGTGTGTGAAACCCTTTTTTACATATTCCAGATCAACAAAGTGATCTACAATCAATTTGTAGTCACGAAGTTGTTTTACCGGCAGGACATTACAAAACTTAAAAATATAAACCTTTGCTCATATGTTCCACAATTACAATTCACTTTAATAGTCTCACCTGAATATTTTAAGTTTTGATGAGACTGGAAGGCGATACCCCATACACGCACTCCGTAAGATATAAACGATTTAATGAGCGAGGTATATATGTATCTTGAAGTTTTGAAAGTTTTCAATGGATAAAACTGTTTACATCACTATTTCTTAATTTACACTCACTGGTGCATAAAGTACTGCATTGGAACTTTGATTGCAGTACATTTTGATTTTTTTTATACAAAGGAACACATCACTAAAAAGTTAACACATCCCCAACTACATGAAACTAAATTTGAAGACGCAAATCAGTATTTGATTTAAAATTATGGTATTCGAACCATTTTTGTTGAATGGAAGGTTAGGTGACTTAGATACTTCCGGTACTGATCTAGCAGTTTAAAATGCAGTGTAGATCCACCTTTCTAATCAATATTTTACGTCCAATCTGCTTAGAATCGCATCTTGGACCTCAAGCTTGGTAGGCGAACGTACCAACTACAACACTATGGAGTTAATGAAATCATCATCAAGTAGAAAACACTATTGTATTTTACACTCAGAACTGTATTCTCCCAAGTTTCACATATATTAATTACAATCTCCCCGGGATTTAATATGTCATAATAATTTCATCTGAAGGTAATGGAATGCAAATTGTGTTGCCATAAGGGAACCATATTCAATCAACTTAGAAAGCCTTTTAAATAGCAGAATGTACTTACTTGTTGTAAAGGACTATATCTGGTCTCCAGATGTGATCTGATGGAACGTGCAACATTTCAACTCCCCCGTATTCTTTGGGATCCCATTTTAACTTGTAGTCAAACCAGCTCTGAAAGAAATGCATAAAACATTCATTAGTATATAATATATATTTATTAATTTATTCAATAAGGAAATCATACAGTCTTTATATAAAACAAGGTACAAAAGGACAATCAAAAAAAGTAAGACCAATTACAGATTTCACTTTAATTTATTATGAATGCAGGAGGAGAGGGGAAAAATAATTGAATTCTCAAAAAGTAAAAATATGAATATTAAATAAAAATAACATAAAAAGGAAAAGACGTTGTAAAGCTCCAACTCTACTTTTCTCCCTCTCTTTCTGTTTCCATGCACATTTCAATTTCTTGGTAAAAATTCACAACCAACAATAATTGATTAGATGCAGGTAGTAGATGTACATATGAATAAGTATAAATTAAGAGTTGAAATCAAAAGTTAAAATTAAAATCAAAAATAAAAGTTAAAATTAAAATCTTAAATTAAAATGAAAGTTACAAGCTTAAATTAGAAGTTAAAATTGAAAGTTAATATTTAGAATAAAAATTTGAAAGTTAAAATTGAAAGATAAAATTAAAAGTCAAATTAAAAGTTAAAAGTCAAGCAGGAGATAAATTTAAAATGTCTTTAACAGATCTGATAAAAATATGGTATTTACAATGTAATATGTCAATGTCACTAAAACTGTCATTATAGGTAGTTGAAGACTCCTATTGCTCTTATAATGTGTAAACATCAGAAAACAGAAAACTGGCCTTGTAAAAAAACGCTTTGTTTTTAATTTGTATTCTTCTATTTTTTTTTCTTTTGAAACTGTTTTAAAATATTAAAAACTGTATTAAAATATTTTAATTATTATAGGTTTACATCTTATATTTTATAATCTCCATTTTCTGTTACTAACTAATTTATTTGTATCACTCAATACTTGTTTTTATTTGCTACAATACTCAAATAACTTTATCCGCATTTAAGTATTGGCAAACACGCATATCACATTTTTTATTTCATATTTTTATGTTATTCAACAAGGATACATAAAATACATACAATTTGTAAGTAAGTATTGGTATTTTTTTATGAATTATAGAAGTCAACCATCTTTCATAAATTATATAAAATAAATGTGTAGCTTAATCAAATCAATTTAAGTACTAATAAAGATTAAGTCAAAGGTAAGAATAAAGATTGAGTTACAGAAATAAAATTGAGTTAAAGATAAGATACCATTCATTTTATTGAAAGAAAAGAAAAGAGAAAAAAGGAAAATACGAGATGTAATAAAATAAACCAAAATTAAATTTATTCACTTTAACCAGCCAATGACAGATCATAAGTCCTGTGAATGCATACACTTCTATAATCCCTTCTCAATAATGGTTTCTCTCTCTGTTGCAATAAATTAAAACATGAATAATTCCCTAGGGAGGAAATCTAGCCAGTCTGCAAGCATTTGAACATACTCAAACATTGTTCAACTAAAATTAATTAACATACACTTTTTGTGTTAAACTTCATTATTTTAACGTTATTTTACTTTTTTAGTGTATTTTAGAATTTAACTTTTTTTTCCTTACATTTACTTACTTATTTAATAAGTTGTTTTATTTTTAATCACGTTACCATGAATGTTTTTTTATAAATGCTCCTTGGGAGTTAATAAACAAAGCAAATAATTAAAGACACTGTATTTAAAGACTGTCGGCCTCGTGATGTAATAGTCAATGCGTTTGCCTGCCATGCAAGAGGTCTCGGGTTTGACTCCCGAGATGGTTGATAAGAAATATTTATTCAAAATGATGTATACACGCTGGAATATACTATCAAGATACGCTGCAATTTTTGTACAAATTCAGTGCCCTATGCACTCTTAATATAGAAGTAATAAAGAAGTCTAGGCATCTATAGAGCTTATAACCCGTCATTGGCTGATTATGTAATAATTCAATTGCATGAATTTCACCCGCATAAATAAGGTTTCAGCTATGTTTGATTATGTCCAAATGCTTGCAGACTGGCTGGATTTCCTCCCTAGGGAGTTGTTCATATTTAAATTTATTTCAACAGAGAGGGAAAAATTTTTGAGAAGGGAATATGGAAGTCTAGGCATTTACAGGGCTTATGACCTGTCATTGGCTGGTTTAAGTGGCCGTATAAAAATTGAAAATTGGGCAGAATGGTGAATGTTACACAGTGTGTAAAGTGGCCACTTAAACCAGCCAATGACAGGTCATAAGCCCTGTAAATGCCTAGACTTTCATATTCCCTTCTCAAAAATTTTTCCCTCTCTGTTGAAATAAATTTAAATATGAACAACTCCCTAGGGAGGAAATCCAGCCAGTCTGCAAGCATTTGGACATAATCAAACATAGCTTAAACCTTATTTATGCGGGTGAAATTCATGCAATTGAATTATTTCACCTACATACAAGGCAAAATTATATTTTTTTCAATTTCTAGACTTCTTCATGGACCAAGTGGATTTATCAACAATATTTTGAGTTTGTTTAAATTTTTGTAGACAAGGTCTGGATTCAGCTGGGCAGTTGTTAATATTAACATATTACAACAGATATGAAGAAAATTTTAGAGAAGGTAATATAAAAGTCTTGGCATCTACAGGGCTTATTACCTGTCATTGGCTGGTTTTAGTGACCACTTTCACACTATGTAACATTCACCATTTTGCCCATATTCTGACCAATAAAATAATAATAGTAACAAATTTATATGTTACAATGTTTAATTTAGTAAACAGATCAATAAGTGATTTTTTCGTAATATTGTAATAGTTAAAATAAATAATTACAAATTATAAAGCTTTAATTTTAAGTTTATTCTAAGATTATATACATGTAAAGGTAATAATGAAGACAGCGTCGATACTAAAAATTTATGATACGTTTATACTTAGCCATAATAAAATCTATCATACCTAGGTATTGAAATAAAAATAATAAAAAAATTAAGAAATTGCAAATCGTTAAATAAGTAAATACTAAAAAAATGAGAATAGTAAATAAAAAAATAAAAATACCAAATTAAAATATATTATTCAAAACAAAACGTCAATAAAAATTAGGCCATAAAAATGTACTGTTTTTTAGTGAAAACAATGCAGATTTCTCTATGAAAAATATTCAAATGCTTTTTATAAAACTATGTTTGTATATTATTTACGCATGTGTGTATGTAATATAGGAATCGATTTATCATTTTTTTAATAAATATTTATGATTAATGTTTATTATCTTATCATTGTTTTTTCGTAAAGTTTCATTGCACTGATAAAATTGTATTAATTGTAAAAATATGCTCAATACCGAAGTATGTTCATTCAAATGTAATTGTGATTGAAAATAAATTATATTTGCCTTAATACAATATATTTTAGTGAGTATGTTAATGTTTTTAGCATTTGATTTAAATTCTGGAGTGTTGGACGTTAAAGGGGTCGGGGTTATTATGTTTATTTTTTGTATTCTTTTTATTTAATATTTTTTTTTTTTGCACCACAACAGGCCAGGAAGCCCAATTACAATGGTGAATTACATCACAGAACACCCAGGCTTGATGAAAATTAAATTTAATTTTTGTGTTCTCACCGGGAATCGAACCCGGAACCTTCCGCGTGTGAGTCAAACGTCTTGACCACTACACCACGGAGGCCGCCATGCCGCCGGCTTTTATTACAAAAAAGAGGGAAAACATTTTTGAGAAGAGAATAGTAACATCTAGCCATTAACAGGGGCTATGACCTGTCATTAACCGGTCTAAGTAGCCACATTAAAAACACTGTGTGTAATTTACCTTTTACTAAACCCATATTTTCTCAATCCTAACATCTGTTAAATTTTGAAAAAAAAAAGAACTGAAAGCTTCATTGATGCAGATGAGATTCATCTGTCTGAATTATTTCACCTACTATGCAACGTCTGAAAATACTTATTTTTACACCAGTTAGTTACATCAAAAATATTTTTAGCATTTTTATTAGTTTGTTGACAAGGCTGGATTTCATTCCCTAGAGAGTTATTAGATTAAACATAATTTATTGTAACAGATTGAGTGAGGAATGTAAGTATCTGAAGATTTACCGGATTTATAATTTGTCATTGACTTATTTAAACAAGCCAATGACAATGTGTAACATTCACAATTCTGCCTAAATCACAATCCTTTTGGACTGTTTAAAACTTCAGTACGACATTCAAAATATTATACGATGGACTAAACGAAACAAACTGTTCTTCAATGTCTCTTAATGTTTTGTCATGTCGTACACAAGAGCGTCCAAAACAATTTATTTCCGTTATATCATGGATGGATTAAGGCTCGAACGAGCGTCGACGTCCAGGGATCTCGGGGTGCTGTTTGACGCTTAGTTTTTATTTAAACTACGTATAACATCATTATGTAGTAACTCCTTTAAAATGCTTTGATTTGTTCTTAGAAAGAAAGTTTTTTTTTATATTCGGGTTCTAAAAACATTGTACAATTCTTTGGTAAGAAGTCGCTTGGAATTCACTTCCATCATTTGGTCGCCAAATGAAACCACGTATTCCTTAATGATAGAGAGGGTACAGAAAAAAATTCTGCGTTATCTGTATCTCAGGGAGTATGGATTTTACCCGTGGCTTTTCCCGACTGACTTCTTACTAGGAATGCTGGGCTACCAATCATTGTTGGGGAGAAGCAATATTCATTTGGGTGTTCATTTTTTTCAACTCATTGGTAGTCGCATACATAATTCTGATATTCTGAATGAATTCGGTCTATTTGTCCCTGATAATTATCTTCGACAAAGGCAACCCAAGTTGTTCTACCTACCACGATGCAGAACCAACCTGTCAATGGTTATGCCGGTAGGTAAAGAAATCGTGTTATTCAATCGTATCGCCTCGGGTGACGATAGATTTCATGACAGTGGGATTACTCCAGGAGGGCAATATCCAAATTGTAATATGTATGTCAATATTACATTACGATTTACATTTTTTTATTATTTTCTCTTCAATTACTCTGATATGTATATTTTGTAATTTGTTGAGAATTAATTGGATACTCCGCAATGTTCTCAGTGTAACTAAAAATAAATAAATGAAAAATTTTGTAAAAAATGTGAATACTATATTATCTTATTTCTTAGGGACTAAATTTCAATCTAATCTTCAAACGTTTAAACATACTAAAATTATTTATTATGAAAACAGTGGGCCGGTTGGTAATGCTGAAAATTTCAGTATTAAAATTGTCGTTATTATTTATTATGACCTTTTTAGTGATATTCACTCTTCAATTTGATACTTGAACTGATGTTGCCTAGATTTTTTAATTTTGAAATTTTCCAATACAATATATAAATCAATAAAATTCTTGTTTTTTTAAATATTTCAACAACCAAGCGACATTTTTCATATTCATATTTATTTTTAAATAAAGACCAAACACTTCGAGGAATGTTTGTTGAAATATAACGATAAAATATTTCGAAGGCTGAGTAAACTAAAGCGAAGTTTTGACTTACGACGCAAGTTAATCGGGCGCAGTGGGTTTATTGCTTGGACAAAAGTGCAAGGTTTACACTAGTGCGGTGCAAAACCGTGGCCAATACTTTATACTGCGCTCGTAAATATTCAAATAACAATGGTATCTCTTAACACTTATGAAACATTCAGTTTTGCGATTTGTAAAACATGGAATTAATCCAAAAATAAATGCATCTTTTTTTATTAATATTTAAAGCATTAACTTTGTATTTTTATTTTATTTTATAAGCGAAATCAACAGTTCTACATACATATTTTTAGTAAACAAACAGATATAGTGTATAAACTCAGAACTAATAACAGATTTCCACATAGTATACAAAGTTAGTAAAGAAAATATATTACATATCAAATAAATACATACAATTTATACATATCAAAATGTTATTTTCATGTACTCAATAATCAAAGATTTTTTAAATATTAATTTTAAGAACATTAAGTTACTGTAAATTGGGAGGGATAAGGACAAAAATGCTTGAAGAGAGGATAAGGAGGGAAGGGGAGATGTACATATTTATTATTATAATGTCTACTAAGTTACATAATACATTTAGTCCAACATTTTACTTAATGTTATTAAAATTTCTATGTCTACCGGTTTCGAGACGTGCATGTCTCTTCGTCAGGATACCAATTAAACCAACATGCAAACCAACATTAAAAACCCACTATACACAAAACAATATTTTTTACAACATTTCATAAGATGTAAAAAATATTATATTGAACAACAGAGTATGAATGAAAAATGCTTATATTATTTTTGTAAAATGAATGTAATAATTTGGAAGGTTTAATTAATAAATTTTTCAAATAAAAAAGAAATTGAAAAATGTGACGATTAGGTTAATATCTCCGATGTGATACATATTTGACTAAGTTTGCTTTAGTTAAAGCGAGTACATAGTACTCCAGAAGTGTGGATTAAACTAACCTTAAATACTGCACTAATTAGTACACTCGCTTAAATAGCGCAAATAGTTTGTACTCAAGTATCATGGAAATCTATTGAAATGACAATATTGTCGCAAGAACTAACGAAGTATAACAATGAGAACTCGAACCGTTATTCGCAAGATCCTTACATACAACATTATATAAACAGTGTAACATTTACGGATATTTACTCAGTGAAAACCAAATACCGCCTGTGTAACGCCTGCATAATACCAATTATCCTCTATGGATGCGAATCGTGATACCTCACTAGGGCCCGCCAGAGCAAAATTCTGAGTTTTGAGAATGGGTGTCTTGGGTGTGCGGTGGTTTGACTTGTTAGGAATTAAATAATAAGAGAACGGACGCTCGATTTATTTTCATAAATACTAAAATAAAATTATAGATAAGCATAACAGGTTACATATTTTAGATGTGAAAAAACCGAAAAAAGAATGTTACAATGCAAATAATAAAAACAAAGTAACAAAAAAGGTTTTATAAATTTTCACATATTTTTAGTTATGTACAAAAAACCGTGTACCAAAAGAAAAAAAATAAAATAGGTACAAAATAAAAAGTAAATTGTAATTAGAAAACTTAATGGCATTAAAATATATGTAAAAGTAGATAAAAGCCCATAAGAGAGTATGATTGAATCGGGTTGTGGTTCCGTGGCTGGTGTTGCAGACTAACGGATAAGAGGTTCGAGGTTTGAATTTCCACACTACCCCAACTTAATTTCGATTTTATAAGTATTTAGTAAAATTTATAATTCCTTGAAAATGGCCACCAAAATTGAAATATTTGGGTAGATTATAAAAACGCTGATATATTTTTTTTATTAAAAAACAAAAAAAAGGCAATAAATATGTATACACTCATTTCATTAATTAATCTACCAATTTTTATTATTTAACTCAAGATCAAATAGTCAGAGCGTTATTTTACCATACAATAAATCTCACATCCTTAAAAAATAGTAAAAGGAGCTAGAAGGAACATACCTTTGCTGTAATTAAAAGCTTTGAACATAATAAGCCAGTTAAAAAATAATCAACGGCGATCTAAAAAAAACTTTATTTTATTTCCAGCTAGTCGGACGTGATCGTATATTTATTGAAAACAAATAAGCAATAAATAAGTTCTCCTCATAGTGTAGTGGTTGGTGTGTTCGCCTACCACGCTTCAGATCATGGGTTTGATTCCTGGCAGGATGGACATTAAATATTTTTTTGGAGGTGGTTCTACACTGCAATATTATTTTAATTGGGAAAATTAGATTGAAGGAGACAGACAAATCGACTACAAACATGTGGCTGGAGAAGTTACGTCCAAAGGTAAAATGTAGGTGCCTCATATTAAGTTATTCTTATGTATGTTCCGCGATTTCGCGTAGTTTTCCAGCTATGATTTTTTAATGGGTTTTCGAAAATTTTCGACCAGATCAGTTTTTAATTATTTTTGAATGAATTTTAGAAGGTTTTTCCCGGATTTTTTGAAACTCATTTTTTTTTCACAAAATAATCAGCTTCGTAACATTAATAAAAGCTACAAAAGTTTTGACCAAAAATGCAGAATTTAAGTTGAAGCGAGTCAGGCGTAATTTTTTTAAATTTTATCATCATCATCATTCCCTTTCCGCAACAAATGATGCATAAAGCACTGCATTGGTAAATCAATCGCAGGTTATCTTGATCATTTTTTGTTACAAGAAGTCAAGATGATCAGTCTTACGCTTCAGGTACCAGTCCAAGGACTATAAAATATTGCAGCGTGAATACACCATTTTGAATAAATATTTCATTCCAACCATGTTGGGAATCGAACCCGAGACCTCTTGCATGGTAGAAACTACACCACGCGGCCGACTTTTTTTAAAACATAAAATTAAATATCGAAAAAGGCAATTCCTTAGTTTCTGAGTAGCTTTAAAAACTGCGCTAGACTCTAAGCTTTTGTAATAATAGGCTATTATTCGCTGAAATTAGCCTTCTAAGATACTGAGGTGGAAGATTTCTGTTATTCTCATTTTGTGTTTACTGCTACTGGTGTCGCCATTTTATCTCTAACAATAAATTTTTGTTAGTTTTCATACTTTCGATCATAATTTACCTTAGAAAATTTCCACATCAGTATCTTTGAAGGCTGATTTCAGCAAATAATAGTAAATAAAGTACGATTTTTTTTTCAAAGGCTCAGAGTCTTGCGCAGTTTTAAAAGTTACTAAACCACTAAGAAATTGCCTTTTTAGATTTTTTATTTTATATTGAATGTTCTAAGTGTAACTCGCTCAAACTTAAATTCTGCATTTTAGGTCAAAACTTTTGTAACTTTCATTAATGCTACGAAGCCGATTATTTCAAAGGTGAAAATCCAATTTTAAAAAAGTGAGTTACAAATTTTTTTTTAAAAAAACCATCCAAAAATTTATTAAAAAAAAATTAAAACAGACTTGGTAGACAATGTAACCAATGGTCGAGATTTGCTGCAATTGGAGCATCAACGCAGTGCTCTATGCACCACTGGGTGCAGATAGGAAAATGATAATGATTTTAACTGTAGATATTTTAAATGCAATTATGTACTTACTTTTTCCTGCATTTTTCCTGTTTTACAGTCGGTATTCATGTAGGTCTTTCAGATATCTTTGAATCAATTTAGGTCTATGAATAAACGGAAAGTTGAATGCACTTCGAATCTACTTTTAGAGTGCACATTAGAGTAATGAGACGTGTACAAACCCTAGAACACTAGGTATCTGTACTCCGGAAAGAGCTTTTGCAAAGCTTTTGAGCTTTGAAGGCTAATGTGGCGTTGATGGCATTGACTTAGCTTGAATCAAAGCAGTTTGAGAATGTTCAACTCAACCACGAACTATAAGTTTTAAACAACATCTGAAAATTAGGTATGCATTTGGAATAAGGGAACATTACCACATATCTGACTATCGTAGGCAACTGAAATACCTTAAAATTCGACCGCAGAGAGATTATTACACCCTCTCACTTCTGCTCATTGTACTTTTAATGAAAAATTTCAACGCTTTAAATAATAACAGTAATAATAAAAAATCAGTATTAACTAAAATATGTACAATGTGATAATCACAAAATAAAAAAAATTAAGGTATAAACGGTTAAATGACGGACTTTTTGCCGCTAGCAATTCTTTACTGTCTGAACAAAAACAAATTGAACATACAATAGTAGTAAAATTTAAATTTAAAAAAACATGTTAAAAAAAATATGTTCTTATAATTTAAGCAAATATTTTATTTTGAGTGCCATTTTTAACGAGTTGTAAATAAATCACTATTGGAAAATGGGAATCAAGTTGGGGTAGAGTGGGATTCGAACCACTGACCTTTGATCCGTGAGTCCGAGACACTAGCCACGGTACCACAACCTGGTTCATTATTTTATCGATTACATCTTCGTTTACATTCTCAAAGTAACATCTTGATTACCACCTATAATTCCATTTTTTTTTCAAGCTTATATTATAGACTTGAGTAAGTTTTCGCTGTTTCACGACATCGGGCAATACTATAGCCAACTTCACCGTGCAGCTCCACCATTAGGCTCGAAATAATAGTATTTGTTATTGCGCCGAAAAGAAAACAACATATTTTTTCATAGCGTTTGAGTTTTGTGCCACAAAAGAGTTTTTGCGGGAAATTTTACTGCATTGTTTTTTCAAAAAAATCCCCAGTTGAAACACTAAAAATTCTTGTGGAGACTTACGGTCACCATGGTCTGTCGGAAACAACATGCAGAGGTGGTTTTCAATGCTTTAAAAATAATGATTTTGAAGTTGGAGAAAATAAAGGCTCTAGCGCATCAAAAAAGTTTGAAGAATTGGAAGCATTACTCGATGAAAACCCATGTCAGACGCAAAATGAATGCAAAATCATTTGGAGTTGATCAAACAGTTGTCGAACGTTTAAAAGTATAAGGAATGAAACCATGTACATATAGATGAATATTTAAATCAATCGACTGATAATGTTGATCATCAGAAAGACGTAGGCTGTCAATACATTGACCCAGATGCAACGCATTTTTTCGCTGGTGGTACAAAACTAAGAGTAATTTACCCTTCAAAAAAGCTAGCGGATAAATTACTTGAAGCAACAGAAAAGTCTGGAAGTGATAAAAATGATAAACATAAAGATATAACTAGCATCTTGAAAAAACATGAACCTGGTAATTCGTCAACAATCGTTAAAAGTAGATATTTTTCAAAGGACCAATGCTCTGAGAAGGATTCAGAAACGCATCGCAGTGCTGTTAGTTTATCTTCTATGAACTCTCGCAAAACTCGGGTCCAAAATAACCCTCTTTTAGCCCCGCCAAAATACCAAAGAGGAACAGTTTCAAAATATATCAAGGACATTCAAAAGCAGAAAACTAAGCCAAAACATGAACAGAGTGTTGAATATAGCATTGTAGACCCTTAGTGTCCCGCTGGTCATATAGCATTACCCGAAAGCGGAAGAGTTGAAACGCTTAGAATACTCCGGAAAAAGGTTGCAGATTTGGTAAACGAGTCAAATAAAATTCTTATACGTACTGATTTAAAGGAAAATAAATTAGGTTCCGTACGAATTAAAGCTGAGTACTGTTCATGCGGCTCGACTATAGAATCATCATCCATACTCTATCAAAGATATTTCTACAGTAGCTTTCACCGAGAGAGTTTTACTTTATTCAAGACCGTTCTCTCATTGTAAATAACCGTGTTTTTAGTTTTGTTTGTTTTACTCGTACCATCATCTTGTTCCTTTCTAAATACGAAATATGTATTATTTTTGTAACATACATGTTTACTTTTAAATTTTTTTTTAAATAAATTTATTACATAGTATAAGTATACATTGGTATTCAATAACATGGAATCTATATAAAACTATTGAACAGAAAATAAAAACGGAACGTTTTCTGTTTAGGATAGTCTCCATCTAACATGGTTCAGCCTGTTCTAGATGGATATTTTTTATCTCTTAAAGAATAAGTATTTATATACTAATATATCCTAATATATACTAATATAACAAATATAAAGTACCTTTATATACGTGCTAAGAATACATGTTACTTTAACATAAATAATAAAAAACAAATATATGGTAATGTACTACATAAAGATATAAACAATATGTGTACCAATTATATAAAGTACTACGTTTATCAATCAACATTTTTTTTTAATCCCTCGCTAGCCTATATATTCAGTTATTTATATTATAAAATTTGTTGTACATTTTGAGTCTTTTATGTTTGGAATTAAATTATTAAATGTTTTTGGCGCAATTACATTATATTGCTTTTTCCCAAAAGCGGTTGATACAAATGGGACAGTACAGTTAATTTGTGTTGCTGAACGATGGTTCACTTAATTTATTATAAAATTTAAGTAGTAGGCACCTCACAAACAATTGTCTTACATCCAATATCTTAAACTCACCGAATAGATCTTCCATTGGAGACCTCGGGGGTTTTTATAAGAATGATCTTCATGATCCATTTTTATGCTATTTTCACTGGTTTAAGAATTGAACGAGAGCAACCTCCCCAAGCTAAGTTGCAATATGATAGTTTGCTTTGGCAAAAAGCAAAGTAAATTTGTCTCGTAATTTGAGCATTCAAAATATTTCTTAGGCTTTTATTATTTTTATAAAATTATGTTCATTTATTTTTTATGCATTTGTTTTATTTTTTAACAAAATTTTAAAACATTTTAACAGTGTTCGGTATGTTAAGTATTTAGTAATTATTTGTGTATACCTTTATTTGAATAATTGTTTGTTCATTTTGAGCTGACTTTGATTTTGGAAAGAAAACCAGAGGCTTTGAGTGGATCCTAAGGGGTGGAAATGACGTGTTGGTCTCTGTCCGGACATCCTCTTCGCCCTTCATCAATCTGCATAGAGTTCGTATTCCTTGGGAATCTTTTTTTTACTTTTCTCTATGCGCAGCTAACAGAGTTTCCCATTTTATAAAAGCTGCGGGTGGACGGTGGGCTTTAAGATCCTCACAAAAGTATATTTGTTGAAATCACGTCCAAAGAAACATATCCTTTATCTTTCTTAATATCTCCTATTTTTCTCATTCTTTATTCCCGTTATCTTACTTAAGACTTAAGTAATGCTTTGTAGTTATATTTTATTACCTTTTATCAAAACAAAAATCCAAAAATTCAATTAAGAATAGTCCAGAAGGAGCGTAGAATCATATTTGAATCCATCGGACTATATCCAAAAATTCCCCCACTATGCCCCACTTTTACTCCGCGCATTCGTGATGTCGCCGCGTAATGTTAAACGATAGGAAAAATATAATCATAACACAAATGTAAGGTAAAAAAAAACAATCTGTTAATTTCTCTAAAATTTTATTATGCACGCGGAAATATTGATTGACACAACAGGGCAGATAAGTAAATTGTGATTTAATTAGAGTAATTGAATTAATGAACTATAAACTTCAAATATAAAACTAATTTTATTTGACATAAAACGGATATTTTTATATCATGTTAAATAATATTTGATGTTTTAAAGATAATGTCAGTCAAATGTTCACAATATAATTGTTTAATCCTAGATCCAATTTTCATTAGTTCTCTCATAAGATGAGCAAAGTAGGGTTAACAAATTTACTACCCTGGCAACACTAATTAAATGCTCAGTTTGTTTCTTCGACAATCTGACAGATGGAAAAATAATTCAATTTTTAAGTAATGCATTTGCTACATACATATTCATTTGCTAATTACGCATGAAATGTGATTGCATCCTGTTTTTTTTAGATCCTAGCAGTATTTCGACACTTTAAAAGGACACAAAACGGCATAGTTGAATTCAAATCAGGAGTTGCGTACTGAGCGACGTCTACAAAGAAACTAATGGATCAAAACATAAATCTACTCATTTATGAGTAGTTTAGTTTGCCTTCTAATTAATGTGCATATGCGGTTTCTGGACTACTCTTAATTCCATGCATGAAGGTAAGATGATAAGTCCTACACTTCAGATTCCAGTCAAAAGACTTTAAAATATTTTAGCTTGAAAACACATAACATTTTAAAGGTTTGTAATCACATAAAATTATTCATGTACCGTAAAAGCAATCACTTATTTTTTACATTTATTTAACAGAGTGATTTTAAACTTGAATATTTTATAGTCCCTGAACTGGTACCTAAAGCGTAAGATTGATCATCTAACCCTCACGTAATAAAAATGATCAAGATACGCTGCAATTGATGAATCAATGCAACCTATGCAGTCTTAAGTGCAGAATTGGAATGATATCGATAAAAAGCAATCACAATATCTTGTAGAATAGATTTTTTTTTTACAATGACGTAAAACGTATATCATTTTGTTTTACTGTTGGTGCTCATTTTTAAATTAAAAAAAACAGACAAAACCTATGTTAAAGTACTCATTACGGCTTTTTTACACCTATTTAAGCAAATAGCACAGTCTCAAAAAAAATTCAAGACAAAATTGAAAACATGTCTTAAACTGAGTACCTGCTTTATTGAATAAATTCAATAAAAAAACTCATGCATATTTCTTTCAGAGTTTTTGCCGCAAATATTCGTTTTTCCGCGCTTTCGTCCGCCATTTCGTTACGTTTCGGCGCAAGTTATGGCGTGTCAGATTAAAAAGGCGGGAAACGGGATCATTAAAAATTGTGTCTCTCATCCGGCGATACAAAGGGCAGCAAAACAGCGCCACACTCACTGCGCAACGTGACGGCACTGCTAATGTTATGTTTTACGAGGACCAATAGGTACCCCCACGCTGCAAGGGGCCGTTTGCTCACTCGCTGAAACCCGCGAATGGGTTACTCGTAATAATATAATCTCCTTTGAATTCACATCGGGTTCCAGAACGATTTTTCTTCTACACAATTAAAAGCCATCACAATACTCTCATTTTACTCTCACATTGGCCTCATGTTTCGTCTGAATGCACACGTATCGTTTGAATTCAAAGGCACAGTAAAATCAGGGGGATTGACATTTATTTTACTCGTATTTTTTTGTTAAATGTTAATAAATACTAGTACTTATATAAACCACTTACCGACTTTTTGCATATTTTATTTATTTTACAGAAACAAACAGTCGACAGCGATATAATAACATAAAAAAGATACGGTTTAAAGAAAGGCCAGCGAAGTTTCTAAATAAAAATCATACATATCAAATTGTGGAACAACATAAGAGTTTGTTTGTGTGTATTTGTATGGGAGTAAGTGTAGGCGTGTTTGTGTGGAATTAATTGTTCAGGTATGTGTAAGCGTGAGCACCATTAAATAGCAAGTGGAAGCGTATCGCAGCCAGAAAGAATGAGTCTTAATTTGAGCAAGAACGATAAAGGAAAGAGTGTTGTCCGTATTTAGTGCTACAGACTTGCATGCGGAATAAATACTCATTTTTTGTCCCGTGAAAGGGGGCATTCAGATTTATTTTGGAGAGTAGGTTAAAAAGAGTCTACTTTATTATTTGATAATTTATATAAATAGCATAATTCAGATATAGCGCGTCCATTTTTGAGGGTTAAAAATCCATTTTGTTTGGCTAATTGGCTGTAAATGCGCGTTTTATTGTTTTTATGTTATCTCTACAGGTTTCGAGATTTTTTTATTTTTTTTTATAAAAAATAAATATTTGCGTTCTTATGATTTACCCAAATATTTAATTTTGAGGGCCATTTTCAACGAGTTGTAAATAACTCACTATTAGAAAATGGAATCGAGTTGGGGTAGAGTGGGATTCGAACCACGGACCTTTGGTCCGTGAGTCCGAGACTCTAGCCACAGGACCACAACCCGATTTTAAAGATGTACCCGTCTCTTCATCAGGATACTCACTACACCAACATGCAAATACTAAAATACTCTTTCACCTTTACTTTCACCGCGGTATATATAGTATTTACGAAAAAATACATCAATGACATGCAGTTAAAAAGGATGCAAACACCACTATGTCCAAACATGCGTGAAAATTAGGTTTATAATATTTTCAATTAGGTGAAAATAAAACTAACGGTGGTTAAAGTAAATACTTCAAATATTGATAATATTGAAAAATTCATTTATTCGATTGAGATATATATATATTTTTTTTAAATATAGTACATATATATTGATATACGAGTACATTATTCTATTTCTGAAAGTATAAATAATCCTAATGTACTGAAATACGTCAATTTGTATGTTCACAATAGTTACACTAGAACGAGATCTCGTGAATTGTTTTACGCACCTAGAAGCCGAACGAGCGTAAGTCAGAATTCACCTATTAATATGACAATTCGCTTGCGGAATACGGCGACCGCGGATAATGCGGACCTATTTTTCTGTACATATCGGCAGTTAAGCAGCTATTGGCTTTCTATTCATTAACTCCTACAGTGTGTTTAGAGTCATCATTACGTAATGGGTAACAACCCGTAAAGTAATACAGACTAAAATAGACAGGAAAATAAAATGATGACTCGCATCTTACGTTTAGGTATGTACAGTATGTACACATTCACTCTTCAATATACTTTTCAAATCCGATCATCTTTTGCGAACAGACAGCCACTATATTTTTGCATGACACTGCATATCGGTGTCGATATTGCGAATTTCAAATCCTAGGTAGGTTAATAAACGTTCAAAATGGAGCTCAATATATGGGTCTCAATATATAGGTATGGGGCTCTGTACAGCATGAGGCTCAATACAAAGACTCAATACTTGAGTGGCAATTTTCACCTCGTGAACTGTGAACAGGGTGCCGAAACAGAACCTGGCGTTTCAAGAGATGAACGATAATTTTAAAACTATTCAACTCAATATATTCGGATTAAAAGGCTGAAATAACCGATAGGAAGATCCCAGAGCCCCAATTACAATGTAATAGAATCAAACGATGGCTTTAATTCTCCAATGACTCGTATTTGTCGTATTGTTAACTCAAGACAAGATCTGGACGTTTTTGGATTAAGTTTACAACGATTTAAACGAGCACTAAATAAATAGTTCAGATTAGTCCTTTATGTTTGCCAATGCTTCTTTTCTATTTTTAATGTTTTTAACTATTATTTTATTGTAATATTTAAACCCTATAAATTGTGTACATGGACAGTGTTCGTTAATATATAAATAAATAAGTAAAGTTAACAGAGTTATATTCGACTGTCTAAATATAAAAACCGATATTTGTGTACGAAAATGAGTATATTTGTATTAACATTTAACGTATCTTTGTCGATAACCTATAATTGAACATATAGAAGAAAGTGTTTTATGCATATTCTGCTTTTCATACAGAAAATTTAATTTGAATTTGTAGATAAATGAAGATAAATGTTAATTTCCCATTGTAATCGAGGCCCTGGTATTTAAAACGGTTTTTTAAATGATCACCATCTCTAATGCAGATTGAGTCTCTCTACTGACATTTTTTGGTGGAATAGCATTTGAATTATAATAATATTCCTCTATCCTGTAGTCTTTTTCCTTTCCCCTCTCTATGATTACTGAATAAAGCTTCTTACTACTATGCATGGTCCTGTTATAGGTCCTGTCAGATATACAGATCTGGTGGCTTCCAAAAATAATTTCAAGCTTTCAAAAAAAAATTGTATTCATTTCGGCGAATTTCTAACGTTAAATTAATTTAATCCTAGTCAGTGAAGAATTCACTTTTCCCTTTTTTCAACCCAATGAAATGCATATTATGACCTTCTGGATTACATTTTTTCAGCGCAAAGGTATTAATGCTACAAGATAGCATTTTTTCCGTGTATGTAGGCACAGCCAAGGAGATTTATGTCCTCCAATGCGGTGTGCGGTATGTGGTGGGCAAGTTATCTCTATGGCTCAAAATTAATCAAAATACACAAATGAAACAACAGAAGAAGAAATAATGCCGTCAATTATAATTGAAAATGAAAAAACTGAACGAAGTTAGTGAAATTAAATATCTGGGTATACCGCAAGGTAGTATTTTGGGACCGATTTTTTCATTTTGTATATTAATGATTTATGTCTGACACACATAAAAAAATGAGACATAATTGCATTTGCAGATGACACTGCTCTAATTTTTACTAGTGACAAATGGGATAAAACTTATTTTTCGGTACAAAACGGTGTCAATAAAGTCAAAATGTGGCTGGATAATAATCTCTTAACTTTAAATATTGACAAAACAAAATATATAGCATTTAGTAAAACAACAGTGAGACAGACTAAACAAAACCTTCAATAAAAAATATGCTCTGAAATACTTGAATCAGAACACCATATAAAATATTTAGGAATAATTATTGATAAATATTTTAAATATACAGAAAACATCGAATATATAACACAAAAAATTAGAAAACTTTCCCATATCTTCAAATCGATACGTTACATTAAACTCACTTATCCCTTATTAAACTCAAACAACTATATTTTATATTATGTAACTAGATTATAACTTATGGCATTATTAATTTGATGGAGATTCACTAATAAATCAATATTAAAACCTCTCGAATCTGCTCGAAAATCAATAATTAAAACAATAATTTTAAAAAGTCCTTTAGGTACCTCAGCGTCAAGTTATTTGAGGAATTTGAGATCATAGATATAAGGCAATAATATATTCTTATAATAATGTTTGTGATAGCAAATTATTCTACCAAACTCCAAAAAGAACACTCCCACACTACCAAAAGTCAAACTAGAGGGTGGGTAATGGGGTCTACCACAAACTCTGAATTCGGGCAAAGAAATTTCAGGTTTTCGGGCCCCAAAATATTAAATATGCTACCGAAATATTGCAAAACCGTGCCCGGATTTAATTAAATAAATTCGTAAAAAATTGGTTATTGGGTACTTTAAAATCTGAAAATGTACTTGTAAAAGTATGTTAAAGTAAATCTAAAGAAATTTCTTGAACACGTGTAAAAACTACATTAAATTTTAATTAGTATGAATTTTTTATTGTTTTATGTTTTTTTCTTTATAAGTCCTAAGTTTTTTTTCTTCTCATGTACTCGTATTTAAAATTATGTAAATTCTTATAAATAAACAACTACAACAGTGTAAGTCACTCCCCAAGAACAAGGGGTAGTCTCTTTTTTGGAAAGTTATAGTGATAACATTTACTAGATGTGTAAAAGTAGATATGTATATAATTTTTAAAAAACATGTACCTTTTATGAAATTTATTAATAAATAAAAAAATGTTCTTAAATAATAAATGGTATAAATTAATATCGTATTACTGCATAATAAATAAACTTGTAGGTAGTAATGTTAATATTTTTTTGCATAAAAATGTCTGCCTAAGCTAAGTGTGTATGCAGTAGACAAAGAAATGGTTATTTTTGTTAATAAAACATGATTTTTATATAGTTATTATTATTAATATTAATGATGGATTCGTAACTTTCATTTCATCAAAAGAGAACTATTTTGAAAATTCTCCAATCGTCATATTTAAAAATGACACAAACAAAAAGTATTGAAAAACAGTGTTAAAAAGTAAACATAATGTGTATGTAACTCATTATACTTATTAGAATATTGCTCAACACAAAATAACTAAGAAATAAAAGTGACAAGGGTTTCGTTCAAAGGTTTTCAATGCATTTTTCATTAAATACTTAAAAACTTACTAGGGAGATACATGATTTAAAAATATGTTATGGTAAAATTAACTTGTACCACGTGACTAATATTTTACTTGAATAAAGAAACTCAGGTGTCACCAACGCTTTACAGCAACAAAAAAAAATAAAAAAAAATTCCAATTTGAATATATAGGATGATAGCTATGTGTATTATCGTCACGATGCGTATATCACAAGTTCCAGGTCCTGACAAAGCGTTTCATCATTTGAATGTGAAATGCGATTTGAATCTGTATTTTTCTACCCCAGGCACGTGTTTCCAAATTAACAAAGATATTGTTTGACATACAATCCACTGTCCGTTTAGCTTCCGTTTTAGTAATTAAAGCGCTATTTTAGGGATGGAACATTTTCGCTGTTAAAAAAATGAAAGTTACATTTGGATGCTTGTCCATCACGTGCCTATTCTGTTTTTCCACCCTCTTGTTTGAAATTTACATAAAAAATAAATCGCAAAATTTGATAGACATTTTCCGATTTCGTGGATAAAAAAAAATCACACAGTTTGTGATTTTCCGTACAAAATTATTTTAAACGTTTTTTTTTTGTGTAAACTAATCGTTTTTATGAATTTGCACCTAAGTAAGTGTATTTAATTTATATGAGGGATTTTGCTGTTGCTGAGAGTTAAAACTCCTATTCCAGTTGGAAGATGACAGGAGACACGAGGTTTGAGGTTTTATGGTGTATTTATTACATGATAAATATATGGAACTTTTACGGAAACATTTTACGCCCTGCCGTCTCTTTGTAGGCTACGCTTCTTTGTTCTTCATGGCTCTATGGCGTGAATGTACTGCAGGACGTTTTTCTTGTGTAGACGAACGTTTTATGAGCTATACTGTTAGTCTTGCAGAATACAATGCATTGTTTTAATTATAAAATAATGACTTAATCTATAACTTGCTCTATGACTTGCTCTATGGCGGCCTCCGTGGTGTAGTGTTTAAGACACTTGACTTACACACAGAAGGTTCTGGGTTCGATTCTCTGTGAGAACACAAAAAAGGTTATTTTTCTCTTGCCTGGGTGTACTGTGCTGTAATTTACCAATGTAATTGGGCCTCAGGGCCTGTTGTGGTGCAAAAAAAAACATGAAAATCATGAAATCATCATGAAATCATGAAAATCCTAATATTTCAGGTGAAATCATTTCACGTGTGTGTGTCATCAATCAATAGATTATGACCCCACAGTTTACGCATATGTGCACATAAACACATTCTTATGTTCTCTAACATTTTTAAAAAACAAAATATGCCACAGACTTCGGATTTTGTCATTTATTGTTTGAATCTAAAATCAAGCATAACTACTTTATTTAAATGAATGATACATTTTTCAGGAACAAAACACAAAAACGAGAGATCAAGATCAATCACAGTGTATAAAAATTCACCTTTGTATTTTATGTTGATTCTTATACATCAATTTGCCAATCTCCCATCTACTAATAATTTGCTTTAACCTTGGCTTATATTCAATTCTTACAAAAAAAAGAGTCGAAGAAATCTACAACCATCACGCCATTTCCTCGTAGGGAAGAGAGTGGACCGCCACACACGTCTATCCTGGTGTACATTCCTAGCTTCTTCCACATTCATACATCTTCTCATACATGTCCTTCGGTTCTGTCTGCTTTTGATTCGATCAGACTTAAGATTTTGGTTTATCTGATCATGCCACGTCTTCTTTGGTTGTCCTCGTCTCACTTCATTTCTATTGCAGTGTATATGGATCAATGTATTTACATGGAAGGTAAGGTGATCAGTATTGCTTTTCAGGTTCCGGTCCAGAGAAAAAAAACATATTGCAGTGTAGAATTACTTTTGAAACCTATATTTTACGTCCACCTTGCCAGGAATCGAACCCATTAATCGAGCTTGGTAGGTTAACGCACCAACCACAAAACTACGAGGCAAACTCATCTCCATTCGATGTTCTTTTTCAGCGGTGCTATTCTGAACCGCTCGCACGGCCGTAGAAAAGATTTCTATCTAACGTATTTTAATTGTAAATAAGCTTTTTCTATGGCCACGAGAGCGTTTGGAATATAAGATCGTCTAAAAGATCGCATTTCAAACACGTTCACTCTGCTTTCATCCTTCCTCTGCCAGTTCCGTGTTTCACTTCCAAACATAAGTGTTGGGACTAAAACTCCGTTGTGCACTGCCAGTTAAGCTTTGATTGACATATTTTATTAGCAATTAGCAATTGAGAAGAAATCTATGATGTGATTAAATTACAGAACAGTTAGGAATATAAAATATTTATGACTGTTTTATATTTACCTGTTCGACCCATAAATTCGTTGTCATGATCTGGTTTTTCAAGTTCTGGAAAAAAGGAAAAAATCCAATTAAAAAATAATCGTATACAATTTGCAAAATATTCCGCACTGCGCTGTTTTACAACAATTGAAATTATACAAAAAAGAATAGTATGGAAATAATGACATGTAATATAATAAAATGTGTACTGTATAAAGATTCACCTTTTTTTATACATTCACATTTTTTTTTTTTTTTGAGACACTAGTAACATGTAACCGTAGTCGGAACGAATTGTAATCTTAAACTAGCGGACCCGACAGACGTTGTCCTGCCCGAACGTTGGCAAAATAATTTTCATTGATTAGTAGGTACCTAGGTACTTGTTTGTGATTGAATTCCAAAACTAATTTTTTTTTATATTGAATTCAAGTAGGTACCTAGGTACTTGTTTATCGTTGAATTCCAAAACATAAAATAAATAAATTTTCAAATATAGCATTCTTTTTGCAAACGCCAAACTCCGGTCGTCTCACCAACAATGGAGTGTACTTATGTAGGAATACGTATTTTAAAAATGTATTGAATTTAACATTACTTTAGTGTTCTTAAAAATCCAATAAAAAGAAAAAATGGGTAGAAATTATAAGGAATTTAAGGAAAGAATCTGATTGAGATCCACAAAAAACAAATGCTATTTGCAAACATTCAAAAACAAACTTTTTTATACACAAAAAAAAAATACCTTTTTTTTTTTGCTATTGCATTTGCCTCGAATGCAACCCTGATAGATCAATAAATAAAACATTTATGCTCTTAACTTCTTTTTTACATATTCGATTGAAAAATTTAATATCTACGAACAAGCACAGCGCAAAGATCTTTATTTCTCTGAAAACCGCACGTAAATCAGTTAAGCCGTTTAGGAGAAGTACGGTGACATCACACGTACATAGGAATTATATGAATAAAGATAATAACTAACAACAAGAATACTATACAAAAATAACACAAAATACTAATTATAAAAGTACAAACATTCAATTAACATCATACAACCAACTCTAATAGATGACTCAAATCATCAAGGAGTTTCCATCAACAATGTTTTGAGTTTGTCCAATTCCTTGTAGACAAGGACTGGATTTAACCATTTTGGGAGCTGTTAATGTTAACATGTTACAACAAAGATAAAAAACATTTGAGAGAAGGGAACACAGAAGTGTAGGCACTCAACAGATGGAAGAATCAAAGAAATATAGATGTTCAAACAAAAACAGAATGGTGAATGTCACACGGTGTGTAAAGTGGCCACTTAAACCATCTAATGATAGGTCATAAGCCCTGTGGATGCCTGGGTTGCACATTACTTTCTCTAAAATGTTCTTTATCTATGTTGGAATACGTTCCTAATTCAAATTCTTCCCCCAAGGAAAATTCAGTTCCAAACCCCATTTTTATAAATACGGTTTGTCTTTGAGAGCTTAATATACTCTTTCAAAATACTAAACACTGTAGAAACAATAAAAGAGAGATGACTGAGCAAAAGTCTGGTCGGTTTTGGGTGCTGCATAATTCATATTCGGGGAAAACTTCGTACAAACATTAATACTGATTTTTGTTCTTATAAAGAACCGGTAAAAGTCTAGAGATTTTTCAGTTATTTTTAAGGTTAATAAAATATATTTTTATTGTATCGCCAGCACTAAAATTAACCCTTAAATTTCATCAGACATCTGAATAGGTACTATAATACTAAAAATGTATATTTCGAACTCACCCTTCTCTTCCTTACCCTGTCTACATGCATCGCATCCCCGCCCTAAAACCGCCCCATTCAAATAAGAAGAAATGAAGGAAATAGAAAAAATTTAAATATTTAAAATTAATTTGAAAAAATAGGTTCTTGAGAAATTTTTATTAAAAAAATGTAATATTATTTAAAGTTTACATTAGTTTTTAAGATGTTATTAACTAACTTAATAAAGCATAAATAAATAAATAATTCACCAGAAGTACACTTCAGTTTTTATCCGTTATTTTTGTTTTTATGTTATGTTTATATGTAAATAATGTCAATGTATTATATTTCTTAACTTACTTTGTACAATTTGTGAAAATCTATAATTGGTTCTGAGTCTATGAAAAATTTCTTATAATTAACTTTATCTAAATATGAAAAACTGTTGTTTTTTTTAAGTAATATGACATAAAAAAAAAACCTCTAAGTTCTCTTTCAAAATACTGATTTAAAGTCATATCTGAAGACATTAATTAATTAAATAAATGAATACGTAGAGTTGTGGCGTTGAAAGTGGTTTATCGGCTTCTGTACAGTATAACCACACAATGTTATTCGTAGTGTAAAACAGGACATAAGGGCTTCTCGGCCTCCTCCTTGGAGTGTAAATAAAGTTTTGTGGATCTCTGTTCAACTTACAACACATACATATTATATGCTCATTTACCGTACTTTGTACCGAATAATACCAGCGAAATAATGGCAAATTTTGAATACATTTAAACACTAGCCAATTTTGTGTTCGATGTTTCGTAGAACATGTGTGAAGAATACGTACAGTTTTGTTAGTAACGTACACAAAATCCTACACTATGCTTTAGACTCAACGGTTATCAAACTGATTCTTTAATTATTTTATTATTTGTTCTGTACACCATTTTGTGAAAGGGACCATAATTATATTGTTATTGTATTTGTCAAAATCAATTTAGTGTAAAGTTTCCGCAAACCAAGTTTTGTAAAATTTCAATTGAAAATAAACGTAAAAATTGCATTTTTCAATAAAAAAATATAAAAGCGCCATCTATAAATAATTAGTTTCATATTTTTAATTAGAATCACCTTAACATACTACAACAGAGTTAGAGAACATTTTAGAGAAGAAAATATAGAAGTCCAGGCATCTACAGGGCTTATGACCTCTCATCGGCCGGTTTATGTGGCAGTTTTCACACTTTGTAACATTCATATTTTTGCTTATATTTAAACATCTATATTTATTCAATTCTGCCATTTGTTGATATTTGTGACAACGCCTGAAAAAAAAAACAATTTTTATACTTCTTCTTAGACTTCTATATTTCTTTCTCTAAAATTTTCTCAGTCTGCGTTGCAGTATGTTTATATTAACAGCTTCCTAGAGGGCTGAATCCAGTTTATGTCCACAAAAATTTGGACAAACTCAAAATATTGTCAAAGGTTATTAGTCGGCCTCATGGTGTACTGGTAAGTGCGTTTGCTTACAATCCAAAAGGCCCGGGTAAGATTCCCGGCAGGATTGGTTTCCATTGCAATATTGCATTTGTTCTTAGACAAGATCTAAAGAGTAATATAAGTCATCTTGCTTTTGTGGATAAAATAATTAAGATTTATTTTAAAGAAACAAACAGTCGACAGTGATATAGTAACATTTAAAAACAGACCAGCAAAGTTTATAAATAAGAATCATACATATTATTAAATTGTGTTACAACAAAAGGGTGGGTTTATGTGCATTTGTATGAGAGTAAGTGTAGATTTGTGCTTATGTGTATTAGTGTAGAAGTAAGTGTTCAGGTATGTGTAAGTGTGAGCATCATTAAATAGTATGTGGGATCGTATCGCAGCCAGAAAAAATGAGTCCTGATTTATTTTTCAATAAATTAAGCGGCATGTAAAAAGATACACTGTAATTAAAATATTAGCGTCCTATGCACTTCTGGGTATCCAGGAGGATGAAGAATATATATTTGAAATAGAACCAGAATACACGACGACTGTTTTCGATTCAACAGCTTAGTATGTGGCGCGATCGCATACCTTGCTAGAGATCCAAGGTCCGATTCCTGGTAGAGTGGACGTTAAATATTATTTATTATAAAGGCTCTACACAGCATTATTTTACTGTACCTAGGCCAGTACCCGAAGAGTAAGACTGACCACTTTACCTAAGAAAATTTGCATTTTGTGTACCCTATGCACCATTAGGTACGGATAAGAGTCTGCTGTTGATGTTTTATAAAGCAAACTAAATGAACTATTATACCAGTAACTAAATTCATTATTTGCCTTTGAACGTGAACAAGATTTCGTTCTAGAAGAACAGATTTTTTTAATTTAGTGGTATTTTCTTAATGTCGTAAAAAAACATGTTAAAATATGAGAAACGTGTTGTGATGGAGTTGGTTTGAGCCTCAAACCTTATGATTGTATGTCTGCACACAACCTCAAAAACTTTCCTCCTCATTTTTTTAATGGCTTAACCTCAAAATCAAATGCTGGATCAACAAAAATAGCAAAATACATCATTAAAAATAAACTCAGTATTTTTTATTTCAATTTTTTCCTTTTCCAACATTTTTATTTTTCGCATTTCAAAGTAGGCTTTATATTCAGGAGACTTACGGCTTAAGGACTCAGCAAGTATTCAATTTAGACCGAGTTGGACAGCCTTTAAATCCTCACTTGAAGTGAGCGTAAATATTTACAGGACACAAGTTATCTATAATATGAATTCAGGACAATTCAAGTAAAACTTGAGTTAAAACTTAGGGGTCAGTAAAAAATAAACTTAAAATTAAGTAACACATATATAAACTGCCTTGTTACTTTTAAAGGTAATTGAATTTTTGGTAGATTTTAAAATAAAAAAAATTGGATTTTAATGTTTTTTTTTATTTTACAGGTAGTTTCGTTTAAATATTCAATGAGTTGCCTGAAGAAAAAAAATAATGGAAAGCTTTAAAGTATTTAAAGCGTTTGTTAAAGCATTATTTTTTTATTTGTTATTTTGTTAAATTTTATTAGAAATACAAACATGTGTATTGTAGGTTACAATACTTTTACACGGAGAAAAAATATGAAAATACATACTAATGAAAAATATAATTAAAATAATTTATAAAAAAATATAGATTATTTCCTAGTAATAAATTATACGTAGAGAGTGGACTCCTTAGTTTTAGAAAGTTATATTTATTTCAATGCCTGAAATATGTTTACTTGAATAGGGAATTGTTTAGTTATAATTTAAATCGTATTAGTAATAGATCCGATAGTGTACTGTCAGTTCCAGGATGTAGAACTAAGTTCGCACAGAGGCACTCCTTACATGTTGGTCCAAGATCCTTCAATATTCTAACCAAGGAACTTAAAAACATTTAATCACTGGTACAGTTAAAAGTAGGTTTAAGGTCTTGGATTATCATGGAAGGAGCAAATAGACACATTAAAAAAAAAAATCAAATTAAAAATAAATGCATTCTGCAAATAAATCATTTTTTTGTAATTTCAGCGTATGTTAATTTGGTTTTTCTTTTATTATTCTTTTCATTTCTTTTATTTTTCTTTTCTTTTCGTGGTCATGTCATACCATATATATGTGCTATAAACTATTTAATAATTCAAAGGAATGGCCCACGCTCAGACGCTGTAATGTTTGTGGGCATTTTTTCCAATTCATGTATAGCTTAATTTTAAGATGTATTTTTCTAAAGTGTATTTTTGTAATTATATTTCTATGTTAATAATATATATAAAATAGCAAATGGCAAAGTGGACGTCCCGGAATTAACTAGTGTTATGAGCTTAAAAGTACCTGTTCGAAATACTCGGCAGCTAACGTTATCTCCTGGCAGTCATAATTATTATTACAATTCACCAATACCTAGACTACACCGGCTAGGTAACGAGTATGGTGAAGTTGATATATTTCATCTGTCTTTATATAAATATAGGTAAAGTATTCAAAAGGTTATAAATTAATTAGTATAAAATTTCTTAATATTGTTTTTTATTTACTTTTTTTTTTCTCATGTATCTCTATAATAATGTATAAACTTATGTGTATGTATATGTATGTGCATGTATGTGTATGTGTATGTATATATATGTACATGCATGTATGTATATGTGTGTGTGTATGTATGCATATGCATGTGTATGTATGTGTGTATGTTTTCAAATGTAAATTTATGAAATATTTTTCTATGTACCCATATACCTATGTTGGTACATTTCCTTATTTTTACTAATTATTGTATCTTTTAGTTTTTCTTATGTTATCTTTAATTTTAACTAAACTTACATACTTATGTTTCACTGCTGCACTTGAATGTAATTTCTAATAAATGTAAAAGCCCGTAGGGCGTGTTAGTTAATAAATAAATAAATAAATAAATATGTATGAAAAAATAAACAAAAAAAAAATGCCTGCAATATTTATTTCAATTTAACCTCATTAACCTGGCAACAATTTAAACAGTATAAAAATTTTATATGAAGTAAAAATGTTTAAAACAATATTGAAAAATATTAACTTGGTTTGATTTCTATTGACTTAAAGATCTTGGAACGATACCAAATATGTAATAAACTTAGACGTTTCCCAAATATTAAAGAAGTCACGTTTAACACGATATTTACAGACTATTGAGAAATTGTGTTCAATAGCTTTGATCAGCAATGCCTCTAAGCAAACAAAATTGTAATATAAAACCCAATTCTTAGGTAACTGGTACAAATTCATTTTATTAACAATTATTGGTACGTAAGTATTTTATTATGCGCTTTTATTTTTTTATTTGGTCCACATGCAATAAAAAAATATGTGAAGAAAACTGATTTTAAATGTTAAACTTTTAGATTAATTAAAAATATATATAATAGCAATAGTACATATCAATTCATTAATATATGTGCCTTAAAGGATAAACCAAGGGAATCTCATTGTTGAACGAAATGTTCAGAAAACAAGATTTTGAGATACTGCGATTTCGAGCTAATTGGAACTTTAAAAGTTAAATAAAGTACCAAGTATTTTTTAAATGAATAACTTATGTGTTAATATACGTTATTACATCATTACATCAGTAAAGGAGTGCTTATTTGGTAATTAAAGTACATTTGAAAAAATCTGTGACTACGAATATCAAAACATCACATGCAAAAAAATGCGTTAAAACCAAGTGGACTTTAAATTTTTTCAACTTAAAAAAACATTTTTGCGACAAAAGTGGACTTCGGAGCTTCATTCATATAAAAAATAGTTTATTGCGATAATTTCTGCATTTTTAACTTCAAAATGGCCAAAATTGGACTCTCGTGTTTTATCCTCTAAGGTACAGATATAAATACGCATCTCGTGGACTATCTTCCATAGTGGTACAGGTTTTATTTCCGGCTGTGCCTTTATGCAACACTTTAAGAATATCGTCGTTCTACTGATGAAACCTAATAACAGCTTACCCTCCACATACTGCTCACCACATCTGAGGACAGAGGCATTGAGGGGATCCTGAGTTGTGGGGACGACGTGTTGGCCTCCGTCCATACGTCCTCCTCCCCCCTCCTTAATCTGCATAGAGTTTGTATTCCTTAGGAATATTTATAATAACTTTCCTCTATGCGCAGCTGACAGAGAGTCCCCCAGGACTCTATAACAGCTGCGGGAGGATGGTGGGCTTAAGGATCTCCCCTCAATGAGGGCATAAGTCTCCTTGGCGGTGCCCACATAAAAGGAAAAATTGCTATCTGATGGCCTTAGCATCTTTGTGCTGAAAAAGAGTAATCCAGAAGTACATAATATGCACTTCGTTGGATTGAGAAAAGAGGGATGTGAATTCTTCACTGACTGGAATTAAATTAATTGGACATTATCGATGTGTCAAAATGATTACAAAACTTTTAAAAAGCCTTGAAATTCTTTTTGGAAGCCACCAGATCCGCCAGAACCACTACACCACGGAGGCCACCTATTTAAATTCAATGGGTTTGTAATAAAACATGTGCCAAAAAATAATTATTTCATATTGAAATAAAACAGTTTAAAAATTAAATATTCCATCCTACATTTTCAAACATCCTTAGTAAATACTATGAACGTAGTTAAGGTGGTTTTTCGCCGATTCTAAAAAATTTTCGCTGATACCTGAAAAAATGTTAAAAGGCCTTTTCCGCCGTATCCCAAAAATGTTCCATACAAATCTAAAGAGATTACAGAATACGAGCAGGTGCTGTAGTTAAGGGTGGTGATAAACTTCTCCCCTACGACATTACCTTACAATTCTAAATAACATCTTTACATTCCTAACTGCAATTTAGATTGAGTACGAGTTATCGATTATCGAAATGTACGGAATAAGACACTTCTGCCAAGGAGAAATTGAATTTTATGTGGTTAAGCACGATTATTGTCATCATCATTCCCTTGCTCGCATCTAATGGTGCATTGAGCACTCCATTAGTGCTCAAATACCAATTATAGGTAATCTAGCTTATTGGTTCATTCAAACATAAGGCAAGACGATCATTTCTAAATATTGCAGAAAAAAACGCTTTTTTTTTTTTAAATCACGTTTACTTTGACAGAAATTGAAGTCAAAACTTTAGGCATTGCAAACACTTATATTTCTTAAGATGTATTTGTATAAATGACATCGGTGAATCTCTGAAATACATTTTTTTTTTAACATTTTTTTTTGCACCACAACAGGCCAGGAGGCCTAATTACAGTGGTGAATTACATAACAGAGCACCCAGAAAAATCACATTTTAATTTTTGTGTTCTCACCGGGAATCGAACCCGGAACCTTCCGTGTGTGAGTCAAGCGTCTTGACCACTACACCACGGAGGCCGCCTTGTATTATTATTATAATATTATTATATTGTATAATCCAACTTTTTACTGATGATGAACTAGTTTACATATCAGTAGATAATTTTGATACACTGATAAATAAGATTGATTACGATTTAGGAAATACGTTTATCAAAACGTTTATAAAATTTAAATATCGCAAAAACAAAATACATGAATATTTGGAGAACAGATATACCGCCACAAAATCAATATCAATAATTTAAATATGATTTCTGTGTATAAAATAAAGTATCTCGGAGTTTACTTACATAGATTTTTTTTTTTTTAATATATATTTATAGGAAGATTACAAAATTCAATAGATTTAAAGAGTCGTGTTCTTATCTATAAAACAATTATATGTCCACATATAAATTACTGTTCATCCTTTCTTTTTTTGTGTAATGAAGGGAAAATTAAAAATAGACAAACTCTTCAAAAGAAGGCTCAAAAGAAATATGTATTCTCATGTAGAAAGAATGCCCAAAGTTTGCTTGCTTGCAGTAAAGCAACAAATACAATATGACGAAGTAATTGTTATACATGAAATAATTAAGGAGATGAATAAAATAAACAGCAAAATAAAATTTAATCAACAATGTCATACACATGAAACTATAGATAAAAAAAGAAAAGATTACCAGTGAAGAGACAAACTGAATCTCAAAACTCATTCTACAAAAGAGTAGAAACTCCCGGGGCGATTAATATAAAAAAATAAAATGTGCATGAGATAAGCATCTTAGCTATTTTAATAAATTCCACATAATTTTGCACCAGGGTCAGGGGAGCGATTACAATCGGAAGACCTTCATTATGCCGATAAAGTAAAAAATAAATTATCTCTAGCGATTACGAAGATACACTATCGACCCTGTATCTCCGAATTTTGGAGTAAGTACATCAATATTGAGAGTACCCGAACCCCGCGGTTCACATATTATCTACGCACTGAAAGTGACGAAAATCATGTTCAAGATTGTTATGAAGTAGCTGCTTTTCATTACGGAAGGCTATTTAAAATAGGTATGAAAGAAATAATGATAATTTTAATTTTACATAGAGCGCGGTGTAAGGATGACATTTATGAGAGCAGTTAGAGCACTATCTAGCGGTTAAGATTAGTATACTATAGGTAATTACAGCGCACGCATCAGATAAATTAACGTTTAAGATAACATTATACGCACGAACGAATGAAGACATCGATATTGATATCTTCCTGAAAACACGTATCGACATATCGGTAGAGCCAGCTTTATAATACCGAGGTATATAAATATCGTAGAAAAGTAATTTACTTTTACCGTCTCGATACATTCCGATAAAGATAGCGTTTGTAATTATCCCCCAGGACTATTGAGTGATCACGATGTAATATTGATGTAAAATTGTTGATGTAAAAATTTGTTAAAATTGTTTAATTTTTTATTTATTTTATTATTTTGTTTTGCATTTTTTATTTCTTTTTTATGCTATTTTGTATCTTGCCAAACACAAGAGCCAGACTCTTTTTTGGCAAGTTCAACCTTAAGTGTTCCCTTTTTTTACTAAATGTTTTGTTTATTCATGCTAATAAAGGTTTTTATTTTGAAAAAATACATGTTTAAAATATATCAAATGTTTTTTATTAATATAAAGGATATTCGTAAACTATTCTGATTGTTGCGTGTACTATACACAAAGGGCTTTACTTCTACACCTGATATAAAGATACGCCCAGCCATAAGTCTTTTCACTATGATATTCCCATCCTTATTCTATTACTATGCCTAGGAGTATCTTTTGTAGATGTTAAAGCTGTATTCAATGTATGTACGTACAAACACACATGTAAATAATATATTTGATCTTGATTACTGATTCCAGTGGCGTTTCTGGTCATAAATTCAACCATCCGAGTTATACGATGGGCACTAAATGCAAGAGTTACCATTGTAACAGGCTGGACAGTACTTATCCTCGACATTTAATAATAATCCTCTCTCAAAGACATTTGTTTGATTAAGTTTATATCGGACATTACTCTTAGGCCCGGTTGTTTGATCGTTAGTTATAGTAAAAAATATGTAGCAATAGTTAAAAATTAACAAAATGTGTTGTTTCATTTATAGTAACTAGCGGTAGTTAGAAAAACCATTAGTTAAAAATTCAACCTACCAATGTTGGCGAGTAAAACGTTTTACTATAGTAGGATAACAAAGACGGCGTAATTTTTTGACGTTTACCGGTTCTCATTATTTGCTCACGCCTCTCAGAATTTATTTTATTAACGAATACGCAATAGATTACGCTTATAATTTTCAATATAAATTGGAGGGTTCTTCCGACGATGATATTTTTTACTTATTGTTAAGAAAACGAAAAATCTTTTTAAATGATTTGGCTGTAATTTTTTTGTGAGAGCCAAATCTCGGCTTTTCTGAAAAAATAATTCCGTCAAAGTTATAAATAATGGTGAAAGCATAAAATATTTTCATTATTTTATACATTTTAATACTTCAGAGCTCAAATTTGGTAATTTGTTGCATTGAAAGTATTTTTTTATCTTTTAATTTTTCTGTTCCTTAGTTTTTATTTTTTCAATTGTCAAAAACAAAATACCTGACATTTAGTAAAACCACAGTGGGACAGCCTAAACAAAACCTTCAATTCAAAATATGCATTGAAATACTTGAATCAGTACACCATATAAAATATTTGGGAATAATTATTGATAAATATTTTAAACGACAGAACACATACAATATATAACACAAAAAATTAGAAAACTTTCCCACATCTTCAAATCGATGCGTTACATCTAATCCCTAATTAAACTCAAACAACAATATTTTATTTTATGTAACTCAATCACAACTTATGGCATAATAGAATGGGGAGGCACTTATAAATCAATATTAAAATATCTCGAATCTGCTCAAAAATCTATTATTAAAATCATTTTTAAAAAGCCCTTTAGGTACCACAGCGTCAAGTTTTTCGAGGAATTTGATATATTAGATATGAGGCAATTATATATATCTAGAATAATAATGTTTGTGAAATCAAATTATTCTACCAAATCTCAAAAAGAACACTCCCAAACTACCAGAAGTCAAACAAGAGGATGGGTCATGGGGTCTATCACAAACTCTGATTTCGGGCAAAGAAATTTCAGGTTTCTGGGCCCCAAAATATTCTATTTGTTACCCGAACATTACAAAACCATGACCCGAATTCAATTAAATAAATTTTTAATAAAATGGTTACTGGATTTAGCTAGAGAAAAATCGGAAAATTTACTAAAAAACATTATAAAATAATAAATGGTATATATATTGTATAACTTTATAATAAATTAACTAGTATGTAGACATGTTATTGTTTATTTTTGCATAAAAATGTCTGCCTTAAAACAGATTGTACCTAGTTAGGCAGACTAAACATAATCCAGAGAAACCTATTACAAAAATATGTAGGAAGTAGATAAATAATTTGTAATTTTTGTTAATAAACCATTATTGTTACTATTTCATTTAAATTATTTATTGACAATTCTTGATGGAATTCCATTGTAATGATGTAATAACTTATATTTCTAGATAAGTTATTAATTTAAAAATATAATCTTCACCAGTCTGAAGATGTCCATTAGAGGGTGAAAGCGCTAATTGGTCAAAATAAATAAGTGGAAGTGTACCAAGTATTTTTTAAATTAGTCACTTATATGGAAATATAAGTTATTACATCATTATAATTATTATTTTAAATTATTAATTTAATAATCTCTATATTCAAATTAAATTAATAATATGAAAAATAATAAAACACAATATTCTAATTCGGAGCTAAATATAAAAAAACCAGTGGTTACATTAATTTTACTAAAATTAATAAGCTAGCTAGTAGACTGGTAGTAAAAACAAAATCGTTAGGTAATTCAACCAAAGTAAAACTCTACTTTTACTAACAATCAAATCATTGGGGCACAGGATATTCGTGAAAACATTTATGAGAGACTTGTTGGTTCAGTTTAGTCCAATTCGTTACCACAAAGTGGCTTTTTTTCGGTCCTTTTCGTAAAATAGAACTTTTAACGGTAAGTCGTAGCCGCGTGAAATTTAGAGGAAGCATTTAAAACGCAATTTCAAGACCAACCGTTTTTTTTCAAACAGTTTTTTCATGATTTTTTTTTATAAAATTAAACTTTTTAACGGAAATCTCATTTCTAAATCAACCCTTATTTATTTGAGTCAAATTTTTGGAGGTTCTCTTTATAAAATCAAACATTTTTACCAAATTTTGCGTTGTAGTAACATAAAATTTAGAAATAGCATTGAAAATGCCGTTTATAGATCAACAGCACTGTTTTCGAGACAATATTTTCTCGGTTTCTTTTGTAAAATTAAACTTTTTGACGGTAAGTCGTAGCGACGTCGACGTACAATTTAGAACCAATATTTAAATCTCTGTTATAGATCAACCATCCTGTTTTCAAGCTAAGTTTTCTCTGTCCTTCTAAAATCATGCCTTTTGACATTAAGACGTAGGGGTGTGATATTTTGAAACAACATAAAAAAATATTTAGATAATTAAATTATCAATAATACTTTGTGGTTTAGTTTCACTTTTATTTTATTTCGACCAACAAGCTCTTTCGCCTAAGAAGGCATCTCCAGGACTAATAAATTGTTTACATGATTTTTAACTTTTCTAATATTTGTTACAAGGTTTGAGTTTAAAAAGATCCCATAAGTATGTTATTAAGGGATAGACAACATAAATATTATTACAACTGGTTTGCAAAAACTGTTCATTTTTCTATCTTTTTTAAAGATTAAGTCCAAGTTATTTTCATTATTCTTATTATTTAAAAAGTAAGAAAAGAACATATGGAAGAAGTAACAGAGTGGAAAAAACTTTTTAGCAAATGCAGCTCGGGTAAAGGACAAATAAAAACATTACCACTTAAAAAAAAATCATACTTGGCAAATTGAAAATTTTAAGAGTCATAAATATGGTTGAAATAAAGATTTACATTTCGCTGAAAACCGCACGTAAATCAGACCAGTATTTATGCAGTTTATAGAGGACACACACAAACATTGCCTTTTACATACACAGATAAAAATGAAGTTTTTTCAGATTTCAGATTCAGTACCGTCAAAATTGGCATTTATTTTACTTGAGTACAGCTTTTTTCTTGCAATGAGGAAAACATATAATATGTAAAGTAAAAAAAGGTACATAATATAAATAAAAAGTATGGTTGCTGATACATGTTCTTAGATAGCTAGCAATTATTCCTCAGCTTTTTTTAATACATTATTCTGATTATACTGTAGTTAGTTGTTTTGTTATAGCTTATATCGATCTCTTGCAAAGCAGGGTAATTATCCAGTTAATTTTTATAGCATGGAAATTAATAAAAGTAACTTTTTATTGTTTCCACCAAAAATACAAAATAAATGTTCAGGGCATAAAGTATATTGGACATTACAGCGGAGTGGCAACAAGAGAGATAGTGACATCTATGTTCCAGTAGATATACGACGAAGATAAAATTATTGCCTGGCTCTGAACAAAAAAGTACATTTTAATTAATAGACATCGTAATAAATCATTGACACTTGTGAAAAAAAATGTTCCGCCAATTAAGGGCCAGTTGCACCATAAAAAGTTTGAAGTTGAATTGTTGTTACGTTTTCCAAAAAAACACAAATGTCTTGGATGAAATAAGAATTATAGATGTTCAAACAAATGCAGAATGTTTAATATCACATAGTGTGTGAATTGATTATTTAAAATAGCCTATGAGAGGTCCTTTAAATGTCTAAGCAAAAGGCTTTAACCATCCAAAAATAAGCTGGTGCACGTTGGTCAAGGTTTGTATGTACAAATGTTAAAGGTTTTTGTATAAATGAGCTGTGTGATCCAGGAATAAAAGTATGATATAAAAGAAGTAAGGAATCTTAGAATAGATAATAACAGAGGAGAATTTTAACATTCATAGATTCTCGGCATGGTTGACGTACAATATTTATTTGAAATTGTGTCTTTACACTATTTTTTATTTTTTTATTTTATTTTATTTAGAAAACATACAGTCATACAAAATAAGTACCAAGAACAACAATTTTTTAACATAAAAAGACCAATTAAGTTTTCATAAATTAAAAAGATATAAACATTAAATGTGACAAAAAATAAAAAATAAATAAGAATTTTAAGTGAAAAAAGGATAATTGTTGACATTTGCGTTTTCCATGGAGGTAATAAATTAAAATAAATAAAAATACCGAATGTACACTCCGAGCCATCCACGCACACACATGAACCCACATATAAAACATACACAAACATATACATTACATGTGGCACATATACATAGCATAAACCACTCAAGATGTACATTCAGCAACTATCCCAAATAATCGACCCCATATATATTTCATGATTCCTGAACTGGCTCCTGAAGCGTAAGATTGGTCATCGTATTTTCATTTCATTTCATTTTTTTGCACCACAACAGGCCAGGAGGCCCAATTACAGTGGTAAATTACATTACAGAACAACCGGGCTTGACATGATCAATTCTCCGAAATGTTTACAAAACTTTTTTAAAGCCACCAGATCTGTATATCCGACAGGACCACGGATAACAGTGAAAAACTACATTCGCTATTCGTCGAGAGAGAAAGGGACAAGACCACGGGATGTGTTGAGAAGATTGAATAGGATATTGGCAGCAGCAAGAAGGGGAATCAACAATATTAAGAACAAATAATTGTTTTGGAGTACTGAAATAGAAACAGAAAACAATAAAATCACGACATATCATTTCCCTATCCAAACCAAATGGAGAATAGGGCGCTCTATTGGCACTCTTATTGTAAAATATCCAGGTATCAACATAGGAGGTAAGGTGATCACTCTTACGCTTCAGGTCCCAGCCCAGACATTAAATTTTTGCAGTGTAGAACCACGATCAAAACCAATATTTCACGTTCACCCTACCAGGGATCAAATCCAGTGCCTTAATAATGACAGAAAAATATGCCAATCACTACTCAACGACGAAGGATTATATATTATATCTATTATATATTTTTTTCAGGATTTTTACCTGAGAGTAACAATCGAGTAAAAAACTCTTGTTTTCTTGTTTTTTTCACACTCAAAACTGTATTTTATATCCGCCCAGACAAATAATAAATACCGATAAAACACTTGATACAAAAAATAATTGTAGTGGCGTGAGGATCTTTTCATTTGGCGCCTTTCGGTGAATTCGGACACCCGAATTTATCGGTTGCATTCGGCGGGGCGGAGTAGGGTTGTCACGGGGAGGGAGAGATTAGCGACCGGGGGGTGGCGTAAAGGGGCGCGTTAATAATAAATCCGTGAACACTTCGGCAAGATGCTGGAAAACATTTGGCAGAAAACGGGCCGAGGCCTTGAGTGAAACCCCCCGTAGTGGTAGAAAAGGAAAAGGGGCCCGTGGAGAAAGATAGGGGATTATATGGGTCACTGGCCAAACTACATGGGATAGAATACGCACATTAGATTATAAAGTTATAATGTATCGATGGTCGTCATTATTATCAGAAGTGAACTGCTATATTTTAGGCGAATTATTTTATTTAGACAGGGGCAACCTTTTTTAGCTCTTGCTAGAACATATTGCTCGACGGAAGCCCTCCCGGTTCTAATGCACTTGTTCTCTTGGAGGAATCAGGAGGTCCAGCGGCGATCCGCGAATTTCCACTTAGTAAGAAAGTGTTCCTCTATTATTTTAAGCATCCGTCTAAACCAAACTAAACGAATGTCCCAATCGGATATAAAAAAAAACACGAAGGGAACCTTCCTCTTCGTGGAGGGGAACCTTCCTCTTCGTGGAGGGGAACCTGTCTTTTTTTCCCCTCAATCAGCCAGCGGTATTGATATTTCCTTATTAATCTCTCAAACACATCTTGTGGTCTTACCTCACTCTCTATGAATGGCGAATGGAGCTTCTCGCTACTATCCGTGGACCTGTTATATGTCCTGTTGGATATACGTGCGTATATTTTTTAATTTATTTTTATTATTTATTGGGGATATCAACAGTAATACATATAACAAGAATACAACAAATAAAATATACAGAGAATAAAACCAATGACAAATATCCACAGAAATACATTAAATACGTACAATACATACTAGTGTGTTTGTGTGAGTGTAAGTGAGTGAGAGGGTGGGTGTTATATTGGAATGAGGGTGGATATGTGTGTAAATATTGCACAAGTGTCAAGTGTCGAAAATATAAATATCCCTAAAATATTAAGAATTAGAGATAAAATATAATAAAATAAAATAAAATAATACTTTATTATTAAAACTAAGTATAAGACAAAAAAGTATGTTTTAAGACGCGCATTTTAAATGTTATTTTTTTACAATCAAATGGATCAATAAGGGGAAAGTTCAAATTGTATTCACTAACAAAACGTATAGTGGAGAGTTCTGGGCATAGTTCATCATAGTTCATCCATCGCAATTCATCATCATCCGCCGCGCCGCCTCCAAACTCCAGAAAATTGTATGAATGCAGTTTTCCGGACCATCAGTTTCCCTGATAGCGTGAGCTGATCGCCGACAAGGAAGAAGACTCAACACCAGGTTAGTTAGTATTATTTAATTTTGATTTTCCCTGGTTCGAATACATCTTAAAAGATTGTTGGCTGAGTAATCCACTTGCTCACATTGTCAGTTTTAGAGAAAATAATTTAACCGTCCGCTTTCACAAATTTATCGAAATCGCAAAAGCTGAATTCTATTTACACGGATTCACCACTCATAAAATAAAATGGATATAAAAAATAAGTTAATTAGTTTTGTGCTAGTAATTATAACAAAAATATTATTTCATACTTGCATTAATATCTAAGTCGTATAGTACACATTACCGTTTTCTATTAATGATGCTATAAAGGAATTAATAACCAAACTAGCTACTATTTCTAGAATAAAATAAATGATTTTCTTTTGTCACTGGCCGAATTTTCATTATATTGAATATCAAATCAATACTTATTTAAGTAGTTACGCAATTAAAAACACATGATGACTTTAATACTTACCGGAAGAGACTTAACACGACATGACCTTTTAATGTTTATATAACCTTAAACGGCTTTTAAAATTGCGATTGTATTTTTTTTAATTTAGACTGAGTAAGATATTGAAAGGAAGGTAAGTGCTGGGAACAGGTGAACGGTGCGCAAAAATTTTCCTTGGCAAACAAATGTTTGTCGCAGGAGACAAAACAAGCAGTTCACAAAGTAGTTCTGGTGCTGACCATAATGTATGGGAGTGAAGTATGTAATTCGAAAAATAATTATGAAAGCAGGTTGAATGCTGTCGGAATGCGATCTCACAAATGTCGAGATCCGTGCACTGTGTAAGACTCAGACAAGCATTATCGACAAACTCAAGAAAGAGGCGCTGCGTTGGTTTGGACATGTAGTGCGAATAGACAGCGAAAGAACGCTTAATTGGATGTATGATGCGAATGTTAATAGATGCAGAAAATAAGAAAAACTAAGAAAGACATGGCACAATAAAATACAACAAATTATTCGAGATGGACATATCAAGAGTAGGAATGATTGGCGTGCGTGCATGAGTAGCAGAGGATGTGAGATCTGTTTTATTATCTCTGCCTACCCCTACATATATATTTATACATACGTTTATAATTATATGTATTTTGTTTATATATATGCAAGTGTACATTGATGAATTTTTGATGGTGTATTTATATGTTATGCATTTTTTTTTACTCTTTTTCGACAAGTTCAACTTAAATTGTGATATTTTCTATTTCTTTGTGTATTCTTTTTATGCTAAATAAAAATAAAAATTTATTTATTTTAAAAATTTTAATTTTAAAAATTTATTTAAAAAGTGTAAAATAATTGAAAAACGTGTGTTGAGTTGCCGTTTAACCCTCCAAGGACGAGAAATTTGGTCTTTTATGAAATATGTTTTTTTGGAAAAATTCGCTATTGATTATACACACTGTTTACTCCATTGTGGCACACAATATCAGCGTTGGTAACCTCCATTAAGCTAAATATAATAGATACAGAAGAACAAATCGATATATTCGTTTCTAACCTGAGCAGATTCATAAAAAAATATCAAACAGTTAATGGTGAGCGGCAGAGGGGGGGGGGGGTGTTGTGTTTTGCGCCAGTATACCCTGTTACTATATGGTCACGCACGTACTGGAAGGGTTAAACGAACAAATATTCAGGTCATAAGCCCTGTAAATCCTAAACCTCCTATTTCCCTTCTCGAAAATGTTTTTTCTCTCTGTTGCAATAAATTCAGAATTAAAGAAACGTTTGTATTTCATCTGGGTCTATTTCAAGAAAACGAACTTAAAAATTCGATTTGCAAGACACGTGTTTGTCGAAAAAGATGGCGAGTCAAAAGAGCGGGAGAAATATTCCCCTCCCCCCACCCCTTCACCTCCTCAAGACCACGTGGGATCCACAAAGCGAAGATGTGACTAATAATAATACGCATTGCGGTTAATCCAATCACTCCGATACAGAACTAACTGCCCCATTTGAAAGATGTTTTATTTCCTGAAAAATTTCGGACCGCACGGAAAAAGAAAATACGATGATATTGTAACGAAAAAAAATGGCCGAATGTCAAATCAATTACATGTATAACAGTGTTTTGAGTACGTCCAAATTTTTGAAGACAAGGCTGGATTTCACTCCCTCCGGAGATGTCATGATTGAAATTTATTGCGACAGAGAGGGAAAACATTTTTAAGTAGGGAATATGGAAGTCTAGACACAAAAGTCTACAGTAAAAGGGCATCCCTCTAAATACCGGAGAACGTTTAAAGAACGTGGGTCTTCCGATTGGTATCACTCATACAAAATGTTTCTTTGTCAATAAACGAGTTACTCTTTTAAATTTTCAATTTCAATGTGAGATTGTCAAATTATATGAAGGGCTTCTGTCGTATATTATCATTTATTCGAATGACCACGGTGCAAACACGAATGGTTACAAAAACAATATTTGCTTGTATCACAATACTTTATGCCAATCGCGGTAATTTTATCAATATAGCAATATAAGATTAGATTATTATAATTATTTTTAAATTTTCTAACTCCGGTGCCATTTATGTAGGTCACTTAAAGTTAAATTCCATAATTATACACGCAGCACAGCTTATTAAAAGGTTATTTACTACATTAATTTAATCAAGTCACAATGAAATTCTACAGATGGCGAACATCAAGGAATGTGGGCAAATGGTGAATATTACACAGTGTGTAAAGTGGCCACATAAACCAGCTAACAACAGTTCATAAGCCAAATAAGTGCGAAGGTTTTCACGGCCACTGTTATCAATATGTTTCTTTTTGGGTGATACCGTGTGCGTTGGATTTGTTCCGGCGTTTCAGCCACCATTGCAGGTTTCGAGTGTTTTGTAGAAAAAAGTGTGTGTTTAAATACTAGTAATTTGCACCGTGTCGCAGTTGGCAGTATGCAAATTTCTATTCATTTTTGTAGTATGTAGCGCTAGAAATCATGTTGAATTTAATTTCTACAAAACACTCAGTTTACCCTGAAGATGGCTCCTGCGATGGTGGCTAAAACGGTATCACCCAAAAAGAAACAAATTGAGTTCACAAGCCCTTTGTTTTTTTTCTTTGTTGCAATAGATTATAAATTCGTTTTAAATTCTTTATTTTTTTATGAATCGAATATTAGTAAAACTTGTTTCGAATTATTAATTTTTTTTCTGTTGATCGATTTTCGAATAGTACACTTTCTATATAAACATGTGACCAGACTCTCATACCCTTCCTACCATCCCTCACGTGACTTTTATCTCCTATATGAATAAACAAGAGCGAAATACCCTCGAGTACGTGGATATTACACATATAAGCCGTTTCATGAAATAAATTCCTGGACATTCTAGTTCTGTACAAGAAGCATAATAACAACACTCGTATCTTGTATCTTTCTTTGCTCTTTTTTTTCTTCTTGTGCTACAGAACAGCATGTATTATAAAATTATAAGTTCAATGTTATAATTTTAGTTATTTACTAAGTCAAGTACCTTTTCCGTGGGACTTGTTATTGGTAGGATTTATTTTACACCGGTACGTTTTTTTAAAAAAAATCTTCAGTGTAAATAGTTTTTGTCAGGAGATTATTGAACAATCATGGAACAACGCAATTTTATACTCGTTCATCCATCACATGCATATACGTTTTATTTCTTTCCGTTAAATCACCAAAATTGCAACACTATTGAAAAAAGATCTGAAAAAATACGAATTATCGAACGGATAGATCTTGGAACAAACGTTATATATTTTTGCTTTTTTTTAACTATTTATATATCCGTCATAATGGTAAGTTTTTAGTTTTATCTCTTCATGTGATTGGATAAGTGTCCTCATTGAACTCAAATCAAAATCGTGCAAAAACTCCAGCTTAAGTACCATAATTCAGTGAGAAAATACGAGAATACGTGTAAACGAAGAAAAATCACACCGCGTTTTACCCTGAGCCCTTTAAAATTATGACACTCAATTCATGCCCGACGTGCATTTAGTCATTCTTTAACCGCCAGCCGGGTTTTGCGTGAGCTTGACATTTAATTCGAAACCAAAAGAAATGAAAAGAAAAATGACTGATTGTGTCTTGAAAGCGTGCAAAAGCTGTTCGGATACAAGAAAAAAGCCTTTTCATAGATAAATGAGTGCCTAGGTACTTGTTTATGATTTAATTCCAAAACTAAAAATATTTATATAAAAATATTTAATTGAATAGTTACCTAGGTACTTGTTTATAGTTGAATTCCAAAACATAAAATAATTTATTTTCAAATATAAAATTCTTTTTGAAAATGCCAAACTCTGCTTTTCTACCACAGGAAGTGTATTTTTTTTTTTTTTTTTTTTATTTTTTTTTTTTATTTAAATCTTAAAGTAGGGCACACATATCATACATATAGTTATGTGTGTCCTAATAATAACATTGCAAATATATTTAATTTATAAATTGTTTATCACATATGTCTTGACCATTATTTTAAATTTTGATATGTTTTTTTCTTCATAAATATTTTTTTCCATTTCGTAATACTTTTTAATTGCTTTAAATAAAATTGAATTTTGTGACTTTGCTTTTAGAGTATATATATATATCTATATACTCTAAGGGTGTACTTAAGGTAGAAAGGTTTGTGTTGTTCTTATGTTTATTGTAAATTAATGCAACTTATTTTTGGCCGATGTTATCATATTTTGGTAAAAGGCCTTAATAAAGGGAAAAAAATAGGTAGGAATGCGATTGTCAAAAATGTATTAAAAGTCGGTTTATATTTTTTTATCATTTCTGAAAATACATTAAAAATAAATAAATGGGTAGAAAGTATGAGAAGTGTACGGAAAAAATCTAATTGGGATCCATAAAAATCATATTCCGTTTGTAAACATTCAAAAACAAACTTTTTTATCCACAGATCCTATTATTTTTTGTGTATGCATTTTCGTCGAATGCAACCGTGGTAGGTTGATGAATAAAACATTTATGCTTGTAACTTTTTTTATAGATTAGATTGAAGATTTTAATATCTACAAACACGCGCAGGGCTAAGATCTACATTTCGCTGAAATTGTCACGTAAATCGGTTAAGCGGTTAAGGAGAAGTTTAGTGACATCACACGTACACATACATTATATATATAAAGATGGTCGTATAAGCATAGTATTCTACATTTAAAGACAGGGATCTGGTTCTATAGTATCAAACTTTTTATTTCGCAGTCATAACTTCTCTTTTGTCCTTTGCAGAGGTGGCTCTCCATACGTTCCCCGTGATTTAGATACTAAGATAATAGATTTACACGGAACGCACATGTCTGGTATGAATTTAATCCTCCCCTTTTGGAAATTCTCAAAGCTTCTTTTACAATCCGCACACACGCGTTGTGTTTCTGTGAATTGTGAAAAGGGTTTGAAAACAGTTTAACTATTCAATTATGTTATGTAAAAAGGTCGTGACAGATTTTTTGTCATTGTAATGAGGAAGTTCAGTGCTGCGGGAAATTGGACATTCAAAATATTTTCTTACGCGCTGTAAAAATTATAGTATTTATTGTATTTAAATTTCTCAATAATGCATTAAAAATTGATAAAAACGGTTTTTATGAAAATGAACAACTTTGAATGATGTCACGAGTTCTTGTGAATCAACCAATGATAGAGTATTGTGATAGATTTCTGGTTAACGTAAAGTCAATTTACCAATCAGCAGGACTCACTCTAGAGATCTTGTGACGTCACAGCTGGAGTAAATTCAAAACAACAAAACTTTAAAAATCATGGCCCTGATAATAAGATACATCAAAATAATAATTAAAATAATATGTATAGTTTGATAGATTGACCTATTTTTTTAACATTATTTATTTATATAATTTTCAGTACAGTATTTGTCAACAGAAATAAAAGATAACAGAAAATCTAAATTTGTTGCAAGAGAGAAGGCAAACGTTTTCAAGAAGGCGCTTTGGAAGTCTAGGCATTTACATGGCTTATGACCTGACATTGGGTGATTTAAGTGGCCATTTTTCACAGTGTTTTTGCACGGCAAATTTTCAAGACTATTCCTCAAACTTCGAGGCATGTCTGCAACTTTCTTAGCTTCCCTCGCACCAGCTAACGTATTCACCGCACTTGGCCCTCGGTTTTTTCCGGTTCTCAAAGATGAAAACTATGAATGAACGACGTTTAGGGATTATAGAGGATATGAAGACCGAATTAGCGAATTGCATTAGTGAAGTGCAGACGAAACTGGTGCTCATATAAAAAAGTGCATTCCAGAATTTTTTCGAGAATTAAAAAAAAACGCTGACATGAGTGTATTATTTCCAATAGCGATTACTTTGAAGGAATAAAGAATTAATAAACATGTTTTTAATTAACACAAATTCCGTGTTATACTTTTATCAACAAACTTGTGCATCGTTTCATTTATCTCCAAATATTATTTTAATATAGTTTCAGAAGAGTACTCGTCCCATCGACGCGATGCGCTAACGCACCTCAATCCAATTTCCTTTTTAAGATTTTTACCCAAAAGTAGGAATTGGCTCGACGAGGCTCTGACAGAATTCTGATTTTGTTTACTCTTAGAACGATACTTTTTATTCTTTCGCATATCTGAATATAATCATAACCACTATTACTGGGATATCTTGAATCCTAACATACATTCACAGCTTTTTTTCCATATTCATACATGTGTGGAGTTCTTGTCTGATAAAAAAAATTATATTGAATGCAATACATCACATTCTGAGGAACTAACAGTATTGCACATAAAACGCCTGTCTATATAAGAGGAACGTCTTGTAGTACATTTACGCCATGGAGACATAAAGAATAGAGAAACGTGGCCTATAATGAGAACACAAAGCTTGGGAACGTTCAGTCAGCCTAAGGAAGTCAGCTAAAAGAGTCAAGTCAGCTCAACGCTGTCACTTTGTTCCAGAATGTAGTCCAAGTGCAGTCAGTTTAACTCCTCGTCGGCGCTACGCTCGTGCTACACAACCAAGTGTTGTATCTCATTCGACTTGCAAAAAATACACCTTGGAACACCCGTCTCTTTTGTCAATCTCTAACTGACATAGGAGCTCCAACCTCTAAAAACGCAACAGAAAATGGTAATTTAAGCATCTCTTCTTCTTATAATTTATCTACAAACTAGGTCACAAATATATACGTCAATGTTTTCTTTCCCAGAAGAAGTTTTTTTTTGCTTTCGTTATTTTTCTTAATTGAATTAAATGCTTTCATTTTATTTTTTTTTGTTTCGGCATTTTTTTTATTTCTTAGGTCTTACTTCTTATTTTCCACTAAAATCTATTTCAGCGTTTAAAAAAAAACAAACTTAAATGTAACTTTTTATCCTATGTCTCTATTTCACTTTCACACCATCGATTTTATAATATATTCTAGATTTAGTATACACATGCATAGACCTTGCCTTTGTGGGATTTTTTCCATTTTAATAAACATATTGATTTATGTTTGTAACATTAAATGCACTAAAAGGTAAACAAACAAAAAAGTACCCCTTCATTTTACCACACGCCTTTCGGTCACATTTGCTTTTCTCATTACCAGATTTGAAGTTTTGATTCAACTGATCATGCCGGTCTTTCTTGGTCGTCATCACCTTACTAATAATATGCTTTGAAATAATATGGATTACGAAAACAATCGCCTTATAATATCGTATCTATGTGATAGCGTGGTCCATAGAGCAAGCTTTCTTTACTCACAAATCAATGTCAAGTCGTAAAGCCTCTTGAAATTCCCATACAACAGCTATATATGGCCGTTTGACATGGGTAGTGCGACAAGGACGTGCCTAGTTATGAGATTATTATCCAATTTAATATGCTTATGTAATGCTAAGAGAGTGAGAACTGATTCACAGGCACCCGTCACAATAGACCTTCACGGGTCGCAGTGACGTCAGGAGATTGTATAGCACTGTCCCCCATTTCAAAGAAGAGAAAATAATGGTTTTGTAATGTGCACCAATCAAATTTAATTCCTTTAGTTTTAGCGAAAACTTTATCCAATTTTATCGGAGAAATGATTGACAAAGTATTTCGGCATTATCAAATCTGATAGTGCATGGTGTAAAGCTGTGGTTTCTCGAAAAAGCTGTTTTATTATCTAGCGGCCGTAATATACAGCGATGCGTTAAGTGTAATTAGACGTCTAAACGGTGTCTAGAGCAGCGGTTCCTAAAAAGTGTTCGGTGAAACCCCGGGATTCCATGGAAAGGTCACAGGGATCCCGAGAGTTTGGGCGTATTGTCGTAGAAAACAGGCAGTCAACACCATGACGCTGGCCTTTTTATTTGTAAATAGCTTCACCTTGGTCAAAATACAGCCCGCACGTGATGCCGCTCCGGATCTCCGTATTCAAATGTCGGACATAAAACCTAATTTTATTGCTGTTATAAAAAAAACCAGAGAAAAAGTCGGCCTCGTTGTGTAATGGTCAGCGCGTTTGCCTACCATTCAAGAGGTCTTGGGTTCGATTCCCGGCATAGTTTTTTTTTTTTTTTTATTCATTTATCAAAAGCATACAAAAAATTAACATATACATTATCAAATCCTACTGAACTGCATAAAATGCAGTTCGTTTCTTATCTCTTAAATTCTATAAACATATAAAAACTCTTATTACTATGGAAAAAAAGAAAAATATGTACATCGAAAATAAAAAATTGTCCAAATAAAAAAAAAAAACACAAAAAATCTTAATATAAAAAACCACGTTCTAAAAGCCAGATTTTTAGCAAACGTCTTTCTCTTGTTTTAGTCAGCCAGATAAGTTTTTCTGATTTTTAATATTTAATGGTTGATAAAAAATATTTATTTAAAAGGGTGTTTTTACACTAGAATATTTCATAGTCCCGGGACTGGTACCTGAAGCGTAAGACTGGTCATATTACCTTCATGTTACAAAAATTATCAAGATACGCTGTGATTGGTGTACAAATACAGTGCCTTATGCACTATTAGGTGCGGAAAGGTAATGATGATGACGATGAAAAATGCTTTTGAACCATAGATTTTATAATGTATTTTTTATTTAGTATACTCACGCACAGGCCTTGCCTATAAGGGATTTTTTTTATTTTATAAAGAGATATATTTTGCAATAAAAAATGTAACTAACGAATGTAAACAAAAAATGTAAATAAAATTAAAAAAAGCTCATCTTCTTTAAACTACCTTTTAACTTACCTTTATGTAAAAAAATGATCAAAATACTCTGTGATTAGTGAACAAATACAGTGCCCTATGCACCATTGGGTGTGGAAAGGAAATGACTATGTAAAAATCTATTTATTACATTAAATATGAGATTTTAGATTTTTAATTCAAAATATAGTATTTCTTTTCAAGTCGAACATTACAACACGTAAACAATAAGGTGTCATAGATTTTAAAGATACAGTTTGGTTAATTTACTTTTTTATAGTCAAGATGGGGGAGCCAAAAAAAAGTAGAACATTTAAGGTTCAATCACCAAAAAAATGGGAACCGCTGGTCTAGAGACGTAGCGTCGTTATCTGGCGGCTGGGCCGTGACGGCTTATCTGTCAAAAATATGTGCTGAATGCGATCATCCGTCATATTTTTCAGTAGTCAACCTTTTTACACGAATTTTATTTTAAAAAGCGCAGTTTATATTTTTTGAAATATTTTAGTTATTTATTAAATGTTTAATTTAAAATAAATTTTAGCTAGATTTGAATTCATCAGAAATGTTTTGAAATCGATAATAAATATTATATTAAAATTGACACTTCTTTTATTTAAAACCACAAGTCAAATAATACGCTTCATTCAACTTATAAATAAAAAATTTAACCTCAAAATAGGTTAAGAATCATGAAAAATAATATTATTAAAAGATATGGTTAAAAAATATTTTTAAAAAACAATATTTGAACAGATTTCTAGCTTTTTTCTAATAAAATATTTTTATATCTTTAATGTTAATTTATTTTGATCGTTATTTACATTTTGGCAGTTATTTGCGGCTTTTTTATTTATTTATTTTTGTTTTTTTACAATAAACATAAGTGATTAAACTGAGTATTTAAAAAATAAAGCAAAATTACATAGCAATGAAATACATATTAATAGAAGAGAATACATAATATACAAAAAAATGTTAATGAATTTTTGCTCGTATAATAAATAATGGACAGTTATAATGTTTGTGTAACATAAGAAAGAAAATGTAAAATATTCTGTAAAAGATTATATGGCTTTTTTTTGTCCCGATATTTACCGCAAATTGGGTTTTTACCGGACTTTTCATAGTTTTTGCTTTTCACATTATATAAACCTTCACGTTTTTTTACAAAATCAATCAACGTTGCATTTCACCAGTCCACATTACGTTTCCACTCATTTTGATAGCTTTCACAGGCAAAAATCTTCACCGCTACACGAGAAAAACCGTTTGAAGACTGTTCGCACCGCCATGACGGCCGTCCTGCAAATAGCGGCACCGATGTTAAACGTTTTACTCACAATCAACGCTCTCTAGGAAACCACCGCCATTGATTTGTACAAAAAACGTTTTAATTGCGTCACCGCTACATAATGGCCGCTGGATGACAGCACTCTCCTAGAAAACCATAGTTTAATGTATCAATATAACGCTTCAGATACTAGTTCTAGGTCAATGAAATATTGCGGTATTAAACCATCTTTAAAACAATCCACGCCTACGTTGTCAGGAATTGAACATGAAACTTTGCATTGTAGACACACTTGCCAACCACTTCCCTATAAAGTTAACTTTTTTCACTGGATCACCTTTTTTTCGTAATACGAATTAAAAAATTTTGCACCACAACAGGCCAAGAAGATCAATAACAGTAGTGAATGATGACCCAAAACATCTGGGATGTCTTGGGACATCTTTCACTTTCTTCTTCTTCTTCATCGTCTTTTAAAAGATTTTAAGATTTGTGTCACAGAAAATGAGTTGTTCTCCAGATATGATGAGATCCAACATATCTTGGGTGGTCTTCCAGGTGGACGTTTTCCAGATAGAGTTTCATTGGCTGTAGCCTGCACTAGGCTGTCACTGCTCATCCTGCCCACACGATCCCTCTAGTTACTTTGTCTGTATCTATTTCAACGCACGATATCTTCTTTTTAACTTTTTCTTCTTTTTCGATGGAGCTACAATCCAAATTGACCCTTGGCCTCCTTCAACTTTTGTTTCTAACTGCCTGTCTTTAGCAGCTATTTTCCAATTTGCAACTCGTAGAAGCTGTGCTGCACCTTTTTTTACTTCATCCTCCCACTTCAGTCTTGGTTTTCCAATCCTTCTTTTATTCCCTGGATGTCCAATCATGACTTTCCTAATTACTCGCGCATCAAGTATTCAGTCCAGCCTATCTCAACTTTACCAGTTTTATGTGCGTTGAGATACTAGGGACTTTATTTATGTTGTACAGTTCGTCATTTTGCCTAATGCGCCACTCTTCTCCACATTTGACGGGACCACAGATTCAGCGAAGAACTCTCGTTTCAAATACATCAAGCATCTCAGCGGACTTTACTGTCAGGGTCATTCTCTATTTCACGCGTATCCCTAATTTCGGTATAACGGATTCGGTCTTGGGGCCGTTTTTCTAATAATAATGGGCCTTAAGACCTTCATTTCAGCCGTTGTAAGTAGCCCTTCGGCACAAACAGTGTCAGTCCGCACTTCCACAGTACACGTCATGACGGGTCTCACACATGTCTTGTATATTTTGTACTTGCCACTGACGCATATTCTTATTTCTCCATATTACATTCCTCAGACACCCCGCCGTACGAGTTGTTGATGCTTTGTTGACCTGTTCTTGGACTTCTATATACAAATCGCTTTGTTTCGATTGTTTGCTCCTATGTATCTAAAACGCATGACCTGTCTCACTGGCTTGGTGTTAAAAGTCAGCTTATACCTCATAGGTTGTATTGTTTTTTAAGACTTTTTATTTTGCTGCCTTTGTGACACTACGTGGAACTTATACAGCGTTCTTTGAGATAAATCATGTTTATTTTTGTGAATTCATCAGAAATCGAACCCGGAACTATTAGAGCGCGGGAGAAGGGTCTTATCTAATCGCCTTAATGGCTATACAGCAGGCATCTAGTCGAAGACACTCATCCCTTATTTTAGTTTTATTTTACACAGAACGGTATTTTTCATCAGCCCGAATACAGACCGATTCTCAGATATTCAATACCTCTTAATTAAATTTTCTAAACCTTCTTATTTCAGTTTATAGATTATCTGGAGTTTGCTAAGTGGAAATTAAATTAAATTTTGAATTATTCACTTTATTGTCTCTTTATTTTGGTTTTATTTTTTACTTTGTTATTAATTTTTAAAATATTACAACAGACATGAAGAACATTTTATAGAAGGAAACGCAGAAGTTATGGCATCTACAGGGCTAATTACTAGTCATTGATTGGTTTAAATGGCCACTTTACACACTATGTCACATTCACTTTTTTTCCTATATTTGAACATCTATTATATATCTATTACTTTACGACATTCCGAGCTCACAGACTTATTATATGAAGAATCGCACACTTCGAAGAATACAGACTACCTATAATAACAATTTTATTAAAATCAACATATTAATAACACTGTAAATATTATTACAATATTTAAGTTTGTCCAAATGTTCGTAGATAAAAGACTGGATTTCACCCCCTCGGGAGTCATTAAGATTTTTCAGTCGTTGCCTAGTATGTGAAATAATTCAGTCAGATGAATCTCTTCACAACAATAAAGGTTTCAGCTCTTTAACTTCACTAAAATCAACAAATGCAAGAATGTAAGAAATATGGATGTTCAAACATAGTCAAAATGGTGAATGTTACACAGTGTGTAAAGTGACCACTTAAACCAGCCAATGACAGGTCATAAGCCCTGTAAATGCCTAGACTTCCATATTCCCTTTTTTAAGGTATTCTCCATCCCTGTTGTAAATATCATTGTTTTATAAGATCTGTCATAGACATTTAAAACTTATCTTCTATATAACTTTTAACTTTTACATTTATATACATCTAATACCTGAATCGAATGAACTATTGTTTGTTGTGATTTTTTTAATTAATAATAGAAGTCGAGAGAGCGGGGAGAAAGGTTGAGTTGGAACTATACCACGTCTTCTCCCTTTTATGTAGGTACTTTTTTATTTTTTTAAATTATAATTCCTTATTTTGTATTTTTTTTCTCTCTCCTGTATTCATAATAAATTAATGTGAAATCTGTAATTGGTCTTACTTTTTTTTTTGAACCTTCATTTTGTTAAAAAGACTGTATGATTTTCATAATAAATAATTAAATATATTTCTTCAATTCTTCTATTTGCTTTTTCTGGAAAAATTTTCTATTTTCTATTTTTCATATGTATTATGTAATTATTGTATATTACATAATTATGTAATATACAGAAATTATATTTTTATCATAAAACACAAACCAAAATTTCATTCGAATATTTTCCTATCTTAAATTTAAATACGTATCAAATTATTTTATGGCATATATTTTCCAGGAATACTTTCCTAAGCATTGTTTTTAAATGGTTTCCTTTGTGTTTACTTACAACCTTTAAAATTGTTCACAGTTCATCATATTTCTGTTAAAATGATTTATATTTTAAGGAAATTCTTTTCGCGGTTCTCGCCAAAGGCCTGAGTACTTCTTAAGCATGGCTTCGCTTCACGTGAACAATACTCTAGTGATTGTAAGGCTGATATTCAAGATCCCTTATATGCAGGTACATATCGTTGTATGGGTCTATAGATCTCTGGATATTAAAGAAAGCCGTAGGTATCTTGGTGTAAAGATCCCCCAAGGTTGCAAAGTGATGAGAAAATAAATAATTGCATGCTTTTCAAGCTGTTTAAGGTATAGTTACATGAGTCAGAAAATGCTACAATATATGGCGCAAGATCTTGTGCAGTTTCTTGTACAATAGCAATCATCATCATATGCCTGTTTTCACTTGATGGTGCATAGAGCACTGAATTAGTAGACTTAATAACAAGCAGATGCCGGGAACTTCCTAAACAAGACCACGGCCGACTATGCCGCCAGATCCTCACACAATAGTAAAAAAGAATATACCTATTGCAATTAATATAAGTCTTGGACATAATTGTTTTTAGTTTTTATATGCAATATTTTTATTTGATTTTAAATATGTATTTTCTTTAATTTTTCGATATAATAAATAAATATATTAGTTTGAGACCCCTAAAACATTATATATACAAGCAGTCATACTTGCTTCCTAGATAAGTTCATGCTTGTTCGGTTATACATAGGAAGTAAGTACTACCGACTTTGCAATAATATCCGATGAACCAAAGACTCAGATTGTTTGTATAATATACTCATATAAATGTATATTTATTTTTATTTTTATTTGTGCTGAATTTGTGAGCCTAACAATGTGTGCCTCTGTAAGATTTACAAACCTAAAATGCATATTTTTTTTACAACTTTTCTTCTATACTGTACTCTTTTACATTAAATATGTTATTTATTTTTTACTATTCATTACATTTACTAAGTTCAACCATAACAATAAACAATGTTTTCTTTTTATTATATAACTTTGTATTTAACTTTAATTTTGTACAAATTGGTTACGGCCGTTAGTAAATATTAAATAAATAAATAAGTAAATAAATATTAATAATAAGAAAAATAAAATAAATTAAATCCATTTTTTTTTGTTAAACCTTGCTGGGAATTGAAACTGAGACCTCAAAGCAAAGCAAAGCTATTATTGTGTAACTGTTTCATTTTTTATGTAGCGGAAACGAGAGCGAAAAGGGATTTTTATTGCGTTGGAGTTAGTTGGTTTGTCGGCCTCGTGATGTAATGCTCAGCGCGTTTGCCTACTAAACAACGTGTTTCGGGTTCGATTGCCGACATGGTTGAAATTACATAAGTACCTGAAGCGTAAGACTTATCATCTTATCTTCATGTAACCAAAAATAATCAAGATGCGCTGCAATCGGTGTACCAATGCAGTGCTCTATGCACCATTAGGTGCAGAAAGGAAATGATGATGATGTTAGTTGGATATACAAACGAGATACGAACGAACTTACGAAACGAATTTTCGTTGTCGTACGGTCCCAGAGTTGACCTTTGAAATTCACAGTATTCATTGAGTTAATTATATTATAACGTATTCATTCTTTAAAATTTCCCGCCTTATTGTGATGAAAAGTGTTAAAGTATCATTGAATTATATATTCTACATAATACTTTTACTAAGACAGGCAAGCGTTCCCGCCCTGTGTTCAAGATTTCACACCTTCAGCGATATCACCTCTCGAGGGAGGTTGTGCGCCCTTACGTGACACTGAAAGGACGAATAAAAATGTTGAATAGTTCCTTTGTTACACGTTTGTTCTTTTTAGTAGGGGGTCTAAAATGGCGAAATCCTTTAGCTCGGTGTCAATAAACTTGTGTGTGAGACGCCCGGCCCATTTTAAAACGCTCAATACTTAAATGACAACTTCGCATCTCCTCCCATTCAGTAGCTGATGTAAAAAGACTAACGTATCGATAGCTTGCTTTGTTTTAGTAGTGCCTTGCGCGTAGGCTGAGATAGCTGGAATTAAAGTGCATTGGATGTTTCAAACCCTGGATCATCGTTTGTGTAACTATTTTGGACACATACGGCAGAAAGATGTCACGTAAGATCTCAAGAAAAATATTGAAATATTTTCTCCGTTTTTAAATCGTCGTTTACTTTTACATCCATTGTTGCACTTTCATGTACTTATTTAACTAACATCATGTATTTAGAATCAATCCTGGTATTTTTAAGTGCACTTAAAATTGCCCAGGTTACCACAGAATCGAATGTTTTACGATAAACTATAAAAACAATATTCATGGTGTATTCAGTGGTTTTTTCTATAGGCAAACGTATGGATTGAAAATGACCTACAGTTTCAAAACCTTTGCGAAAGCCTGCCTGATCAACAGGTTGTTAAGAAGGTTTCTAGAAGTGTTAGGTTCTTTTGCTTTTGGTAAGTTGAAACATGTTTTCAGAAATAAGGAAATCCCAAACAATCTGATAGCCAAGTCTACAACTCTTGTATTCTGCCGGTGACAACATACGGTCTTGAGACCATGTTACTAAGTGCCAGAAGTGTCCACAATTGCAAAATTAAGTGTACTCAGCGAGCAATGAAAAGAAAACTGTTAGGCGTCTCCTTAAGATACCGAATAAGGAATGAGGAGACATGACACCGTACAAAGGTGACCAATATCACAGAAAGAGTGGAAAAGCAAAAATGGCAGTGAGCGGGACATGTGGCGAGACAAGAAGTTGATAGGTGGACCCACAGAATACTAAATTCAAGACCCAACGAAAATAAAAGGAATGTTGGAAGACCACAGATAAGATCAACTGACGACGCCGTCAAACTCGTAGGACATTGATGGAAACAGAATTGTCAGGACAGAAAAATATGGAGAAATGACAGAGAAATGAAACTGGCTGATAATAAAAAAAAATGAAAGAACTATAAAAGGATAATTGATTTATTTTTAATTATGTCCCACACCCTGTAAAATAGGTTCATTGACGCAGGGTCCAAATACAACTTCTTTTTCCAGGCAATATCCCAACTCGTTGCCTGGTTAGGCTGTTGGTGTCTTTTTATCGATCTAGGCTATATAATCTTTGGTTTTGGGGAAAAATTTCAATTACTTTCATCTTCTCATGCACGCGCGCTGATTATTCCTACTTTTGACATGTCTATCTTCAAGTATTTGATGAACTTGATCGTGCCATCTTTTTCTCGGTATTCTTCGTTTTCTGCATCCATCAATATTCGTATCGTAGATACTTTTAGACGGTTTTTGCCGAATATTCACTTTACATGTCCAAACCAACACAGCACCCCTTTCTTGATTCTGTCGATAGTGCAAGTCTCAGCCTTACATAGTTCACGGATCTCGACATTTGTGCATCTATCATACATCGTTTTACCACAAATTTGCCTGGGGGATAAAAGGGTGACTCTACACGATAGTATTTCATAGTCCCTGGAATAGTACCTGAAGCGTAAGACTGGTTATCTAACTTTGATTTAACAAAAATGATTCAGATACGCTGCGATTGGTGTACTAAAGCAGTGCCCTAGGCATCATTAGATGCGGAAAAGGAATGACGGTGATGATGACCTAAACAAACAGGTGTAACCCGGAAACTTTGAGCGTGGATCGAGTATCATAGCCATTACGCCACGGAGTTCGTATGAACTCGTTTTATTTTATCATCCCCTTGAAATTACCTGCATTATATTTTAGTCCTTAAATAATAATTCACCTCAGTAACAGCTCGTATTGTTCTCAGCATGCTTTGTAGTTCATCTTACCCACTAAAAGCACCTCTGGCGAGGATCATACAATGTTATAATAATTAGGTTATTCTTTGAACAATTTTACAGTATTGTAGTGTCAAAAACACCCTGCCAAGGAAGAATTTTTTCTATTTTTTTTGCAAAAAAACGGAAAATATTTTTAAAAGGGAATATGGAAGTCAAAGCATTAACGGGGCTTACGAACTGTCATCGGCTGGTTAATGTTGTCATTTACACACTCTTGAACATTCTTCATTCTGTCTATGTTTAAACATCCACATTTCTTCAACTCTAAAGTTATGTGCCTTACGCTTCTGAACCAGTAATGTGACAGTTAAATATTGCAGTTTAAACCAACTTTTTTTTTTTATTCATAAATTTCATAAAAAGTACATGTTTTTGTAAAATTCTAAACATATCTACTTTTACACATCTAGTAAATTTTATCACTGTAACTCTGCAAAATAAGAGACTAACTCTTGTGCTTGGAGAGCAAATAAATAAATATAAACCAATAGATCATATTGACCCTCCCAAAAATCGAACCCAGGACTTCAAGCGTGGTAGGAAAACACGCCACCTACTACACCACGAGTCGGACTTTTCACCACTCGATTTTTCAGGATTTTTACCTAAGAGTACCCATCGAGTCGAAAGCATACGTCCAAGACTTGGGAAACATATTATATTGTTGAAAAAGATATTTTTTTTCAACAATGTTCTGAGTATGCCCAAATGTTTGCGAACATGCTGAATTTCCTCCATAGGGAATTATTCAGATATAAAAATTTTGCAACAGAGGGAAAACATTTTTGTGAAGGGAATATAAAATTCTATGCATTTACAGGGCTTATGACCTGTCACTGGCTGGTTTGATTAGTCACTTTACATACTGTGTAACATTCACTATTCTGCCTTTGTCTAAAAATCCACTTTTTTCCATCTGTTGACTTTTATGTAGTAAAAGAGCTGAAATCATTATCATGTGGGTGAAATTCATCCGGCTGAACCAATGAACCTACTAGGCAACGCCTGAAAACATTTTTACAATTTTTATTTTTCTTTATTTACCAGTTAATTCAACAATGTTTTGAGTATGTCCAAATGTTTGCAGACGGCTAAATTTCCTTCTAACTAACTGGTAAAATAAGAAGTATGAAAATTGTTTTCAGGTGTTGCCTGGTAGGTGAATTGGTTTTAGCTCTTTTACTTCACAAAAGTCAACCGATGGAAGAGTTGAGGAAATGTGGATGTTTAAACATAACCAGAATAGTAAATGTTACAAAGAGTGTAAAGTGGCCACTTGAACCAATTAATGATTGGTTATAAGCCCTGTAAATGCCTAGGCTTCCATTATTACCTACTCCAAAATGTTTTCCCTCTGTTGCAAGAAATTTAGGATTTATTTGTCCTTTCAAACTACCGAATACCGTTTTAAATAGTGAAAATAAATTTTAAAAGTATTGTCTACTAAACTGAACTCAAATAACACACGTTAAATAAGTATGTTTATGAAATATCTGGAATGAAATCTGCTATGTGGTTCTGAAAGTATTATAAATTCAAAATATACGAATCTGAAATGAATTCAGTAGAATAAAAATCTTGTTGAATTTATTAATTTAAACGTGTTAATTTATTTCAGAAAATTTTTCCTGAAAAAAAACCTGAAAACTCGGTTTGAAACTACGAGCTTCTTTTTCCAGATTAGTATGCAAAAATATACCATTTTGAATGTGTGACATAAAATGCAAATTAATTTAGATTTGTTTCATTTTACAATTTCGCAAAAAATACGTTTGTTGTTATTTGCCGGGAATTGGAAATGCATAATACTTGAGTATTGATAAAAAATGCACGGAATTAGCACATTTAAAAAAAAACTTTTTTTCTCTCAAAATTAATACTGCCCTCGTTAAAACAAACACACCAGCGATTTTCCAAATTCTCCAAACATTTTTGGAAAGCATTTTTTCAGTCAATTCCGTCAGTGATTTGGTCTTTATCTCCTCTTTGGTAGCGAAACGTCGTATTTTCATAGCCATAGAGCCAAGTTCGGTAAATACGGTGGCCGGTACATCTATGTTTTTTGTCGAAAAGTAGCGAACAATCCGCGAGGTGGAAGAGGCATGGACACACATTTGGCAGTCTCTCCAAACATGCCAAAAATAACGGTAATAATCAATCCGGATCCATATGAGGTATCAATTCGTTCTGTTCTCTCGTTAATACTGATAAGGCAATAATTTGCAAAAACAGTTCGATTTTGTGAATGATGTCATCAGTTCTTGGACACTCACGCCTCTTATCAATATACAATCTAATCGGCAAGGCATTAATTTCATTTCTAACATAATACAAATCCCTGAATATTCAGAGATGCATAGATTATAAAAATCTAAGACACCCAGCCACTCCTATAAAAATAAATATATTTATTGATGCTGACGTCACGAGAAATTTGTATGAAATAAACATCATTACTGATGGTAGTAAAATGGAAGGACGAGTCATACAAAAAAATAGTGCACGAAAAATCATACGATACTTGAAACAAAATATATTTATCAAGAGATTCAGGCAAAATAACGAAATTGTTTTTAAAAAAATTAATGGATGCCGAAATATTGGATACTTTTGAGTGGACTTACGAGCTAACTCAAATGATTTTAAGCCATGGTGCTTTTCAAAAATATCATCAAAGATTAAAAAAAAGAGATAATGATTTCTGCTCCTACAATAGACTCATCTCTCAAGACGTCTTTCATACACTAAACGATCAGAGTTGCCAGACTCGATCAAGCGAAAAAAGGTAGATTTGGAAAGGAATAATAAAAACCGGTAGATTCGGGTGGGGGGTAGAGGGGGGAAAAATAAATTTGACAGTTGTTCAAAATTAAAACGCCGTTTCGCCTAAGGCCGCAGTTAACAGTCAAAAACGCTTGATAAATGAACAATCGAAAACCAAAAGGACTGCAATATGTGAATCACCAAAATATATTGATTCCGACTTTCAAAACTGGCCCAGAATATAGGTTAATCTTGTTTTATTACTTTGAGGTTATGTTGATATTTTAATTTCTATTTCAACCATAGAATTAAGAAGAGTATTATAAGCTTAACTTTTACATCTAAGACAAATATACTGTTTTCAATGTTTAAAATATATATTTTAGAACCAAAATTTATTTACAAGTAATTCAAATAGATCAAGTCAAAGAAAGAATCGTGTGTTAGAAATACTACATTGTAAAACGAGGCTCGCACAGAGACATGCATATTTTATAGACCCAAATTTTTTAAATTCGTTTTTACTGATAATATTTCATTGATTCCAAACTTTCAAAATTTTCCTTTTTTTAAAAAACATGCACTATCCTGGATTAAACTAAATATATGAAATCTTTTTTTCTATGATTTATTTTGTTGCCCTTTAATAATAAGGAATATTTTTGTGTTTTTTTTTTAAATATTTTTTATTTCCTTTTTTAATTACTATTTAAAAAAAAACATATTGTCTTTTACAGAATATTTTATTTTTTCTTTCTTATGTTATACAAAAATATTATAACTGTCCATTATTTATTATAGGAGCAAAAATTCATTAACATTTTCTTGTATACCCACGAACAGGCCATACCTTTGTGGGATTTTTTTGTTAACTTTTTTTATATTAATAAGTATTTCATTGATATGTAATTATGCTTTTTCTTAATACTCTGTTTTATTATTATGTTTATTGTAAAAAAAAAACCTATCAATAACTCGGTATGAATAGTTTATTTTTGTAGGTAGAAGCGTCTTGCAGCATAAAGACCCTGACATCGATGGCTGTTCTCTGTCTCTCTATGTCCTGGTCATTTTTACAATCATCAGTCAAACTTTGTTGTCAGATAAAATTGACATACAAAGAAATAATTAATATTTTTAAGTTCTTTCAATGCAAACCTGCTAACTGCTTAAGTACTGAGAAAATTGCTTAAAACAATAATTTTACTAAATTTAAATAGAAAATAAATAATTAACTAAAGAAAATCCATTTTTATATGAAAGGTGATCCCCTTACATTTCTCCTCATAAAATAAACAAAGAGAAATGTACATTTTATAATAATGTCATGAAACTCTGTGGTCATGATTTATTATACCATAATATAATATATTTGAAAATATCCGGGAACCACCATTTACCAAAACTATTCAATTCATTTCATTAATATATCTTTCATTATGTACGATAGATAAGCAATTTTTTTAACAGTCAACAGATGGCAACCTAAGCGAACAAACAAACAATAAATAATGATTATGATATGTATTCGTTTTATTTGTATTGAAATTTTGTTCTATGGTAACTACAGATGGCAACCTAAGTGAGCAAACAAACAATAAATAATTATGATATGTATTCGTTTTATTTGTATTGAAATTTTGTGTTATGGTAACAACAGATGGCAACCTAAGTGAGTAAACAAACGATTATAATATGTATTCGTTTTATTTGTTGAAATTGAAATTTTGTTCTATGGTAAAGAAAACAAGGAAATGTATAGAAATCGGTAGAATTTCAATAAAATTTGGTAGATCGGTAGATTGTTCCCAAAATCGGTAGTATTGGCAACACGATTGTCCACTGTTTGATGCCGAGAGGTGAAACTGCAAACAAATGTGCACAAAAAAAGGCCAACATTTTGAGAACCTAGAGGAAGTAATAAAAAATGATGCCCTTCGGAAAGATACAGTTACTTTCTGAAAACAATAGTTACAAAAATGAAAGAAAATCATGAAGGAATGGACTCAGACCCGTAAAAAATAACTATTGTACAAAATATACATACTAAGAAAAAAAGCTTTGTATGCATAAGCAAAGCAATGAATAACTGGAACAAGAGAGAAAAAAAAAAGAAAAAAAATACAAATCCCTTATTCTATCGTTTTTGATCTGGAATATTTTTTTAAATTCGCGGCTTACACCAAAATGCGTCTTAATAGTTCATTCGTCAAAAACTAACAACGCGTACAAAATGGTAAAAAATTGACAAATTAATTATAAGCACGTCTATCAATCAGAGTAATTGACAGTATCATGCCTGCTTATAAAAATAAAAATAATTTAGAAGGTTGACAATTAATGGTATACACCACAGATATAGTGGTATACACATATAGCGTCGGCCGATATTTTCTTTTTGCGAATTTCGAAATCAAAGGGGTCTAAAAAGTGGTATTTTGGATTACTCGGAATGGAAAAAATATCTAAAATATATATTTAATACTACTGTTGGCCTTCAACCAAAGCTTGAAATTTTCGAAAAAGTATTTTTTTGCGCTAAACTGACTGTCATTTCGTATTTAAGTAAAAAAATCAGTCCAATAAATTTTTAAAACATTAAACCTTATTGAATAAGCACCTAAGGGCGTGAGTTGCACTTTGTTTTGTAATAAATGGGTAGCATTGTTTTAATGAGCCATTGTTTTCGTCAATATTAGCCAGGCGCTCAACGGAATCAACGGTAGTTTTAAAACGTGTTCGAATTTGTAAAGTGATTAAACTGTATATTTGCTAACAAAAAAAGTATTTTATCAATATTGATAATTAACAAAATGTTCAGACGGCTATAAACTTCAAACTTCGGTTGAGGGCCAAAACCCTTGTGTGAACTTCAGAAACAGATAATTGACTAATACAAAGTTGCTCAAATAACTCAATCAGATTAAAAATGGGAAATTTAAAAAAGCGTTATATTTCTAAATTTATAACTTATAATCATTATCATCCTCATCATCATTCCCTTTCCGCACTGCATTGGCACACAAACCGCAGCGTATCTTAATCATTTATTGCTGCATACAGCATTGCTGCTGCGGCGGCCTCCGTGGTGTAGTGGTCAAGACGCTTGACTCACAGACGGAAGGTTCCGGGTTCGATTCCCGGTGAGAACACAAACATTAAATTTGAACTTTCTCAAGCCTGGGTGTTCTTTGATGTAATTCACCACTGTAATTGGGCCTCCTGGCCTGTTGTGGTGCAAAAATAAAATAAAAAAATAAAAATAAAAAAAAATAAAGATAAGATGATTAGTCTTACGCTTTAAGTACTAGTCTAGGAACCTTGTAATATTCTAGTGTGAAAACACTGTTTTAAATTAATGTTTCATATCAACTATGTCGGAAATCGAACGCAAGACCTCTTGCGTGGTACGCAAACGCGCTGATCATTATACTACGAATTAGACAACTCATAATATAGTAATTAAATTAATTTTTATGTGCATTGATGATGTAAGTTATATCAAGTTGTTTATGGTTTTTTTACAATTATCTAAATAAATACATTACATTTAAATCAAGAAAATAATTTGGATCTTTTAATTACGTATTTAATTTAGAATTCAAATATTCCGTGTATTTTTCAATCGAACCGCATATTTGTCTTGACAAAAATATGCATTTAAAATCCTTGATATTGAAACCGAACTAAATTTTTGTTGCCTCGTGTTAATTACACCCAGCAAGCACAGTAGTATTTAGTGATAATTGATTTATTTATTTTCTTCAAGGAACATTGATAGAAAACTGATAATGCATGCAAGATATAATATAATATTGCTAGACCCATCGTCTTAATAATAAAATTCATATAAATAGCATTTTTTTTATTTGTGTGATTGATTGGACCATATGAATTTATCAGAAATACCTAAAAAATAATGTTTTTTATAAAGTGTTTATTTAATTTATTATTTAATAGTGTAATTGCAAGAACGGCGTTTTAAAATTGGAAAATCGTATCATACGTTTTATCAGCCTTAAAAAAATACATTTAACTCCCAGAACGTGCCTGTGGGCCAAGGATCGACTTGATCCACAAAATAATATATGAATTATTTTTTCAAAAAATATTTTACTTATATTTTTTTTTTCTGTTGATCATTGAAATAAAATATTATACTTTAAACTATTTGATTAAATTTTAAAATGAAGTCTTGCATTGTATCGTATGGATTGACCATCCTTGCTCGAGTCTTACGAAATCCGTGTAGTGGCTTCAAAAATATATATAAAAGTACTTAGGTCCTCGTTAACGAATGATATCTTTGTATTTGACTTGTGAGACAAAAAGCTATATATACTCCATACAATACATATTAATATAGAAGTTATCCAAAGTAGGGAAAGGTGTGAATAAGGCTGGTTTTACCAAGACAAATAATCAGATGAAGAATAGAAAATATAAAACAGCGTAATGGGTCTAAATTTATAACTTACTAGCTGACCCGACAGACGTTGTCCTGCCCAAACGTTGGCTTGCCTTGGAAAAATACTTTTTATTTATAAGTAAGTACCTAGGTACTTGTTTGTGATTAAATTCCAAAACTAAAAATTGTTAATACTCAAATATTAATTTTAAATAGGTACTTTTTTATGGTTGAATTCCAAAACATAAAATAAATATTTTTTCCTATATGTCATTCTTTTTGCAAACGTCGAATTCCGGCCTTCTCACCAACAGAGGGGTGTACTTGTTTAGGAAAACGATTTTTTTAAATTTGTTAAATTTAATATCATTTTAGTATTACCAAAAATCCAGTAAAAAGAAATAAAGGACTAGAAATTATAAGGAATTTAAGGAAAGAATCTGATTAAGATCCACAAAAAACAAATGCTGTTTGTAAAAAACGTTGTGGTGCCGTGGCTAGTGTAACGGACTCACGGATTAGAGGTCCAAGGTTCGAACCCTACTCTACCCCAACTTGATTTCCATTTTCTAATTAATAGTGAGTTATTTACAACTCGTTGAAAAGGGTCACCAAAATTGAAATATTTGGGTAAATTATAAGAACGCTAATATTTATTAAAAAAAAAAAAAAAAACTATTGTAAAACAAAAACAAATTGTCTCTCAAAACGAATCTGAATGACAAAATTCACCATTTTTTAAATTTTTTTCAAACTTTTTTTGAAATATATTATCAGCGCTATGATTTTTTAAAGTTTTGTATTTCTGAAATAACTCCGCGTGTGAAATCAGTGATTGGTTCGTTTACGGTAAGCAAACCGGATATCCTTCACAGCTCTTATATCATTAGTTGGTTCATATGAACTAGTGACGTCGTTCAAAGTAGCGCGTTTTCATTTGTTTTCCTACGTTTTCAAAAAAACTTTGCCGTACAATTTAATGCTCTTATTTTAACTGCACGCAAGAAAACATTTTTTTGTATCCAATTCCTAGTGGGGCTGAAATTCCTCATTGTTATACTTCTGATCTTTGGCTCTTTTGACTAATGAGTTTGCCGACCACTGACTTAAGGGGATGACCATTTTAAAATATGTCCACTAAAATAATCTCCAAGTGGTTTGTTGTTTTAGAAACTATCATCTCTCAGCTATTTTCTGAAGATTTGGAACAGACATTAGTTGGCGATTCTATTCTGGAGAATCCACTTTCAATAATTCAACTCTAAGCTTTCAAGAATAGCATAGAAATACCTCCAGTTCTCCACAATGTATACTACATGTATCTACAATTCTAGAACTTAAGCTTTACCTATGTATATGTACACTTTACGAAAGTGTATTGAACATCTTCGAAGAAACTTCAAAACCACTTATTGTGGACTCAGAGCTTCCGTTATATCTTTGAAATCTCTGAAATTTTTTACATCCCCTTGAAAATGATATGTTTCTACTTTTAAAAACGAATTTTTAAATAAAGTATCTTGTTTTTCTCTGTAAGTTCAGGCGGATGAAAAATGCGGTTCTAACGTTAAAAAAATACAGTCGGTTCACGTTATTTTTAGCTACTAACAGCATACCAGCACGTCTGTTTTATATTTTTGTGAAACTACTACAATGATGAAAGTGTTTAGTGGAATTCGTGTCCTGACGAAGAGGTGGGTACGTCGTGAAAACGGTACACACAGAAAAGTCGATAAGTGACTATGTAAGATTATTCATTAACATTTTATAAAATAAAATGTGAAATAGAACCAGAATCCTTGACGAGCGTTTTCGACTCGATGGCTACTCTCAGATAAAAATCCTGATAAATGAAATCAAGTAAAGATAAGCCCCCCTAAAAAATTGATATTGAAAGTTTTATGAACTGAAATATTTCATTATTCCTGCACTGGGTTAATATTAGGTCTGCCACATAGTGAAGTGGGCGTTCACCTATCATGCTTGAGGTCCTGAATTCGATTCCTAGAAGGGGAGGGGTGACTTTTAATATTTGTTTGTAAGTTAGTAAATATATATATATAAAAAAGGCAAAAAAGTTTTTTTCAATCTTAAAAAAATTTAATGCAATATACTTCACACGTAAATACACAACAAACAAAAAGTATACATACGAGTATATACATACCAGGGGCGAATCGTCAAAGTAAGCGATTATGCACAGCTTACCATTATATTTGACTTTAAATAATAATAAATTATAGTAACCATGTTTATGGGAAAAAAATAAAGTAATTGTCATTTATTATAAATCACCGTTTATATCTTTCTACAAAAAAAAAATCTAAGAAGCGCGCCCAGCGCCAGCGCCCAGCCCATTCTTACTGAACGATGAAACTAGCCGATTACCTCAGCCTTTTCTTCCATACAAAAAAGTACACTGTATTTTTCGTCTTTAACCCAAGTCGGCTTTTTTAGTACTAAAACAAACTTGCAGATTACAAATATTTTTAGAAGATTCTCTATTTGGAAACTAGTATTTCGAACATTATTTCCGAAGGACTATTTTTCTTTGATGGGATATCGTTGACATATTATGTATCACATAGGACAGGTGGCGTTCCCAGTGGCCGTTTTAGGCATTATTCATTTTAAAAGAAATCGGCCAGTGCTCAAGTCTTGACAGTACTGTCAATGACAGATCATAATGGAAATATCTGCGGAATGTCATTGTGGTATTTGTTAATAAACTTTTATGCAAGTATTGTATTAAAATAGTGTAGAATAAAACTACGTTTATCGCGTGGTTAATAATAATTGTTATTTGAGTTGATTTTTAATTCCATTACTTACATGTTATGTAAGTACTTATATGTAGTACAAATTAATGAACATTTTTCATAGATTACCTATAAAATAAATCACGGCTCGCCACTGATACATACATATATATATATATATATATAGAAAGCACAATAACTTAACAAACGTGTTTAAACCACCTTATATTTATATATATATGTATATACTCGTATGTATACTTTTTGTTTGTTGTGTATTTACGTGTGTAGTATATTGCATAATTTTTTTTTAAGATTAAAAAAAAACTTTTTGGTCTTTTTTTATTTTATTCAATTAGTTATGATGCTTTAAAAACAAAAAACCTTTTGTTTTCATCTACTTTAGTATGTTAAAACAAACATAGTTTTCTTTTATTTATTTTTGTTTACAAACAATGTTTAAATTATTTTATTTTTTATAATCTCTCGTCGGCTTTGTGGTGTAATGGTCAGCGCGTTTGTTTACCATGCAAGAGGTCTCGGATTCGATTCCTGACTGGTTGTTGAAATTTGGGAAAGAAAATGGTTTTCAAAAAGAATTTAAAGTCTTTCAAAAAGTTTTGTAATCATTTCGGCTAATTAATTATGTCCTGTCAATTTAACCCCAGTCATATTTTAAAACACTTTTCACCTTTCTTCAATCTTACAAAGAATAATCATGTACATACTTCTAGATTACATTTTTTCTACACAAAAATGCCAAGACTTTATTACATGAAGCTTGAAGATTACATGAAGCTCTTCAGAACAACTGCAACTTTTCGTTCATATCCGACACCACTTAGTCATTAGATGCACATGTGTTATACATATCTAGCTTTTTAAACATGAATACAAATTATCATACATTCATTTCAGTTTTTTTAATTTTATTTCGATTCATCTGAGAATGCCACATCATTCTTTGTTGACCTCGTCATACGTTACCATTAATTTTTGACATGCATAACACTTGGATAAAAAAATATAAAGAAATTGAATATAACTTTGAAAATCTTTATTACTTCTCCTAAATCTATTTCGTTGTCTTTAAAGTACTCATTTTCCGAATCCTCGAAACATTTGTTACAGCGGATTTTCAGAATGGCCCTTAAAGCGCGCAGCGATTTGGTTTTAATCTTTTCGGTCGTGTCAAAACGATGTCCCTTGAATGATTTCTTAAGCTTGTGGAGTAGCCAGAAGTCACGCGGTGCTAAATCAGGAAAAAACGATGGTTGTGGAACAACATGAGTTTGATTTTTGGCGAAATAGTGTCAAAGCACCAATTCAGTGTGAGATGGTGCATTATCTTGGTGCAAAAACCAAGAATTGTCCGCCCATAATTTTGGTATCTTCTTACAAATAGCTTCACGCAAACGTTGCACAACAGTCAAATAGTACTCCTTGTTAATATTTTGGCCCAGGAAAGGAACTCATAATGCACCACACCACGATAATCGATGAAAACTGGTAAAATAATCTTGATTTTTAAACAACTTTGGCGCGATCTTTTTGTCTTAACTTACCTTTTGCACGGTAAATGCTTGATTAGTCGGTTGTTTCCGTATTGTATGCATAGATCTTAGTTTCATCTTCAGCTATCATGCATTTTATCTTATCCTGATATTCAGAAAGCATTGTTTCACAGACATCAACGCGAAGCTGTTTATCCAAAAAGTTGAGTCTTTTTGGCAGCACACGAGATTCCACTCTTCAGACACTAAAGATATTTCAAAATGGTCTGGACTGATCCAAATGAAAAACATTTTTGGTAACATAACCTGTTCACCGAAGGCGTTCTTCATTACTCACAATGTTTTTGAAGCAGAAATTTCATCCCGCAAACAAAATTTAATGTAACTTCTTTGCTCAACAAAATTTTAAAAATACTTTTTGGTGTTCACAAAACACGTGCGTAACTATTGGACAAATGCAAATGCAATGACAGTACAATCAACCTAAAAAAAATATTTGCCAGAATCGAAGAGCCCGCTTATTTTAAAATAAAAATTTTACCATATTTTTTATGACATTCGTATATCATTGTTTCATTCACAAGACTAAACCATAGAAGTCTAAGTGACCCTTTTTAATTGTATCAATTTTATGCCTGTTTCAAATTTGCACTATTCTCTTGGTTTCATTCTTCGCCACTCTGTTAATCTTCGATATCTCAAACATAATTCAAAGATATGGCATTTTAACTGCCTTTACTATCTTTCACTACCTTCCACTAGTTTCATGTTCCTTTTCCATACATAAGTGTTACAGTTTGTTGCTCGCATTCACTCTTCTTTGAGAATAAAAATTAATATGCTAAAAAATTATATAACCACAATATGTACTCTTGGATAATGTTTGGTATGGTATGTTTGAAATATACAATGTTTACCATAAACCTAATATTATGTAAAAGTTATTATATTATAATTACACAACTTCCTCATCTTTAATATCAAACAGAAAGCAAACGACCATAATACGTCATGCCTTTTTGGAAATTGGCCAATGCCGAAGGTTATACTTCCGATAAAATGTTTATATTTTGGGTTGTTATTCTTAATAATAACAATATTTTATGCACGATAAACTTTGAGTATTTCGTAATCGCTTTGGCTGAGAACGTTGTGAATATATCGATCATGTTCAGGACAAAGGTTTTGTGGTTTTAAACACAGTATTCAGTGGTTTTAAACCAAAATTCTGGAAATTGACTATTTCCTCAATTTTGGTATTTGGTTTATTAATTATATCAAATGTGTTTTAAATTAATTTTGTGGGTCTTATACGCATTCTGGCAAAATGTGTTTTATTTAATATTAATTTTATTTTTTATTCGAATAACCAACAATTACATTTATCTTCTATATTTATCTTCCATCTATATATATAAAATGCAATGTTTGTATGTGTGTCGTCGTTAAACTGAATGACTACTGGAGCAATTTATGTGCGGTTTGTCAAAACGATGGCCTTTCTCATGGGTATATTTATAATTCTTAAAATCTTTAATCGGTTCTGTAGAAAAAAAGTAAGGAGCAAATATGTTTTACTCATCATTTACCAGGACTGCATTTTGGGAGTATGCATATACTAAAAAATTGATTAGATGTTATTGAGTTGATGTATACAAATTACATTTGTTTTAATGGGGCTCCCCCCAATCAGATGTTTTCCTTAAATTCCTTATAATTTCTACACTTATCTTTCTTTTTTCTGGATTTTTTTAGTACTAAAATAACATTTTTGAAAATATTTTTTCTACATAAGTACACCTCTCTGTTTGTGAGAAGACGGGAGTTTGAAGTTTGCAAAAAGAATGCCATATTTGAAAAAATATTTTTTTTTGTTTTGGAATTCAACCATAAACAAGTACCTAGGTACCTACATACCAATGAAGAGTTACACCATCTTTTTAACGTTTTTCCGATTATCATTTGATGATGTATTAAAGTTTTGTTTACTTAATAATTTTTAATCTTTAGAAAAAACGCGGTCTGACTTTTCTTCATAAAAACGTATTCCCGTATTTTTTCCCCAAATTATGAATTAGAACAGCGTGTTTTTTACACACTTTGGATATTTATCATTAGCGTGTCTCTATGTTTTGTTATTTTTTAATTTGTTCATTATGGGAACTAGAGCCATCTAAAAACCCGTAAAAATGCCCAGTCTTATCCGCTGTCTGTGGACGCACGGTAATAACTATTTTTAGAAAATGCAGGACGTAATAATCCAGATTTTTTTGAGGTGTGGAAAACGGGACAACGAAACGTCGATTTTGTCTATTTTAATTTGGCATAAAAGTTCCGACATGTAGTTGTCTTTTTTGCACAGTATCAGGAAGGCATCTGCAAGACAGTGATAGTAAAACAATCTTAAATTACCTATTTATCAAAATTAAAATTCCCTATCACCGCATATCCTTACAATTTATGTTATCTAAAACACAAAAGTGAAACTTTTAATTGTGTTCATTTAATATATATATGACTTTATACTCAAATCTACCAATGACAAAGCATTGCCGGGTTCAGCTCGACAAGTAGAAAAAAAAAACAAACAAATGAGCCAATTACAGGTTTTCACATGTGGCTACCTGAAAGTCAAAAGATGTTCGCATTTCAAATCTTGTTGATCGAATGTGTATAAGACCAACGCAATCAATTTAAAATACATATTTATTGCAATAAAGAGAAAAACATTTTTGAGAATGAAATATGGTAGTCTAAACTGGGGCTTATGACCTGCCATTGGCTGTGGTCGCACTACATTTAATATATTGTGTAAAGCATATTTACAAGGTTGCATCGTTAAATTTATTGTTACCTACTGAATCTTAGTTTAAATGTTACGATTATACTACTGTGGGCACATTTTTTTTCTCTCCGACCCAATAACAACTGAACTGTCACCGAATGTACACGTGATTTTTATATTCTCAGCGCGATCGCTAACAAGTTATTGATCTATCAATGAGTCATTGCATTATTCCATCGTGTTATTGTATGAATCAATAATCAAGAAACTAGCAAGTGCCGATCTGACCAGACTACCGCAAGAGAGAAGTTTGTGCATTAAGCTTGAAATAACCCCAGTACATGGTTGGTAATTAAATTCATTGGTATTGGGATTTGGTGGCAAAGTAAATAAAGATAACGCATGGCAACGCCAAATCCGCGAACCAGTAAGACAAGCTAAATTTGAGCGCCCATCTGCTAACTGGCAAGTGGCGCGATCAGGATGGTTAAAGTGGCTTTTTTTTAACTAAACTCCCATATTCACATTACCAAATTTTTTTGAATAAGAAACTACTTGAAATATGACCAAGTTAGAGAATGGCCACTTTCTAATTAAAGTAATTATAATATGTTTATAGTAAATGTGTCATAAAAGTGATTAAATTGTAATACCAGAATTATGTAATGTGCATGCAGATAATTGGTAATATTCCATATTAAAACTTGGTAAAGTATCCAAAATTGGATTTAACTCTACTTTTATTTTTAAATACACAGGAGTGTATAATATGACGTCTTGTTTAAGCATTATAAAATTCTAATCATGCCCATTTTGTAGCATGTTCTTCATTCTGTATATTTAACTCAAAATCAGTTTTTTTTCAGCTAAGACTCTATTTTATCGGAGTTGCGATATGAATGTCATATTTCCAAAAATATAATAAACATATTTGTACGAGTACATATGCCTGCTTCATGTATAAAAATGAGATACCCTTAACATCTGAAATACTCGTAGATATTGATAAAGCTATAGTAAGGCTAACTATTTGGCTCTTGGTATCGATATGAGGGTAGAAATTCCAAGGTATGGAAACCGGTATCTGTTAATTAAGAATGCCATCCCGATGAAAACTACCCTAGCGCTCGAGATGGTGTCGCACTTATTAAATTATTTGAGGGGTAGAAACGGATAGTTTTATTATAAATTCATTCGAATATTGAAAAATTCATCTATTTAAAAGTTTAAAATAACCACTTCACGTATATACAATAATTTTAGCTTTTTGCTTAGTGAAATGAAATGAAGAATACAGTGAAGTGTGAAACCGCCAGTTGCAAGAAAAAATCCAAGAGAGATTTTTTTCTCAATTGGTCTGGGCGTTGTGGTTTATTTTTCATTACCTCATTCCATATTTCCTCTATCCTAACATTTCATTTAAAAAAATTAATCAGAACTCTTACGAGTATTATCTCGAATAAGGAAAATAATGTAGATATACGCCAGTCTCGTTGTTAAGTAGTTGACGCGTTAACACAAAGCAATTGTTCAATACATAAGACACTACCATACCAGCCAGGACCAATTTGAACCTATTTTAAACCTATATAAAGAATATGTTTAAAACAAAGTTGTTTTATTTATTTTACTATTATAAACCTTTTAAGATGCTGTTTTTAATCAGCGGCCTAATTTTTTCTGAGCCTCCTATTATACATTTATTTATTTATACATACGCTCAATGGGCATTTTTATGAACACATTTATTCATAGAAAATTATTATAAAAAAGTAGAAAGACTCAATGGTTTATAGTTGACTTTGTGGGAATGGAAGCGGAAGAGAGGTGTTTATAATTGAATTTGATTCAGTGATCGTTTGAAAGAAGACAATTTGTTATCAAAGAAATCAAGACTGGTATGTTTGTTGGCAGACCTAAGAATTCTGGACATAGGGGAATGAAAACCATAGATATGGTTATCGGTCTGAAAGAGTAAGTTTTGTCTGAGGTTCCTAGTTGGGATATGTAATTTTATTGAGCTCAGTAGTTCAGGCGCATCAAATTATCCCCCTGAAAGCCTTCAGGGCCCACAAGGAAACGTTATTATCCACATTGAGGAAGATTGGTACAGTGCGTAAAACGTTTACCTTAACTAGCTTATTACTAGTCATAAGTCCTTGATGGGATATGATCCATTGGAAAATAATCCTGATCTGGGATCAATTAATTGTGGTTATTTAGGCATTTGGAGATTACATCCATTATATTAGTTTTTCACTGACTTAACAATAGTAAAAATAATTAATAACTGTTTTAGAAATTAAATATCCCGTATTTATTGGGAGCTGTCGGCGTGGAAAAGAGAGCGATCTGCCTTGTGTTCTAGAAAGTTTTAAGAGCGCTCTCTGCTGGCTGGTCTTGCATTAAGTGATATGTTCAGGTACATGACTCTCCTTCTAGCTAATAGGCGATAAAGCTAGGCTGCATGTGACTATAGTCAGTTACACCCTATATTTTACAACAACAACAAATCATCATTGGCAGAGAGGATACAACTCGCTTCTTCATTCATACATCTCACTCACTCACGGCTTTTGACATGTCCATATTCAAGTATTTGTTAGATTTGGTCATGCCATGTCTTTCTCGGTCTTGCTCTATTTCTGCATCCATCAACATTCGCATCGTTAATATTTTTAGCTGTTCTTTTACCCTATATTTACTTTAAATAAAACCTTAACAAACTTAATTTAAATATAAATATATCTTAATTTTGTAAATATTAAACTGTATTTGTTTGTTTTTCATCGGATTTAAATCATACTTAAACCAAATTATACTTTAATCAAATTAAAATTATTTTTATAAGTTTTCATAGTAACAAAGATAATGGAAACGATTATAAACAACCTTAATTTATTACAATCTATACATATATTATATACTCTTCAAGCATTCTTGTCCTTATCCCGCCCAATTTACAGTAACTTAATGTTCTTAAAATAAATATTTAAAAAATCTTTGATTATTGAGTACATGAAAATAACGTTTTTATATGTATGAATTGTATGTATTTATTTGATATGTAATATATGTTCTTTACTAACTTTGTATACTATGTGGAAATCTGTTATTAGTTCTGAGTTTATACACTATATCTGTTGGTTTACTAAAAATATGTATGTAGAGCTGTTGATTTCCCAAATAAAATAAAATAAAATACATACAAAATTAATCAATTAAAAACCTACGTACCATGAAAAAGGGCTAATACAAAAGTAAGGAAAGGTTTTATTTCAAATGCCTGAAACATTTCTAATCACGAATTTCGGCATATACCTGAAAATTGATTTGTAAATATTTTAGTCCGGTAATGAAAAACGACTCTAAAAGGACCTGGAGAATCACAAACGAACCACCACTCGTTATAATGACGAAATTCCCTTTAGAAATTCAATTTGCGACGACAAAGGTTATTTGTTTTTTATCGTACTTCAATGGTAAAAATGTTCACGGAATTCGAATCCTTCAATTAACGGAAGATTAATTTCATCAAATCAGCCGTTAATTAAAAATTCGGAAAAAAAAATATACTCGTATATGCTTTCTATGAAGTGTTAGTATGTAAGCTCAAATTAAATTTACAAAGGCACCTTTGCAAAAAAAAAAAAAAATGAAAGAACTTAACATCTTCAAGTGTCATGCTGAAAACACCCATTAAACCTGAAAACATGATGCTACGTATTGAACGGCAGATTTTTTCATATATTTTTATTTTACTCAGTTCTATGATAAACATAGTCCAATTTAATAATTACAACACAATATTTACATCTATACTTTTTCTAACAGTATTTAATACTTTTGTACACATACTATCCTAATTTTTATTATTCAATCTGTTATTTTGTATGTACATTTATATAAAATCATTTATATTTACTATTACCAAGTATTTTTTACATAAAAACTTTTTTTTACAAAAAATTTTCAAAATAATAAAACTGTTTATTTTTTTTGTTTTCTGGCTTTTCCTGAAATAAATTTTTTCCCTTGTACATAAGGCAGTTCATCATTCATAATTTATTTTAATGATTTAAAGAACAGGTGGGTTTAAGTTATTTATTATTAAATTATTATCTCAACAGAACTCTAAATTCACAAATCTCAATCCCTCTTATACAAAATTAAAGATTTTATACCAAGAAAGGAAAAAAATATGATGTACGAAGCCTATATCAAAGTAAATTGAGTTAAATGATCGCCTTCTGGGGAACTGGTAACAAAACAGACATAACAAGAATACAAAGACAACAAAATAAAATTCTTAAACTAACATACAACCTACCCTACCTGACCTCTACGACTGAACTGTACAAAAAAACACATCAGTTTGACACAAACTACTTGACTGAAATTAAGGCCTTAAAAATTGTGCACAAAATAACACTGGGAAAGATACAAGACGACGACATAATATTAGCCAAAAATGCTGACATACACAAATATAACACCAGACAACAACAACACTATCATATTGAAAAAGCAAAGACAAACACAGGACAGTCGAAAATACTACATAATGGACTTAAACACTACAACGACTTACCTTACTACTTGAAAATTTTTACGGGAGACAAATTTAAATAAATCTGAAAAAGATGTGGTTTGATGATGACTGAACTAACTAGACTAGACGAGACATAAAATGACTAGACAATATAAAATTTCTAATGTAAACCTAACGGATTTTTTAAAATTGTAAATAAGCATAAAAAAAAACCCGTATTAGGTACACATATTTTGTTAATTCAAAAAAATATAAATATTCTTGTAATTTTTAAACATTTGCACTCTCGTACTAGTTCAGCTTGTATATATACATGGGTGTAATTTTTAAACTTTTTTTTTTCTCCTAGATTGTATAATGTATATTTATATTATTTTTAATTCATTTCCATACTTTGCATTATGTTTATTTTGTTATTTTAAAAACTTTTTCATACCTTTTTAATTTGTAGTGTATCCTTATTTTTATTCTGCTTTTGTAAATAATGTTATAGTTTAAAATATAAAACGTCCGTTAATAAATATTGTAATCTGCATGTTCTTAAATGAGTTTTTTACAAAAACTCCTTGGGAATATTATATAAAATTATGTATAATATGTTTTTAATTTAAAAAAAAAAAATTAAAAAAGTTTATAGGTATTTAAAATATCAAAAAATGTGCAATACAAGTAATAAAAATGGTATATTTTGACATATTTAACATTGTTATGTATAAAAAAATAACAATACACATAAGTATCGCAAAAATCGTTTTCGAACCTTCTCTATTTCAAGGATATGGTTTGATTCATAAGGACAAATTAATTCCAATTGACTGGAATCAAAAGTTTTTTTGTAAAATAATCTATTAAGTCAATTTTTAGCATGTTAACTTGATAGATACAAAAGTTTAAATTTGTTTTGAGATAAAAAAACAAATTCCGCATCAGATCAAATCAAATAAATACAATGAAATGCAAACTCCATAGAAAGGGTAACCACTCACGAAGTGTTTTACTAACTTCGATCAAAATGTAAATGATGGTCAATCTCCCGGTTCCCAGCCCGCACTGTCTCGTAATAACTTTACTGTTCTAGTAACCGAGTCACGTGACGCGATGCGCTGCAATCCGATGGCAGATTCGTATGCAGGATTTAATATTGGATGATGACAAAACAGGTTACGTATGTTATCTACTTGTTTTGTATGGAAATCCTATAATTTATTCATATTGTGCTGGGGAATTCGACCACCCCTTATGGCACTTTTCTCGTTAGACGACTTAGTAAAAAAGAAACAAGAATAAATATGGTATCTCGGAATTAAAGTATCTACCATTGAAAACAAATCTTTAAAAATGTCGCAGCAATTATCTGTTTCTTCATCGATAATCCTTAATAAATTTACGTTATTATAAATTGTAACCACAAATGCCTTAGTACCCAAATGTATTAGGAAAAAATCTTTAACTTAATTAAGGTAAAGCAAATGGCTAAAAAAAGCAAGATAAGAATTTACCAGCAATTAGAACAATTTTAGTCATTATTTGACCAGGAAGTTGTAATAGCAAAATAGCTGATTTAATATGTAAGCTGATGAAAAGATTGGCTTGTTTTAAAATCATTTTAGAAAAGGCTTATAGTTTTGTAACGTTTTTTCAAATAGTTGATTTGATTATTTTTAAAATGTAAACACCTTTTTAATCATACTTTGTAAACAAGTACGGCCAAAAAATCCTTTATTATACAATTCCTAAAATTTTCAATAAGATTCCTAAGCAGATTTTAAAAAATTATGTTGGCCAAACTTTTAAGAAAAAAATTATTAATTGGATAATATGTAACAAGGCTTTATATTAATAATAATAATGGTTTATTAACAAAAAATACAATATTTTAATTTCTAACATTGTTATTTTATGCTAACAGTCATTTACTAAAATTTTTGTAAATAAATTTAGTGTAAAATACACGTTTGCTTTTAGTTCTTATTCATGTTTATATTACTTTTAAAATTTATATATTTTTTAAAGTTTTTCTTTGCAAGGAACCTATTGACTAACCGGTTTCACGGTTTAGTGGGTTTCAATATGTTTCTTTTTATTTTTCCTGTGCATGTAAAAATAAAAAAATAAAAACTATAATATAATTACATATTTGAGTTCGTAATCAGGTACAGTTGCAAACTGACCAACGGTTAACGGTGAATTCGCATGAAATTACTTTATTTATTTATTTTAATCTTCAAGTGTAAAGAAAAAGTACTTTGGAGGATTTTTCGCCAAAAGTAATATCTTCCAGTCCACCAAAAATAGGCTGATTATAAGAAGAGTTGGCCAAACATGTGTAATGAAAAACAAAACATACATCAAAAGAGTGTTTTTAAATGGGGAGATATATATAGATAGTTAAAGGATAAGGAATATGGAATCCGGTAATGAGTGTGGAAGGAGATAGGTAGATATACTTTTATCAAGAACAGAATATTTAAAAAAAACTAAGAATGTGACGTTGCACCACATTTATTATAAAGGTTTCTATGCTATAATTAAAATTTATCTACCGAACTCTAATGAAAATGTTGGAATCTCATCGTGAGTTACAATCCCTTTTTTTCCGGCAATCTTCAATAGTTTTAACCGTTTTTGCATGTGCATGTGATTGTGTATCACTTCCTAAACACTGATAAGTTATTTGATAATCGCCATTAAAATTTTGGATCCTTGCACAGCACAATTGTTTATTAGTTTAAGAGAGACAAATTTCTCGTGTCATAGCGTGCGATCTTTAAGTTCAAGTGCTTGTTCAACTCAGCATTCCAGAGAACTAGCCTGCGAGGAGAAGCACAAACAGTAAGGTGGAGAACCCCAGTATTAGGTGAGTATTTGCTGTCACCTTGTATTAAAAATCAAAGCATTGTTAATTACGCAATTTGCGTACCATATAAATCCGCAAACCAGCGACCTGTCAAGCGTGTGCCTATCAATCTTCATGGTGAAATGTGGAAACCGAAATATGTTTACAAGACATCAAGATTGTAAATCAGATGATCGTGAGTTTTAAGAACATTAAAATATTCTTGGATCTTTAAATCCAATGTAGTGAATAAAAAATTTCTTCCGTAATTATCTGGTGAAGATAGATCATTTAAAGTATTGTGAATAACAATATTTTGAGTTTGTCCAAATTTTTTCAGACATGAACTGGATTCAACCACCTAGGGAGCTGTTAATGTTAACAAACTCCAGCTGAGATGAAGAAGTATTTAGAGAAGGAAGTATAGAAGTCTAGGCATCAACAAGGCTTATGACCTGTTATTGGCTGGTTTTAGTGGTCGCTTTACACACTGGGTAACTTTCACCGTTTTGCCTTTATTTGAACATCTGTATTCCTTCAATCTTCCATTTGTTGGTGTTTGTGAAGTTTACTAACTCAATATGTTAATATTGTGATCAAGATGGAATTTTGAGTTTTTATTTGATTAAAACTGAGTCAATTTTCTACAGACGCATACTCATATATTGGGTAAGTACATAATATGGATGTATACTATGCTGTCTCCTTTGTTACGAATCAGCACTTTGGCTGGATTTCATGTTTTATCCTTGAAGGATATTTGCTCACAACACCTGACACTCTCTCACCGATTGTTAGAAATCGACATAAAATATTGATGTCGTTAAAAGGCTATTATTTTCAGTTGTAACAGTTAAATATCAGAAAAAATAATAAGTATCTGAGAAAAAAAAGGGTTACTACTTTTCAAAAATATTAAAAAATTGTATCAGTTTTACACATTACATTCATTTTTTTTTTGTAAAGCATTCGATTTATTTTTTTATTTAATTTGTTAATTTTTTCCCATTATCCACAATAATTCATAATGAAAATAATGTAACCTCACTGGAGTTACCCGTTCCGAGGACAACCTAACAATAAACTTTTTCCTTTTTTTTAAATCTAAGAATATACAGACTAATTATCCAAAGAACTAACAAAATGTTCAGGCAGTTTTGAACTTTATGTACTTACGTTTATATTTCATTTATGTTAACCCATAATATATTATATATCAAAAAATAGCAAAATGATAACATAAACTATGTACAAAGACACGATAGTATCGGATGATAACAAGTTAGATTTTTAATGAGATAACATAAATAACAAAACCAGAAAACATAATGGATTACAATATATACCCAAGCATAAAAATATCAATTATCAATACTAACATGCTCTTTTATATAAAACGAGCTGAACCCAGCAATGCTTCTCCATTGCTAGATTTGAGTACATAGTTGTATATATGCTAAATGAACACAATCGAAAGTTTGATATAAATTATTGTATTTAGTCCAAATAAGATATGTACGCAATCATTATTATTTTGGTGTTTCGGTTTACATAAATTGTGAGGACAGAAAATTTTAATAAATAGGTATTTGAAAATTGTTTTCCTGTCACTGTCTTGCAGATTTCTCCCAACACTGTGCGAAAAAAAACAACGCACGTCAGACCTTTTGTTAAAATATACAAAATCGACGTTTCGTAGTCCCGTTTTCCGCACCTCAAAACAGAACCAATTTTTAAACAAATTATTAGAATATTTTTTATAGGTACGTTTTCCGTTTTTAAAAACAGTCATATTTGTATACCATGCGTCCGAAGACAGCAGATAAAACTGTGCTTTTTTATGAATATAAATATGAGTACTTTAAACTTGCTCGTGGCAAAGATGTACATTTCGCAGAAAACCGGACGTAAATTGGTTCAGTAGTTATTCAGTTCATCAGGGACACACATACGAACATTGTCTTTTACATACATGATGTGTTACATGCATCTTTACAAAATTTGAAAAGTGTTTATTTTTCTTATTGCGAGTAAGCTGTAGCACGTCGTAGATATTATTAGGTAGCAATAAGCACTAATCGTAAATTTTCCACTCTCGTGAATTACGGAAAATCTGTCACTATAAGTTTGGTTCGGTTCAAATAAGAAATTCATGCCGAACATTAAAAACATTTAAAAACAGAACTATACAATAAATAATAAAACTAAATACCTTATTTTCATCCTGTAAGTCAGAAGCGTTGTAAGTACCGTTAGGAATTAACTAAATTTGCTTTGATGAAAGTGATAAATGTATATCCATCAAAATAACTTACGAGTAATTTAAAACAAATAGCAATCACGAAGTTTCGCGTATATTGATTAAATTGTATACCTTTTGTGTATATATGTACGTATGTATATGCGCATAAGTATATGTATGCATGTATACATTTCTTACGCCGACGATACTGTGATGATTTTTAATGAAAAAACTTGGAATGAGGTTCATAAAGTGGCTAATATAGACTTAAAAGTTTTTAATGGGTGGTTGGATCAAAGTTACTTGACAATGAATTCAGAAAAAAACCCACTACCTCACATTCACATTAAACAAAAGAAATAGACATAACCTTAAGACCTAAAATCTCACGACAAAAACTGCGGAGACCATACAAACTGTTCTTCTCAATGTGTTACCCTGACCGAAAAATCTAAGATAAAATATCTGGGAATAATAATCGACCAAAATATTAAATGGAAAGAACAAATAGATTCAATGTGCAAAAGACTAAGAAAATTATTCCACATATTTTTAAAGCTTAGAGGTATTTTTCGACGGATCAATTGAAGACATTTTATTATGCTCTAGTACAGTCAATCATTAAATATGCAATAGTTGGATGGGGAGGGGCTTATAACGCTCATCTTAGACCCTTAAAAGTTCTACAGAAAAAAATCATTAAAATAATACTTCCTAAATAAACCATCCTTGTTCTTAACTACCGAACTGTTAAAAAAATTTAATGTTTTAAGAGTGGAGGATATCTACGGAAAGTGTTGTATGCTCTAGGTGCATTAGGAGAGCCTCCCATCGGACAGTATTACGGGACGGTTAAGAACAGGATGCCTCGCTCTACAGAGAACTAAAACTACCACAGCCAAACATCATTATACTTACATAGGACGGAAGCTTTTCAATAATTTACCACAAAATCTACGTCACGAAATAAATTACGGAAAATTTAAGGATAAATTTAAAAAAAGCTTCTTGACATAATTAACATTAACTGTATTTTGAAAATGGAGATGTATGTCATACGCCATTCTGTCTTCTGTATGCGGATGATGCCGTGCTTCTTGCTAGCAGCAAAGAAGACCTTCAATTCTTGGTAACAAAAGTCTACGATGCATGCAAGAAAAGCGATTTGCTTATGAATGTTGATAAATCGAAAGTGATGGTTTTTGAAAGGGATGAAAATATAACTAAATGTGAGATCAGCGTGAACGGAGATATTCTGAATCAGGTAGAAGAATTTGTGTACCTGGGAAGTATGTTTACTAAGGACGGAAAGGCTGAGAAAGATATTGAAAGGAGGGTGAGTGCCGGGAACAGGGTGAACGGTGCACTAAAATCTACTTTGGCAAACAAATGTTTATCGCAGGAGGCTAAGCTAGCAGTTCACAATGGAGTTCTAGTTCCAACTCTAATGTATGGGAGTGAAGTATGGAATTGGAAAAATAATTATGAAAGTAGGTTGAATGCTGTCGAAATGCGATTCCTCAGGCAAATGTGTGGTAAAACGATGTATGATAGGTGCACAAATGTCTAGATCCGTGAAGTGTGTAAGGCTGAGACATGCATTATTGACAGAATCAAGAAAGGGGTGCTGCGATAAGAATATTTACAATGCAAATGTTGATGGATGCAGAAATAGAGAAAGACCGAGAAAGACATGGCATGACCAAGTCCAACAAATACTTGAAGTTGGACATGTCGAAATTCGGAATAATCGGCGCGCGTGGATGAGAAGATGTATGAATGAAGAGGAAGCGAGATCTGTATGCAAAGATGGAGTGATGTGGCATTCTATCATCTCTGCCTATCCTTACGGAGAAACGGCGTGATGTTTTGTTGTTGTTGTTGTTTGTAGTTAATTTATTATTTATATAGTTTAAACCGTCGTCATTTTATTGTAGTATAATTGAGGAAATACATATTATTGTATGGCAAACCCTACTATGTGTACATTTTTTATACTTTTTATTTATAATCATTTAACCTGTTTGTATTTGAAATAAATAAAATAAAATAAAGGATGTAGGCTAGTGTGACCTCACAGCCACGCAAGAGTAAATAATTTGATTTAAATAAAAAATAGTAATCAACGTGAATAATGTAACACGATACATATGCGTAACCGCCATAATAACAAATTGTTTAATTTTCAGCCTAGCTGTGTAGTGGTCAGAGCGTTTGCCTACCATGCAAAAGTTCTCGGTTTTAATTCCCGTCATGGTTGACAAGAAATATTTATTTAAAAAGGCGTTTTTACGCTAGAATATTTCCCTGGACTGACATCAGAAGTGTAGGAATGATCATTTTACCTTTATTTAACAAAAATAGGCCGAGATACGCTTTTATTGGTGTACCAATGTAGTGCCACGAGTAACTGTGGTACATTCCGAGCGCAGTCAGTGCGGACGCCGCGCCGCGGAGCTCTCGCGATTAGATAACGTGTTTTAATAATAATTTTTCGTCGAGGAGTAAAAAAATCAAGTACATTCCTGCCGTTTAAAAAATGAGTACGCACTTAAGATTTTTTTACACTTCGCTCGGCTATTTTCGCTAGACTTCTCCGAGTTTAGCCGAATAAGAATTGCACTTTGATCAGTCTCATACACAACCAAACAAAAATGTTTTCACTTAAAAAGTGCGATGGTTTTTGTATGTTTTAAAATGTGCGTTAGTTTTTGTATGTTTTAAAATGTGCGTTAGTTTTTGTATGTTTTTTTTATAAATCGACCTGAAGAAGTACTATATATTTCCTAACTTGCGTACGCTACACGTTCTGAAATTGGTTTTCATTTTATTGGAATATGTTACAAATTGTATTTTATTTTCCACTAAAAAAATATTCTAAATCGCGGAGAAATATATTATAGTGCCTCTTGTATAAAACGTGATGTTACGATAAAAAACTTAATGTCAAATTGTTCACAGGGTTGCTGTAAGAAGGCGTAAATTTAAGATTCATCCCCAAGGAGACATGCCTTAAATTTATTATTTACAACTCCTTGTTATAAGAATATACGAATATTCGGTTTGAAAATACATCAATTTTGTTACACAGAGACTTAAAATAACAGAGAAAAGGAAAAAAAAAAATAGATTTAAATGAAATATTCTGTAGCTATTTTATTTATTTATTTGCTCGCTACGTTGTATAAATGTTTGTAATTATAATTACCCATTAAAATAATGGAGTGCAAGTATGGACTCTATTAGACACTACTCTATAATGCCACTGATGATCGAAAAAGAATCTATAAAAAGGGTTGTATTTTTAATAAAAAACACAAGATTTATAAACCAACAGAATTTAACTAATAATGATCTTTAACTATTTATTTTTACATTTACTCATGTCACAAAAGAGGCTCTAGGAAAAAGCATTCGAAGCAGAAGAATTACCGATTACCGATTGATTACTGAATTGAACACCAAATCTCAACCTGATGACATTAATTCTTGGTATGCAGGTGAAAACTGATTCACCAGAAATGCGGGAAATTTTGGAGTCATGATTCTCGGACAGAGAAAAATCACAGGAATAATAAGCCACGATGACTGAGTTTTTTAGTCACGTATAGTTAAGGTACCACGAATTGCTGAATAGAAAAAGCCGAAGCTGAAAGGGGCAAGGTCAAAAACTAACTCAAGTCCAAAACATACAACCCTCCATTTCTAAAAACGACGGAGTAACAACGCAAGCGCGTTTTGAAATTATATCGATAGTCAGACAAGTGGAAGAATATGAGAAGCGACCTCACGTACCACTGGATATTTATGATAAAACAAATAAAATAAAATACGATTTTTTTAACTTTTTTAAAAATAAAATTGCATTCGTGACAGAAGGTGTTAATAATAATAAAAAAGTTTTTAAATTTTTATTGCGCTTTTTTCTGACATCACGTTAAGAGTGTTGATCATTTTCCTTTATAGACTATTCATGTTTTTTATGTCTAAATGCATGTAATTTATATATTTGTATAATTTAAAATTGTATTAAAATCTTTAAGATTTGCCAGTGTTAAATTTTGTTTTAATATTTTCTTTATACGTGTACGTTGGGAACTTGAAATAATGAATGTAGTGTTTTTGTTTAGAAAGTTGATCTTTTTATAATATAACTTTAAGAATTGTTCTCTGTACCACTTTTTAGAAATTCATTATGCTGTCATATGCTCTTCCCACCCAATAATCCCCAACTTGTTTACTAAGCATATTCTTTACCTGGAATTAGACAGTGGCATTTTTTCTTCGGATTTCAAATTATTCAAGCTTCACATTATAAATGTTTAAGAATTCGTTGCATCGCTTGTTTGCGTGAATATTTTAATAAATAAAACCTAACATTCATCTAGCTTTGCTATTAATTGTCAAAATGTGTTAAGTAAAAATAATTTGATTAATTCTACATCTTCACATCATACAATTTAGGTTATAAGATTCGCAACATGATCACCCATATTGCAAAATCCTATATGAATTAAATGCACATTTCTGCTTTTCAAGATAAATTGTTTTGCCTTCGTCATTAATAGCATTTCCATCCAATTGGTTTTTCCGATATGTTTGTGTACAATGGAAGAAGAAAAGGACTATTTTTAATTAATGGGAGGATAAAAGGTTCGAGTCTGTCACGTTACGGATCTCGAGTGATGGAAGGCGTAAGGCGGGCAATTATTAACAAAACTTCCCTTAGACTAAAACATCCCTTATAATGTATCTTCCATTATCCCCTTGCTTCTCTGAACTTACACAAAGAAAATATTAAATATGATCTCAGACTTGTCTCTCTGGGAAATTTCTTTACCTTGTAAGAGTTTTATATGAGATTTTCTAATATTAAAATAATATATTTAAATTATTATACTTATTTGCTTACTTTACTTTACTTTTTACTTTCCATTGCGTTGCATCTCAACTCAACACAGGCTCTTGGCTTCATAAAGTTAGGAATACATAATTATTTTTTGTTTGAAATATACATGTTTTTGTATGAATAAATAAATAAATATATTTTAACCATCACCAATTTTGTAAATTATCCGTTTTCACATAAATATTTTTAACAACGCATTTATTCACAATTCATCTATGTTTAAACATTTATTTCAAAATGATCAATGTCATTGGTGATCTTTCAAAATGTGCTGTCTTATTTTTCCTAAAAGCGATAAATTAACATATTACGACCAATATGAAGAACATTTTAGAAGGGGTAATATAGAAGTCTATGCGTTTACAGGACTCATAACCCGTCAATAACGGGTTTTAGTGACCACATTACACGGTGTGTAAAATTTACAATTTCACCTCGATTCTAAAAAAAAACTTGAGCAAAAGAGTAGGCAAACAACAAAAATAATCTTAAATTGGTAGGGTGGGTGCTATAGTTATTAGACACTGTTAATCTTATGGTCAAAAATAATAAAAAGTAATAATTTATCTACACCATAAAATAAACCGTTTTTGTACGTTTTTTTTCATAAAATGAACGCATTACATTTCTTTATTTTTGACCAATAGATTTATTATGTCCAATTTCTGTAGCATGTTGAATTACTTTAAAATCCACCACACTTAAATACATAAATAAATCAATTTATGAATCATTCCAAACATGAATGATAACTGAAAACACACGAGATCACCTGAAAATACTTTCAGGGTAATCATCATTTACTTGTGCCATAAAGCTTTTAAAATAACAGGAAATAACGGCAGACATCATGTTTGCTAAGATGCGAAACATTTACGGGAATATTAAACAGAATGACAGCAATGCGGAATCGTGAAATAGACCATTGTTAGTCATATTTCCATGTTCGACGTAGATTTCATCTCGTTATTAAAGTATCAAGGCCTCGATTATGATTGGAAGATAAAAACGTCATACCTTCACCTTGACGGTATAGTTGAAAATAAATTCGCTCTAGCGATTACAAAGATATACTACGTGTGATATAATGCGATGGTAGTGTCAAGAGTCGATTATTGTAATGGTATCTATGTAGGTCTACCAATGAACAAAATGACTCGCCTACAGTCTGTATTAAACGCTGCAGCAAGACTTATTTTCGGAATCTCTAAGTTCAGTCATATCACTTTACTACTTCGGGAATTACACTGGCTACGTTTTCCACAGAGGTTGGAATACAAACTCTGTTAACTTATGTATAAATCACTGCACAACTGTGCTTCGGAATATCGAAGGGAACTATACATTCCAGATGGACTAGCTGACATGCGTCTTACGCTAAGATCAATTATGTCTACGGCGAGTGGAAAAAATATTATACTTCTACGCAAACAGCGAACTAAATTCAGTAAACGCGCATTTGCGGTCGCAGGCCCTATGGCAGTCGCAGGCCCGATGGCATGGAATGCTCTTCCAGTAGAGATGCGAGTCTGTGAAAGTGAAGTGATGTTTCGGAAAAAAACTTAAAACCCACTTATTCTCTTAATTATTTGAATAAATCCGTAGAATATGATTACAAAATAAATTGTTTTTATTAAATTACAAATTTAAAAGCTTTACTTAAATGTATTTATCTATGGAATCACTATGTAAAGCGCCTTTGAAGTATAATATTACGGAAATGGCGCCATATAAGTTATCTATAATAAAAGTAATAGTACAGAAGTTACATATACCACCTCTGAATGTACCGATAAAGATATCCTTTATAATCGCGGCCCAGGTATATTTATATGAAACCTTAAATAACGAAATTAATTCTGTTAAATTATCTTTATTAAATATATAATTCTTCTGTACGAGTAATGTCACTGAACTCCTCGTAAACGACTTAACCGATTTACGTGCGGTTTTCAGAGAAATATAGATCTTTGCGCTGTGCGTGTTCGTAGATATTAAAATCTTCAATCAAAAAAGAAGTAAGGAGCATAAAGGTTTTATTCATCGACCTACTAGGGTTGCGTTCGAGGAGAATGCATTTACAAAAAATGGAAAGATGTTGTTATTTGTGTATAAAAAAGTTTGTTTGCTTACAAGCAGAATTTGTTTTTTGTGGATCTTAATCAGATCCTTTCCTTAAATTCTCTATAATTTCTACCGATTTATTTCTTTTTACTGGATTTTTGATCAAACTAATATAATTAAAATTTATTTCATCACAGAGGGAAAACATTTTTGAGATAAAGGTTTCAGCTCTTTTACTTCACAAAAGTCAACAGATGGAAGAGTTGAGAAAATGTGGTTGTTCAAACATGGGCAGAATGGTGAATGTTACACAGTGTGTAAAGTGGCCACTTAAACCAGCCAACGACAGGTCATAAGCTCTGTAAATGCCTAGACTTCCATATTCCCTTCTCAAGAATGTTTCCCTCTTTTGAAAAAAAATTAAATATGAATAACTCCCTAAAGAGGAAATCCAGCCAGTCTGTAAGCATTTGGACAAACTCAAACATTGTTGATACTAAAATAATATCAAATTCAATACATTTTTAAAAATCGTTTTCCTACATACGTACACCTCACTGTTTGTTAGAAAACCGGAGTTTGACGTTTGCAAAAAGAATGCCATATTTGAAAAAAAAAAATTTTTTGTTGTTTGGAATTCAACCATAAACAAGTACCTAGGTACCTTCTTATCAATTAAAAGTATTTTTGCAAGCTAATAGCAGGTAAGCCAACATTCGAGCAGGACAACGTCTGTCGGGTTCGCTAGTTATATTATAGAATTTAGAATACCCGAATTCACTAGTAGATTAACTGACCTTTTTTCATCATCTCTACAACGATCAAATCTAGGTAAAAAAAATATAAATCGAGTATGCTCTTCAAGTAATAATATTTAAATATATATATACATATATATATATACATAAATACGTGATAATTATTATAGTTTATACATAGTAATTACACCAGTCCTTTCCTTTCTTTTACGTGCAAACTACATACAGTTCATATGGTCCATATTTCCTAACATTGCGAAGCACTTAAAAACATTAAGCAATTTTGCTTTTACTCCAAGATCCTCTTTCTTAAAAGGTAAGTGCACAATCTTTGTTTCGAGTTGAAGGCATGGCCAACAGCTTTCGACTTGTGCAAACTTAGTTTAAACTTTTATTATAACATCGGATTTTGTCTAACTGTGATTTAATTTTGCAGTGTTTTTAATATAATTATTCCTCACTAACAATATTTTTAAGCATTTTTAAATACAAATTGTGGATAAATATTAGTATTTGGATATGTTTAACTGTGATTTAGCTGTTGCGAATATTGCCTGAGTATTAAAAGAGTTTATAATATGTGATCGGTTGGGTGATATGCAGGGTTGCTAGACTGTATCAAGCGAAAATAGGTAGATTCATAAAATTAAATCGGTAGATTCAAGAGGTGAGGAGGGGAGAAGGGGGGCAATAATAAATTTGACAGTTGTTGTTCAAAATTAAAGCACCGTTTCGTCTAAGGCCGTTGCTGTAAACAGTCGAAAACGCATGATAAATGAACAATTGAAAACCGAAAGGACTCCAATATGTGAATCACCAAAATATATTGATTCTGTTTGCAAAACTGGCCCAGAATACAGGTAAATCTTATTTTATTACTTTGAGGTTATGTTGACATTTTAATATAAATTTTAACAATACTGTAATTTGTGTAACCATAAAAATTTTTCAAGGGTTTAAGGCATAAATATTTTGATTTAAGTGTATGTTGCCAAATAAATTAATGAAATCACACTACCTATAAACGTATTTTTTTATGCACGAAAGTACATCTGTATATTCAATAATATACCCGTTCTGTGTGAATTCAAGTGTTGTGTATTGTAAGCCTGTCAATGACTCGGTATAAACAGTTTTTTTTAAGGTGGAAGCGTCTTGCAGCATAGAGGCCCTGAAATTGATGCGTCTTCACTATCTCTCTATGTCCTGGTCATTTTTACAATCATCAGTCAAAGTTTGTTGTCAAACAAAATTGCCAAACAAATAAGTAATTAATATTTTAAAGTTCTTTAAATGTAAAAATTGTCAACTGCTGAAGTACTGAAAACACTGCTTAAAACAATGATTCAACTAAATTTAAATAGATAATTAACTGACAAAAACACAATTTCTATCATTTTTATGTGAAAGGTGATCCGCTTTCATTTCTCTTTATAAGATAAACAAAGATATATATGAATTTATATATAATGTCATGAAATTCTATGGTCATGATTTATCATACCACAATATTATATATTTGAAAATAACCGGCAATCACCATTCACCAATACCAACCAATTAATTTCATCGGAGACGAACAAATGTTAAGAAAATGATTCAACTTCTAGATATCATGGCAATTGATCAAAGAATCAAATTCAATGTTGCCAATGAAATAAACAAAATTATTAAAGGAACAGTTCCGAGATATTTTCAAAATAAACTAAAAAATAATGAGTTCTTTCATAACTATGCAACAAGAGGATCTAAAAATATAAGACTGGAAAAAAATCAAAAGCAATGTCCCAGAACTGCCTTATGTACAAGGGAATAAAACTATTTGAAGAAATGCCAGAAAGCATAAAAAATGAAATTAATGTAAATATATTTAAAATTAAATGTAAAAAGTATATATGTGAAAAATATTAGGTAGTAAATAGTGTAAATAATGAATATAATTAATGAAAATGTACATATGAAACAGTTAATATTATAAATTAGGATACAGTGTATAATAGTGATAAATAAGGTTAGAATAAGTATAGATGTAAATATTGTGTTGTAAATATATATTAGACTATGTAAATACATAGTACTAAATAAATAAATAAATAATAAATAATTAATATATAATTCATTATATACTTATGAACAATAGATAAGGAGTTTTTTTAACAATCAACAGATGGCAACCTAAGTGAGCAAAGAAACCATAAATTATTATAACATGAATTCGTTTTATTTGTACTGAAATGTTCTATGAAAAAAACTAAGAAATATTTAGAAATCGGTAGAATTGTAGATTACTACTAAAATCGGTAGATTGGTAGTTTGCTCCTTAAATCGGTAGATCTACCGAAAAATCGGTAGTAATAGTAACGCTGGTTATGTGTTTAGGTGATTCTAAACGAAAATATGAAACTAATTATTCATAGATGGCGCTTTTAGAATTTTTCCATAGAATTAAGAATAATCCAGAAGGAGCATAGAATCATATTTGAATGCATCGGACTGTGTCCAATAATTCCCCCACATAGACACGATTTTGCCACGCGCATACTTAAAGTCACCGAGTAATATTACCAGATCGCGAAGAATATTACCATAACACAATTTTAGGTAAAAAAAAACGATTTGTTAATTTTTCTAAAATTTTATTGTGAAATCGGAAATATTGATTGACAAAACAGAGTAGATAAGTAAAAGTTCATTTAATAAGAGTAATAAAATTAATAAACTTTGAACTTAAAATATAAAACAAATTTTATTTTACATAAAACGGATAATTTTATATCATGTAAACAATATTTAATGTTTTCAAGATAATGTCGGCCAAATGTCCACCACGGCGTTGTTTAATCTGAGGTTCAGTTTTCATTATTTCTCTTATTATATGAGCAAAGTAGGGTAAAAAAATTTACTACCCTGGCAACACTAACGAAATGTTCATTTTGTTTCTTCGACAATCTGACAGATGCAAAAATAATTCAATTTTTAATTAATGCATTTATTATATACACATTCATTTGCTAATTACACATGAAATGTGATTGCATCCTGTTTCTTCAAGATCTTGGCAGCATTTTTACACATTGACACACCACAAAATAGTTTAACTCAAATCAGGAGTTGCGTACTGAACGACGTCTACAAAGAAACTAATGGTGCAATACGTAAACCTACTCATTTATGAGTAGTTGAGTCGCCTTCAATTTGATGTGCATATGCGGTTTCCGGACTATTCTTAATTCTATGGATTTTTCATTCTTTTGTAAGATTTTCATCGAAAATAAACGTAAAAATCGAATTTTTCAATAAATTTTTTTCACTTACCACGTCAATGAGCTGTGACAACTTAAGTTTAATCTTGACGGTCAGAGCATCAGTAACATTAACTACTGGCCTGACAAGCTTGTTGTAGTTGCTGAGTAAATCGTCATAAAGACGCTTGGCGTCCGGGTTTCCCGAACATCCTGAAAAATTATAATATCACATAAATAAACCTTTTCCAAATACCGATTTTTTTTCGAAATAAAATAAAAGAAGTACGGACGTTGAAACATAGGAAGAACGCCGATCGTTAGAAACAAATGGGTGTTTTGTGATTCAGTGCCCAAAATACGGCGTTTATTGGTCAAAAATAGAACATATTTTTTACTTGCAACACAAAAAAATCAAATAAAAAATAGGTAACTTAAAATATAGTGAAATATTATAAGCAACCTAAGAAGGCACAAAAATACCTATTTTGAAGCTACTAATATATAAAATTAATATTAATAAAAATAGATTAATTATTAAATACCTACAAAAAATTAATATAAAATGAAAATAAAAACTTATTAGATAAAAACACAGAACCTTACGATCTAGATAGCAACCCTTACTAAACAACGTTACTATGTTGGCTAAAATCAACCATTTCAAGTTTTCTAAAATGAAACTGACTGAATCTCCAAACAACAAATTTCATGAAGGCTTGAAAGCAATAAAAAAAATTGCAAGAAAGCATGAAGAATTTCATGAACTGCGATTTTAACTCTTAAAAGCATATGCTAAAAAATCCTTTGCGCGTGGTGATGTAACATCGTAATACCATAAGCAAACGACGGAATATTCTGAAGTTAAGACGTTTAAAAAAAACATGGCGACATTATGTTTAATAATTCCTTTTCCGTAATACACAAAAATAAAATGTAGGCCTGCTTTAACAAAACACATTAAAAATAATCAATACACCAGTCATCTAACATGCATGCACACCCGCTTACTACCAATAACCGAGTGATTCTCTTTCTCTTCTTCTTTTACTAAAGTAAATTGGAAAATTGGAAAAAAAAACAGGAATTGGTTCAGCCGGATGAATCTCACCCACATGATAAAGGTTTCAGCTCTTTTACTTCACAAAAGTCAACAGATGGAAGAGTTGGGGAAGTTGTGATATTCAAACATAAGCAGAATGGTGAATGTTACAGTGTGTGTGTGAAGTGGCCACTTAAACCAGCCAACGACAGGTCATAAGCCCTGTAAATGCCGAGACTTCCATATTTCATTCTCAAAAATGTTTTGCTTCTAAGGTGCAACAAATTTAAATATTAATAACTCCCTAGGGAGAAAATCCAGCCAGTCTGCAAGCATTTGAACATACTCAAAATATTGTCATTTAGAATTGAAAAAAATAAAAAGGCAAAAAAATTATCATTAACTTCTGTACAACCAATAGTAATAAATAACTATTCTAATGCTAATTATTCCATTACGCATAGATTATTTTACGATATGAAAAATTTAAAACTCTTCAAAATAATCTTAAGGATGTTCCAGCCATAAATTTTGTGCCAAGTTTTGAGATAAGAATAGCGGTTAATCCTAACATCCTTTTCCGTCAGGATTATTATTAGGTTGAAGTTTTTAAGTTCGTGACCTCTTTTTGGGTATATCAAAAAGAAGCCTTATCTTGCGGTCCTTAAAATGGTAGGAAAGATCTTGACGTTAAAAAAATGATAAAATTAAAATAACATTTTTCATTTCTACATGTATTTTTAAACTAATTTTTGTCAAAATGGATTTCCTTTGACTGGATAATTTCCTGAGAGTAGTCATCGAGTCGAAAACACTGGTCCATGATTCGGGTTTTATTTCACACACATTTTGTGGAAGTTCAGTGATATAGAAAATTGGATTCAAAAAATGTTTTCTTACTCGTGGTGTTATAAGATCCTTTAATTTAATGGCGAAGTTTCTCGAAAATGTGTGAAAAAATTTATTTAAAAAAACTGCTTTGATTTACTTCTCCCGAACCAACCAATGATAGAGTATTGTGATGGATTTCAGGTTCCGGTAAGCCAACCTACCAATCAACAGAACTTACCGTAGAGAACTTACGTTCCAGGCGGAGTAATTAAAAATTATAAATCTGTAAAAAATCATAGCGCTGATTAGATGATACGCAAATTATTTAATTAAAATTTCCCTTTTTAGAAAATTCAAATAAGATCGCTGAAATTCTTCTTTGTATTCTCTATTCGCCCGGACAGTGACCAAAGTTAATGATACAAAGTTTGCAATTCATGTATGTTTATGCGTCAACAGTGGTGGCGGCCTCCGGGGTGTAGTGGTCAAGACGCTTGACTCACGCACGGAAGGTTCCGGGTTCGATTCCCGGTGAGAACACAAAAAAATTGAAAATGTGATTTTTCTCAAGCCTGGTTGTTCTGTAATGTAATTCACCACTGTAATTAGGCATCCTGGCCTGTTGTGGTGCAAAAAAAAAAAAAAAAAAAAATGAAATGAAATGAAAAAAAAAATTATTTCCCAAATTTTTATATAGATCTTGCCAAAATATGAATTGTATACTAGAAATCCTTTTTTGTAAATCCAGGCTAGCGCAGATAATAATTTTTCATAGCTCCAAAACTGTTTAATGCATTTCTTAAGAAAACATGATTATTTTAATTACTTTCTATTTAAAAAAAATCTCGAACTATTGACAAAAATGTCTTTTTTAAAGAGATTATTTTTGTAAATAGCATATATTATATAGTAGCTGGCAGAAAATAAATGACAGCGGGCTTAAGAACGAGAGTGCCGGCCAATATCAGCTAACTTAGACTTTGTAGAGCGTCGTCTCTTTTGCACAAGTACCGGACAGTAATATACATATATGAATGACAAAAACTACCTTCTACAAATCTATAGTAAGCTGATTATGGTCGGCAGTCTCACTCAAATGAAATAATTTGGCCAGATGAATCTCACTCACATAAATAAAGGTTTCATATCTTTTACTTCATATAATTCATCAAATGGAAAATTTAAGCAAATACGGATTTTTTATTTTTCCCAAGTACAATAAATGACAATTTCCTACAATATAATATTATCAACGAAAAAATACACATTACAACAAATACGTTTTTAAACTATTGAAGAGACCAAAATGCCCACAATGGCTTTAGACTTGAGATGGCACTTTTGCAATGTCTGCCTAGATCATGCCAAGACTTCTGTTTTTTTAAAAGATTTTTTTTTTTTAAATTGAAAAAAAACTTTTTTTTTTATTCTGTTTTCTTAAATATTTACACAATAGTCTTTAATTAAATTCCTGTTGAGTTGTATATATTATGCAACACGTCAGCAGGTTCTTATAAATTACTTCGATTATTCATACTTAACCTTAATCAATAATAATTTTACTTGAAAAACATTATATATTTTATTGCATTATTAAAAATTAAAAACATTCTCTTATACAAAAAACTTTTTTCGATTAACCATAATTTTATTAAAGGTTTTACTCCTGTATTTAACTCAGTACTTTTTACATTGTTTGGTAACATGTTAAATATTTTAGGTATTCGGTATTGCAGTGTCCTTTTGCCACATTTATTGCAATTTCTAAGAACAACTAGCCCTTCCATACAAGTAAACCTGGTGTATACTCGGAGTGCGACGCATGCTGACAAATTAAGTTGTACCAAAGTAGAGCCCTAACTGATAATTTATTTACAGATTTATACATCAATGATATTGAAATATTGTGTCTCTAGCGGTATACATCTTTATGAAGTAGCAATTTTACATTTGAATAGATTTACATTGATTTATCATTCATTTAAATAGATACCTAGATTATTTAAGTTAAGTTAACTCATTATATTACATATCATTAATGCCAATTTAGGACTTTCATTAGCTGGTCGATTAGCATGGCCTCAAAAAACGTCTACAAAAACAAAAATATATCAGCATATTTAAACAAAAGCAGAATGCTAAATGTCACACAATGTGTGAAGTGGACACTTAAACCAGCCGATGACAGGTCAAAAGACCTGTAAAAGTACTGTCATTACATTCTAAAAAAAGTTTTTTCTATCAGTTGCCATAAATTTTAAACCAAAAATAAAATTATTATGTACACAAATAATATTAGTTTTAATACATATCAGTAAATAATAATGGTTACGTATTAATATTTGTAATCCTCTCAGATTTGCGAGCGGCTTTCCCATAACTCCTGATATTCTGAAATGATCCCCCCCCCCTCCCCCCCGAATGTTATGGAACCCAGCCTTAAACTCCCGCCCACAGGGTAGCTACCCCCGTGTCATAGAGATTTCCTGTCACTCACTTCCTATCCTATACCGCTATCACACTCCTACCGATAAACTCAACACTTCCGCTGATACCTCGAGATATATCATCATGACCTACCTGAACGTTCTACCTTCATATAAAATAACTACTTGTTACTAATAATATCATTATTAAACGCTTCTGGGCCAGGAGAAGGGTTGTCAACCTTCCCGGAATAGGGAAATATCACTTTTTTAAAACAATTATAAATTAATAAGGATCTATGAAATACTGTGAAGAAATTGATTTTTTAGTGGACTAAATAATATTTTTAAATTCGTAAGTTAAAATTGTTGCGAAAACGGTTCATTGCATTGACCACGCTCCTAATACGTCACAATTCGATTGAATTTTGAATTTTATATGTACGCGTTTGAATTAAAATAGAACACCGCCATAAATCTTCATAATTGTCAAAGCCAAACATGTCGCGTTTTTATAAAGAAATATTTAAAAAAATGTTTTTTTAACAATTTACTGTTTCAAATGTTGTATGAAAAAACTTTTCAACAATATTTATATTGTAGATTATCAACTTCAATAAATCTCAATTCAAGCAAAAAATAATCGCTTAAACCTGATTTTTTTGGCTTTTAAAAATTACAAATACCGTTCGCTTAACTCTTGTCTGTATTTATTTACAGAGATATTGCACAGTCGGCTCTTTTGCCATTTCGATACGTTCACTCAAGATAGTAAAACAGGTGGAAAAAATGTAATAACTAAATTTATTTTTTAAAGTGGCAACATTTTCACGTCTTTATGCTCTTACATATTAATAAAACAGCATTTAGCCACGTTATTTGTGCATCTAGCTTTGCTTTGAAAACTAACAGTTATGTCAGAATTTAGTTCAACTTCAAAACTGTGTTATTTCTCTCTCATATTTGAAATAGACTTTTAAGAAAAAAAAACTTACCACTTTAGAACTTTCAATTTTTTAAAATTGTAATTAAAACAAAAACTGCTTGGCAAAGCAAAATGTTTTTTCCCTTATAATGAGTAGATACGTGTACCTTAAGGTACTAGACCCGTCGGTTCAATCCGATATACTTACTTCAAAACTTGATAATTTATATTCAACTTTAACGTTTTAATTAAGGCATATCACTTAAGTGCGTAGAAATGTGTAAAATAGCGTACGCTTCCCCTTGTGACATATCGATGTACCTACCCAAAGCTTGGAGGTGGGGGGTCGGTGGTGTATCTTCGTAATCGTTTGGAAGAATTTATCTTCGACTATACCGTCATGGTCTTTATCGCTGCCTAGGTCTACAGGAATGAAAAAGAAACAAACGTTTTGTAAATAAATGTCATCATCTTCACAATTTCCTTTCAGCATCCAATTATCCATATGGCTTTAAATTGGTACAACAAACGCAGCGTATCTTAGTTAATGATTAGCGCGTTTGTCTAACATGAAAGAGGTCTCGGATTCGATTCCCGACATGATCAATGTAAAATATTTTTTTTAATGCGTTTTGCTACTAGAATATGAATCAAAATGTATGCTAGTTCTATGGCATCGTTTCGTGAGATGGCGCTGGTTTTTGTCAAAAACACATAAAGGTAGTAACTAATCTATAAAGGTAGATAGAGAGTTATCGAAAAGCGTCTGGATTTTAATACAATGCATTGTTTTTAAAATTATTTTTGTATATTCATTGTTAATTAGTTAAAGTATAACTAGGTGTTCAAATTTAATTTGCACTACCGAAAAATAAATATATGACATACCAAAAATGATCAAGATACACTAAGAATCATCCAACCTCTTTCACAACACGGACTATCTCTTCGTTCTAGTAACGACAGAACCCTTTTAATACCCTGTCATCTCTCTAATTTTCTTGCCTCCTCTTTCACAGTAGTAGCCGCTCGATTGTGGAATAATCTACCCACTAATGTTAGAGACGCCCCTTCATTATTTACATTTAAGTCAAGATTGAAATATCACTATCTAAATATTTAAATTGTTCCTTTATCTTTCTTCTTTCCTTCCCATCCCCTCTCCTCTCTTCATAGTATAGTGTTATTTTTTATACATATATTTATTTTTGTTAATCTTTGCTATTAATTTTTGTATAAAATTGTAAGATTCAATATGTCCATATATTTATAATTTTCTCAAACTGAACGGTTTGGGTAGGTAGGAAGAAATTAACTTAAGGCAATATGCCCGCCCTTGTATGTATATTTATTGTATATGTATATAAAGTGTCAAAATAAAATAAATAAATAAGAATAAATATATTCTCTTTTTTTTCTGAGCAACCTCTTAATTTAGAAAAAGTTTTTTTTTATTTTACCTCCTAGATATTTGTTCGATTCAGTTGGTAACCTTTTCCAGGAGCGAGATGTCTCTCGAAAGCTGTTATGTCGTTTAAGGCCCTAAGCGAGATATCTCGCGCGTACAATTCTGAAAATAATTACTGACTCTTGTACATTTTCCACTTGTAGCGACATCTATAGAGGATATATTTACACGTTTACCGAATTTCGAGGCACTAAAAATCTTCCGAGATCTGAATCATTTTAAATAATTCTGTCAGATTAATCTCATCCGTATCAACAAAGCTTTCAGCTCTTTTTAATGTAATTTATTATTATAATTTGTTGTTTTTTTTTACAATATACATTTACTTATTAATCAATTAACACTTTATATACAGGTACAATTTATTTACATATAAGGGCAGGCATATTATCTTAAGGCAATTTCTTCCTACCTACTCAAACCGCTCAGTTTGAGAAAATTACAAGTACATATACATATTGAATCTTACCATTTCATACAAAATTAAAAACAATGATTTACAAAATAAAATTACATAAAAAATAACGCTTAACTTTGAAGAGATGAGAGGGGATGGAAAGCAAAGAAGAAGGATAAAGAAACGATCTTAATTTTTAGATAGTGACATTTTAATAAGAGAAAAAACAGAGTATTAAAAAAAGAAAGAATAATTATAAAGCAATGAACAGTAAGGATAGTAAACGAAAAATCCCTCAAAAACATGGCCTGTTTGCGGGCATACGTAAAATGTTTATGAATTTGTTGCTCCGATATTAAATAAACGTATATTATAATTTTGTATAATATAAGAAAGAGAAAAGAAAATATTCTGTAAGTGATTAGGCGGTACTTTTTTATTTTATGGTAATTAAAAAAGAAAAGAAAGAATAAAAAAAACATAAAAATATTACTAATTATTAAAGGGCAATAAAATATATCGTAAAAATAGTGTTAGTATTTTTAGTTTGAGTGAAGTGCGTTTTCTTTCATCAAGCTGTGCTGTGCCAGCGTCCAATTAAACCGTCAGCTTCGTCAGCCAGGTTCCAGCACGCATCACGCCTCATCACCAGCAGCTTAGTGGAGTTACGCAACCTTTTTTCTTAAAAATATAGTCCACTTACTAAATTTTCCTTCTCCTATGACGAGGTATTCTTCACACCTAGTGCACTCCTCAACAGATGCAATGTGTACTGGCTACACATTAATGGGAAGGGAGAGTTAATTTCGTTTATTTGAAGAAGGGTTTTAAAGCAAACTAATATTTAGAATACTGACTTTTCTTATGAAACTTTTGTTTATACTTTCAATGAAAAACAGTATTTAATAAACGAGAAATAGTTGTAAATATAAGAAATTAGTATTCTGTGTAGATTCCTTCCTTTGTTCCGTTTATTCAAGTAAAACTTTATTTGCCAAACAGATATTTTGTTCAAAGTCGCAAAACTTTCCACCAAACCAGCTTTATTAACGAATTCGTTCACCAATAATTAAATATCACCACTATTTATTTTATTTTTAAAATATATACAATTACAAACAAACAAAAAAAAAAACAATATGACTCATTTTGTGGCGTATAGGATTCCGCTCTTTTACTTTACAAAAGTCAGCACATTGAAAAGTTGAACATTGCACCAATGTGGATGGTCAAACATGGGAAGAATTGTGATAGTTACACATCATGTAAAGTGGCCAATGTTTAACTAGCCAATAACAGGTCGTAAGTCCTGTAAATACCTAGACATCCATATTCGCTTTTCAGCAATCGTCATGATGAACAGCGACACATGTGATTCTCTTCAACTTTTCATGACACCGGTTTAAAAACTTTTTTGACACTTTATGTCACAAATCGATTGGTATAAAAGTATATCTTTTAATACTTGGTTAAACATATTCATTCTTATCAAATCTCTAATATTAAACCGTTTCAATATCAAATATAAAAGAAAGTCTATGTCGCATTTTTTGCACATCCGTCGCCCCTCTTTGTTTACAAGGATTAGAACAAACTAAGAATACTGTTAAATCATTATTTCTTTGGTTTTTTATATTTATTTTATATGGATTTTTTTTACAGTTTTTTATTTTCATTGTACTGATATGTCAAAATCAGGCTATGCGAGTTATCTTTTCAGATCAATGTGTATTCAAAACCCATTTGTTCCGGTCTCTGTTAAGAATTTTTTCCCGCATTTTTATGCAAAATATTTCGCAGAAAATTCTGACAGGGCTAATTAATCCATGTAGATTTACGACCTCTGTGATGTTTAACGGAATTTTTTTTAATGAGTATTTTCATTTTATTCTGAGGATTTACAACAAATCGTCACTCATAAATTTGTAACAATTATTATCGTCGGATCTCTTTGAAATCCCAAACGAAAGATGGAATAATTTCGTTTTTTTAAGACCTTAAAACAACAATCCGTGTAATCCTGGAGAATCACTTAGCTAGCCAGTTTTTTATGTTATCCGGTTCACAAATCCGGAAAAGCGGAAATTTTTTTTTTGGCCTTTGTTCTTGTAATGTCTGTAAATCGTTTAAGGTTTTCTTTTCATTCTCGAAACTCAACAGATGAAAGAATTGAAGGAATATGGATGTTAAAACGTGGCCAGAATGGTGAATGTTACATAGTTTGTAAAATAATCAGCCAAACCAACCAATCACAGGTCTTAAGCAGCGTTGTCAACTCTACCGAATTCGATGGTAGTTTTACTGATTTTTAAAGATCTTGAAAAAATCTTTGGTAAAAACAGTTTTTAGAGTAGCGCGGTAGATCTCCACAAACTGTTCGAGCTGACGAATCTACAGATTTATTTTTCGTAATCTACCAATTTTAGGTTGGCAACGCTGGTCATAAGCCCAGTAAATGCCTGTACTTCCATTTTCCTTCTTTAAAATATCCATCGTATCTGTTATTATTGGATTGTGAACTGAATGTTTTTTTTTGAGAAAATAATTAGACCAACTCTTTTGTTTTGAATTCTTAAAATTTGTGGTAAAAAAGACTGTGGTAAATAATTCCTATGCGTGCGGTGATGTAACGCCTTGTTACCACAAGCAAAAGATGAAATATTCTAAAATTCACATATTTGAATGAAAAAAAAACATCTAGACAATCTAAAATAATTCTTCTTCCATTATTTATAAAAATAAACATATAATTTAGCCCTGTTATAGCAACAAATAAAAAATCCTAAATACGCCAGTCTTCTTACGTGCGTGCGTGCATTCCCCATCACTGTCATCAACCAACGGAATCGGTTTCACACAAACACCGGCCACAGAACAGCGTCTCTGTCTTCCATGTTATGAGAATATATTCGTTTTTTCTGTAATATAGATTTATTGCTGTATTGGCGTCGCATTCATTCTTCCCATAGCAAGGGTAAATATTTTTTGCATTAAAAACCAACATTCTTAGACAAATTTTACTTTCAAAATCCCGAGTGAAAATGTCAATTTGAAGATTACAAAAACAACTTCATCTTTAAAGGAAATCAGAGAGATATATCAAGTCAAAATAAGAGAGATATATATTTACTGAATTACTTTACTGGTATAAATATATAGAATGCATATTAATGATAAATATAAATGAATAATAATTTTAAAAAAGTAATATTAAAAAAGAATGCATAACTGAAAAGCTATTTTTGTTCAAATATTATAATATTTTCATTATGAATACTTCGTTTGCTTAATTATACACTAATTACAAATTTCTGAACCGCACGCCTAATGATCATTATAGATGGTTTAAATTTTCTAGGAATCGTTGTCATTAAATAAAGTTGAAAAATTATCTTTATGCATTCTAATAAAGCTTTTTAGAAAATCCCACAATTTATTTTAGTACAACTATATTATGAACTCATTCGGTTTCTGTCAAAAAAATTAAGGAATAAAAAATATGTTTAAATCATGATTTTTTTTAAATGGTGACTGATTATTAAAAGTATTTACTATATTTGTTTTGTTTAATTAAATTTTAATTATAAGACAACGGTTTTTTTAAATCTTTAGGAAATTTTATTCATTTTAATGTGTTAATAAAAGGCTGACATTTCAGGGAAAAAAATCGTTTGTTGATGTCAAAAAAAAGACAAAACCAGCAGCCGAATATTTAAAATAAGTTGGCCTAAGTATAAGCTTCTCATAAGGAATGAAAATAATTAGTTCTCACAAAAAATCACATTTCTTGAACACCCGCGCAATTCCTAGCCAGATTCAGCGTTGCAGTCACTGTGCGCCGTCAATAATCGTTTAAAATTATTGAACTTTAACGGCTCGGCTTTGCGCGCCCTTTTATTGACAACTTAATTCTCTCTGAACTTAGATGCAACTTCAGTCTGACCAAGGCTAGAAAAATTATATAAATAATAAAATGAATAAAGTTCTTCATAAAAAATCAATCAGTTGTAATTTATTAATCCTTGGGGTGTTCAATACAGCCTTTGGTCCAAAATAATGTTCAACGTTTTATCCGAGCGTCCTCTGTGTCATGTTTTTGTGAATATTAATAGCGCACCTTCGTAGTAAGCGTTTTGTTTACTCATTTATGTCTCACCGTCTAATTCTCTCCTCGTTAAGTAAGATGTCTGTTTACAAAGTTAACTGTCTGATGGCATAATTACTGTGTCGCCTTTTCCGTTTGACGTCAAATCACATCTAAATACTTGGCAACTGCTTATCTCGTGGACGGGGAAACTTGCTTTAACTAATGTGTATCACGATATGTTGAGAGGACATTTGAACAATGTTTTTCTGTCACTCTCTCGCAAATACCTTCCCGATACTGATTACGCTCTACGAAAATCTACAAAATCAACGTTTCGTTGTCCTGTTTTCCGCACATTGAAACTGAACCAATTTTGCTATTTTTTATTTTATGAAAAGTACCAGAATGAAACTTTGCATATTTCAAAAATAATTATCATTTTTATGTACCTTCCGTCCAATCGTCGAATCGGGTTGTGGTCCTGTGGCTAGTGTCTCGGACTCACGGTTCAAAGGTCCATGGTTCGAATCCCACTGTACCCCAACTTAGTTCCTATTTTCCAATAGTGAGTTATTTATATACAACCCGTTGAAAATGGCCGTCAAAATGTAATATTTGGGAAATCATAAAAACGCAAATATTTCTGTTTTAAAAAAGACATCAGATAAAACTGGACGCACTGAAGGGTTTTTGGATGGTTTTAGTCCCCACAATAAACGATTTATCAAAAAAATAAAACACTATGGGCAATACCATATTATCTTTTACAGAACATTTTATTTTTTCTTTCTTATGTCATACAAAAATATTATAACTGTCCATTGTTTGTTATAGGAGCAAAAATTCATTAACATTTTCTTGTATACCCACGAACAGGCCATGCCTTTGTGGGATTTTTTAGTTTACTATTTTTCTATTAATATGTATTTCGTTGATATGTAATTATGTTTTTTTTTAATACTCTGTTTTATTGTCATGTTTATTGTAAGAAAACAAAAAAAAAATAAATTAAAAAAATAAATTTAAAAAAAATTAAAAATAGGCACCACTTCAATGGTAAATATCTATTGTTTTTAAACAAACCATTGCTGTAGTGCAATAATCCAGGTCGAAAATACGGGAATATATTAAGAGTTGAGTGAATCTAAATCACTATATCTGTGTCCGTGTTTTTATTTATTTTATTCTTCCAACTGTAAAGTTTAAAAGTTGAAGTTTCAGCAATTAAACTTCAAACATAAGCAAAACGGTAAATGTTACACAGTGTGTAAAGTGGCAACATAAACCATTCAACGATAGGTTAGCCCTATAAATGCCTAGAATTATGTTTTGCCTTTTATGAACTGCGGTAATAAAACGTTTATTTAAATTTTAAAATAACGCACATCCCATGTTTTGCCTATTACATTAGTTAAATTTAGATGCGTAAAATATCCTTTGTAACATTATTTAGTTTTCACATCGCTTGTTTTGTTTAATCAAGGTAATCGTCAAGTCTTAAATCTCTGACGAAATAATTTATAATCTCAGAAACACCTGTCTCATATACGTAGATACGAAATTCTGATTTCTTCACTTGTAAATATTTCTCACACACGTTTACCTCTGTCAATTAATAAGTTGAGAGACATTTCTGCCTTTTCCTTATTTTCTTCATAAGATAATTTGAAATTAAAGACATTTTTACCGCCAGCGGGAGCGTAAAGTAGACATTTTGGAAAAACAGACTTAAAGTAATTCTAGGTAAATCAACATTGAAACTATATTTTAATAATGAACACGATCACAATACTAGAGAAAAGAACAAAATTAGACTTCCATTTAGGAAAAAGGCAAAGTCACAAAATTCAATTTTATTTAAAGCAATTAAAAAGTATTACGAAATGGAAAAAAATATTTATGAAGAAAAAAACATATCAAAATTTAAAATAATGGTCAAGACATATGTGATAAACAATTTATAAATTAAATATATTTGTAATGTTATTATTAGAACACACATAACAATATGTATGATATGTGTGCCCTACTTTAAGATTTAAATAAAATAAAATAAATAAATAAATATTATGTTAAAAGTATTCATTTTATTTCTTTGTATTATAATATTTTAAGTTAATCCAAATGTTTATAGACAAAAGTCTGGATTTCACCCCCTAAGGAATCATTAAGATTAACAAATTACAACAGGGATTGAGAATATTTTAGAGACGGGAATATAGACGTCTAGGCATTAACAGGGCGTATGGCCTGTCATTGGCTAAATCAATTAACCACTTTGCACACTGTGTAATATTTACCATTTTGCCTTTGTTTGAACATCCATATTTTTTTTAATTCTGCCTACTGTTGATTTTAGAGAAGTCAAAAAGCTGAAACCTTTATTGCTGTAAAGAGATTCATTGACTTCAGAGATTCATTGACGTTCAAATGTAACCATCCCCGCTGTAATTTTTAATTTCTTTATTTCATTAAGGTTTTTTATTTATATAATGAGTGGGGTTTTCTGTATCGGCATAAATTCGAGTCTCGAGACTGAGGCGAGACTCATTTAGTTAACAATTCACATCATCTACAATACATCAGATGCAAATAATATAATCACAAGATCCTTAACACAAAGACAACTTAAACAAATACAAACTAATTCCACTTTTGGACAAAGGGTAAAAGTTAAAATGTATAACCTACTTCTACTATCTATTTAAACAATTAGTAACGAGAAAATGTTTAAAAAGCCTACAAAAAAATGGATAGTGGAGCTAGGTAGAAGTAAAATGGATTGTCTCATTCGCCCAAATCAATATTGAATCTACTGCTCCACAAGTGTATAGCTTATGTTAGGTTTTTGTTATTTTCATTGTGCGTTTTTGTAATATAAATAATATGGATGTATATTTATATTTTGTTTCTAAAACTGTCTGAATATTTACAATATTTCAGTTTGTCCAAATGTTCGTAGACAAAAGACTGGATTTCACCCCCTCGGGAGTCATTAAGATTAACAAATTACAACAGGGATGGAGAGAGAAGAGATGGTGTAAAGCGGCCACTTAAATCAGCCATCAGTCATAAGCCCTGTAAATGCCTTGACTTCCATATTCCCTTATTTAAGGTAATCTCCATCCCTGTTGTAATTTGTTGGTCTGAATATTTTGTGAATTATCTATATTTATTAAGTTAGTCTACTCTGTTTATTCTCAAATGTAAAATTATTTTAAAAAAGTATATTGTTAAGTGTCCTCGGCACGGATAACCCCAGTGAGGGTACGTTATTTTTATTATTGTTTATAGTTTGTTAGAGTGAAATATGAATAAACTAATAAATAAAAATAGCGTACTTTTAATGATTTTTTTATTTACATTAATACAAAACATATGAGCCGACTATTCCTACATCACCAAACATTGCTTACAATAGTCTACCTAAAATAACATTACAGAAAAATCTTTTTAAATCAACGACTAATTAAGGATGAAGCATTTATCATGCTCCAGGGAGAGCTAAGAGAAAACAGGCGCAGCTTCAGCATACATTCGAGCAGGCCGCACTGATCCAGCCCTAGTCTAATTAAAAAATGGCAGTTTTGACTTTGCGAGTGTTTTTTTGCTTTGGATTCTTAGTGTTGCCTACGCTAGCACTTATACTATTAAGTTTTACCTTCATTTTTATTATTTAATCATTCCGGGGCCGCGATTACGAACGGCTATCTTTATCGGAATATACTGAGACGGTATACACCTCAGAGTAATAATGCGTAACCTAGAGAGAAACCCAAACGTAGGAAAACCATTATATGACTATTGGGTATTAAGTTAGCTACAGTTCGCAGCAAAACAATGGGCCGTAATCAGGTCGAGAATCGTCAAATATATATTAATTTGCATTGTAATTACTTTTACATATGTACCTGTGTATTTATCATTGCGGGGTTATTCCAATCTATTTTTCTATAATTCGCCTATATTTATTTTATAAAACTGAAAATACATGTTTGTGTTTATTTTTTATGTTTTTATTCATTTTATTCACAACAAATTTATTGATACATAAATCCCAACTCCATTGAATTAAAGTCCTGTGTTGAGTCTGTTTGTTTGTCCGTCACAACTCTGAAATAGCGAGTCGTAGCGGCCTGAAGTTTGGACACGTCATTTTAGATGCAATTTCTAGGTTAACGTTGCTATTTTCGATTAAAATTTTAATCAACCTCTACTCGATAAAAACTCAAACTTTATATGGATGCCTAGTGCGGCCCTGACATGTTGCCCATTATCAACTGTCATTATTAACAGTAAACATACTTTAATTCACAAATTTATCCCCTTAATTGAGAAAAAATAGTTACTGAAGTAAATATGTTGATATAAGCAACGTAATACACGTGTCGGAACAATAAATGCCAAAAATCAATGTAAATCATGGGAATATATTCGGAATCAATTACCTGTGAAAACTGACTCTTTTAACACCTTTGACGCTCAAACAAAACCAAGCACAGCTACAAAAGCATCCGATCGAACCGTTGTGTTTATGTTGTCAAATAAAACAAAACGGCCACCAATTGGTTGCTAGCCAACAGACTAACATCGCTTGCGTTCTATGAAACGAAGTGTTAGGGCATCTCTCTAGGTTACGCATTATTACTCTGAGGTATAAACTAATATCGATATTTATGTACAAAAGTGTGTATATTTGTATGAAAATTCTAAGTTTCTTCGTCGGTAAAATGTTTAAAAAAAAAGTTAACAAATTATCTGTTTTATACAAAAAACTTAATTTTATTTTGCAGATAAAATTGACGATAAATTTCAACTTCCCACCAAAATACGTCCCCAGCTTTAACCCTCGGCTTCCCTCACGTGTTATTGGGGGAAATTATTTGAGGTAATTAATTAGTTGTGTCGTTTATCAATAAGAAGGAATGATATATATTATGTTTATCAATAAGAAGGAATGATATTGATTATATAATCGCTATGAAAGAAAAACGTTGATCTATTAGTCTATGGTGACGTAGCATCGTAATTCTATTCACTAATTCAAAATCCTACTCCGAAATCAAACAAAATTAAAACCAATGTATACAATAAATAAAGCGAGTCAGTTGTATACATTTTAAGAATTAATTTTAAATTAATTCTATTAGACATCCCAACTTTGCGGCATACTCATTTTCAAATAATATTACTTATTCTTACTATATTCTATGGCTTTTGAAGAGCATTTTTTTAAATTTTCAGTTTGAAAAGTAAGTAGGTACTCCATTTTATTTATCATTTCTCCGGCTATCCTTGTGCAAAAATCGAATCGATCGGTTGCTCAGCTGAGACGTACAGGACCACGTAAATGTTGTCACATAAAAATTATTCATAACATAAAAAAAATAATCATACACAATTTATAATATTACTAAGAATGTAAATGTAATGCACATTATAAAAAATAAAAATACTTTTGAATATTGGTCACACATCTGCACAATATACTATATTACAACTGTAGTTGACCATACAGTGTACATTTATTATGTGTCAACTACAGTTGTAATATATATTGTGCAACCATACAGTGTACATTTATTATGTGTCAACTACAGTTGTAATATATATTGTGCAACTGCACATAACCTGCATAATATAGGCTGCGGCGCCTTGGCGCAACATCATAACTTGTTTTTTTTTATGGATTTCATTTTTAAAGCAAGTTAAAGACATGTTATTAAAATAAATATAATTTAATTGATGATTACACATTTTGCAGGTTCCATTTACAAATGAGTTTTGAAAAGATTTAGTGGAACATTTAGAAATTTCAAAAAGAGATTGGTCTCTGGTCTGCGTCACTGGAACTCTAAAATTAATTGTGATAGAATCTATCATGTATGCATAAAAATGGCGTCAGTCGTGTTCTTGCGAGTTTGGAGAGTTTGGAGAGTTTGGAACTTAGGTTGGTCAATGATCGGGTTATGGTCCCGAGCTAGTGTCTCGGACACACGGCTTAAAGGTCCGTGGTTCGGATTCCACTCTACCAATTTTAATGGCCTTATCAGGGAAATCTATAATTTTCGGTGCCGATGTCAATGCAGAGTCAGCCATTTGGAGCCCTAGAGTTGGCATGGACCTTAAGTCAAAGCGAGGAGAAGTTTGTGAGGATTTCATATCCCGATTCGACCTAAGTGTTTTAAATGATCCGTCTTGTCCTCCTACTTTCTCTTTTGTTATGGGATTTTCATATATTGACATTACTCTGGTATCTGGAAATCTTCGCTCAAAGTTCTCCAATTGGACTGTGCATGATGGAGTATCTTGCAGTGATCACAACCTAATCACTTTTGATTATTGTGACGTTTCTAATTCTTTTACAACACCAATCCCATCACGTTTCCGATCAAAAACTGAAAACTGGTCAAACTTTGACGCTCAGTTCACGAATCAAATGGATCGAATAGCTAGAATGGACATTGGAGTTCAGGAAGTGGCGTCTTGTATAACTCAAGCGATAATTGATTGTGCAGATAATGCGCTAGGACGAACTTCCCTTCCTCGTTTGACTCGCCACAAATGGTGGAATCCCAATCTTTCGGCATTAAAAACACTTTCAAATCGTTCACGAAGAGCTCTCGGTAGGGGTCGCCGAACTGGTTGTAATCCTTTAACATTGTCTTTACTACATGCTAATTTTAGAATGGCAGACAATCAATATAAAACTGCAATAGATAAAGCCAAAAGACTATGTTGGCGCCACCTAGTAAATCAACTTTCAAAATCTGATCCCTGGGGTGCTCTATACAAATTTATTTCCTCTAATAAATTGCAAGATAAGCCCATTACTGGTATTAAACATCCTTTGACCGGTGTCATTACACTCACTGCAGTAGACACGGCTTCAGCTCTGCTTGATGCACTTATCCCTTCTGATGACATAGCTTCAGATTCTCTTCATCATGCACAGATTAGAGAACATGCATTAACAATTCCGCTCACTTCATCGTCACTACCTATCTCTTCATTAGAAGTTGGAAAAATCGTCTCCAATCTCAATCTAAATAAAGCATCTGGTCTAGATCGAATTGATCCCGCGCTTGTAAAAAGGTGCTGGTCCTTGGCCCCATTTGAACTCCTTACCATGTTTAATATTTGCCTTTCCGAAGGTGTCTTCCCAGATTGCTGGAAAACAGGATTGATGAAAATTATTCCTAAGCGCTGCGATCGGCCAAGTACTGATCCTAAAGCGTACATACCAATCACCCTTTTGCCTATTCTGGGAAAAATACTGGAACGGCTAATATGTAACAGACTTGAGTCTCACTTAAATGTAACTCAACCGATAAACGCTAAGCAATTTGGGTTCAGATCCAATATTTCTACTGAAGATGCTATAATTTCGATAAGCAATTTTGTTAATAATTCAAACAAAAAATATGTTCTCATTATTTTACTTGATATCTCAGGTGCCTTCGACCATGCTTGGTGGCCAATGATTCTTTCCAAGCTACGTCTTCGACAAATACCTGCAAACTTGTTTAAAATTATAATAAGCTATTTTTCAAATCGAAACGTTGTGTATCCCGGTGGCAGTTCACTTTTATCCCGTGAGATTTCATGTGGCTGTCCTCAAGGCTCTGTTTTGGGACCACTTTTGTGGAATATATTGTTTGATGATTTTCTCGAACTTCCCCTTCCTTCATCATGTATGATTCAGGCTTTTGCCGATGATGGATGTATTTTGATTGAGGGCAATAGCCGCAGATCTCTGGAGGGCGACGCAGCTAATGCATTAAATAAAGTATCCGATTGGGGTATTCGAAATAAACTAAGTTTTGCTCCTCAAAAAACTCAATTCTCACTTTTAAAAGGTAATTTTGTGTGTCCTCCTTCAATCAAATTTATGGGCACTTCTATTCGAGCGTCAAATTCGGTTTCAAACCTTGGTGTAATCCTTGAAAGAAATTTATCTTACACTTCCCATGCTAGGAAAGCCGTAAATTTGGGAAAGATGGCTTTCCACAAAGTTGCACGCTTGGCCAGAGCCAGCTGGGGATTGTCTTTTGAAACTTCAACGGTCTATTATAAATCCATTTTCCTAGGTATCGTATGCTATGCAGCTGGCTGTTGGGCACACCGATGTGAGTTGCAATATTTCAGGCGAATTATTTTAAGCGGACAAAGGCAACCTCTTCTGGCTCTTTCTAGAGCATATAGGACATGCTCAACGGATGCACTCCCGGTTCTAAGGCTTGTTTCCTTTAGATCTAGAGGTTCAGCGACGATCTGCAAATTTCCACCTAAAAAGAAGGCGTTCCTCTGTTATTGGTGGCGTCCGTCTACTCCCAACTGAACGAATGTCTGAATCAAATATTAAAAAAATGACTTTAAATGCTCTTCTTAATGCTTGGCAATCGCGATGGGAATCTTCCTCTTCAGGGAGGGTTACCTTTCTTTTTTTTCCTTCGATCCGTCAGCGCCTAGAATCTTCTTGGGTTATCCCCGATCACTGGACTACGCAGTTTTTATCAGGTCATGGTAAATTTAATCAAAAATTATTTGTTTTTAATATTGTTGACTCTCCTTCGTGCTGCTGCGGATATCCTAACCAATCTTCTGAACACATCCTGTGGTCTTGTCCCTTTCCCCTTCTCTATGATTACCGAATGGAGCTTCTCGCTACTATCCGTGGCCCTGTTATAGGTCCTGTCGGATATACAGATCTGGTGGCTTCTAAAAAGAATTTCAAGGCTTTTAAAAAGTTTTGTAATCATTTCGGCGAATTGATCATGTCCAATCAATTTAATCCCAGTCAGTGAAGAATTCACTTCCCTCTCTTCTCAATCCAATGAAGTACATATTATGTACTTCTGGATTACTTTCTTTCAGCACAAAGATGCTAAGGCTACCAGATTTCAGAGAGCTCCTTCGGGCAGCTTTTCTCGTTTGACAACGAGCAAATTTTCCGTGTATGTGGGCACCGCCAAGGAGACTTATGTCCTCAGATGCGGTGTGCGGTATGTGGTGGGTAAGCTGTCTACCAACTTTATCCCGTTTTCTCATAGTGAGTTATTTACAACTCGTTGAAAATGGCCTTCGAAATAAAATATTTTGGTAATTCATAAGAATGCAAATATTTCTTTTTTTTTTTTAAATAAAGGTTAGTTTGTAGATTCATCTGGACCTGTATTCAGAGTCGACCGACTAAAATTGCAATACGATATAAATTTTGAATGTATAGATTCAATGCGGTGACTGCATTTTTTGTATTTATGATACGCATTGTCACGCATCTCAACAGGGAAAAATACGCAAGGGTTTGTCATGTTCATAATACTAGACACTTCAATAAGGATCTGATTCTACAGAGAGGAGTTAATATTTTTTTGGCTCAAAGGCAGCAATATTATATAGCCCCGAGGATATATAACCTTATCCCAGATTCATAAAAATGCGGTGGGATTGCCAGGCTGAAAAAGGTTTTGACTGCACTTTTAATCCATATTAGTCTACGGAAGATGCTCTCAACGCTTCCGTCAAGATAATTAGAACGGCGCTGCATGATAAAAAAATATTAATAGCGATCTCACTCGACATCCGCGGAGCCTTCGATAATGCTTGGTGGCCATTCTTGATGTGCCAACTAAGTAGGAAAAGATGCCCTCGAAACCTGTTTATGCTTGTAAAAAGTTACCATCACCAAAGAAGAGTTAAATTGTCACACTTTGATGCTGCACTTGAGAAAATCACGACCAAGGGGTGTGTTCAGGGATCCTCATGTGGACCAAGTTTTTGGAACTACATTGTAGATGATGTCCTTCAGAAGGATTTAGGCCGTGGAGTCGAACTGACTGCATTTGCAGATGATCTCCTATTAATAGTTGTAGAAGACAAAATAAATGAACTCGTAAAGAAAACGGAAGATGCTCTAGAGATTATAACAAAATGGGGATTAAAAGCCAAACTAAATTTTGCTGAAGAAAAAACAAATGCAATGTTCATTTCTAGAAGAAAATACCAGCAGCCCATCATCCACATGAATGGAGTCCGGTTGGAATTCGTCGATCATTTTAAAGTTTTAGGTATAACCATAGACCGCCACCTGAATTGGTCTAAACATATTGACAATGTTTGTAAAAAGCTGCGGCTATTACAAACAAACTTGTTCAGGCCGCTAAACCAACATGGGGTGCATCACCGGAGGTAATGCAGCAAATGCACGTAGGAGTGGTCGAGCCCCTGATTACATATGCTTCAAGTGTGTGGGTAGATGCGGTAAATAAAAAATATAACAGGACGAAATTGGACTCCATTCAGAGACAAATTGCCATCAGGTCTTGCAAGGGCTATAGAACAATCTCCTTGGTGTCTGCTCAGGTTCTTAGCGGCTTCATGCCACTCGACCTTAGAATCAAGGAGCTTGCAGAAGCTTATGAGGTCAAGAAGAGTCTCACTCTGCAAGACTTGCCAACTGACAGGTTTTATCAGGGAACCGGAAATTTTTTCTCCCTTGCTCATCCTGCGGAGCATTACCAGATAGACTATGGATTCAATGACCAAACGCTGCCTGACATGAAGGAGAACGAATTGAGGATCTTCACTGATGGCAGTCTCTTAAATGGCAAAGTAGGTGCAGCATTTGTACCCTACGATGGCGTAAGAGAACTGCCTGCCAGGAAGTTTAAACTCGATCACTTTTGCTCAGTATTTCAGGCTGAAATATACGCTATTAGAGAATCTATAGCTTACGCTTTAAAAAAACCGCCTAATAGATGGAAACATATAACGATTTTGACAGACTGTAAATCATGTATTCACGCGATTGCGGATCGTAATTCGGTGAACCCAATGGTCATGAGTATACGAACTGATATCCAGATATTAAAAAATCGATCGCAAAATGTGTACATTGGCTGGATTCGAGGACACTGCGGAATAATTGGCAATGAAAGAGCTGACGAAAAGGCTCGGGAAGCAACATTAAAAAAAACAGTTCCTGATTTTGCTGACTTCCCAATAAGTTTTGCTAAGAGAAAAATAAGAAGCAGAACTTTACAGCTCTGGAATGATCGCTATTTAGCAGAACCCACAGAAAAGGTAACAAACATGTTTTTTCCATCTATTTACCGTGCTTTTGAATTTAGGAAACTGCAGCGTGCAGGATACGAACTCACACAAATCCTGACAGGACATGGCGGATTTATGAGTTATTTACACAGATTCAAAATATCTGAGATCAACACTTGCCCATGCGATGATGTTACTCTCCAAGATGTCTCCCATCTATTGATGCATTGCCCCTTTTTTAGTCTGCAGAGAATGCAACTGGAGGCGCGATGCAGAAGTCTAAATGAGGATTTACACGATGTGCATGTAGTGATTAGTCACAGGGACTTGTCAAGAGAGGTATCATTATACATGACAGATATAGTGAAGGCAATAAAAGGTATCAATGATAGCAGGACACCAAATGCCGAACACTGTTCAGGTGGATCGGAGGATCTGTTGACGAATGGCAACGGTCCGCCTTCTTCTGACGAGTTTTCTGTCCTTAACTCTTGAAACAGGTCACAGCCGAGACATCTTACTGATCCTTTTATAAAGTGACGAAATAAAGTTTTTCATTAAAGTAAATATTTTTAAGTAAACAAGTTAATGGCTGTCGCTTTGAAGTGTATATTAACCTTGTACATTGCAAGCAAGGTATTGAATAATGCAACTTCATATATAAAAAAATAAAAAAAATCCATGTTAGTCGGAGGAAGTCAGAGAAATTGTTGTCCGATGTAGAAGGGCGTAAGCTGATTTCTTGAATTACTAGTAATGACTTAGGACTTGGGATATAGAGATTTTGGAATTATTTATGTTTTGACTGAATATTTATTATTTCCTTTTCAAACTAAAAAAGCACACATAATGATAAAACTGTGATTACGTTTTAATATTGTTATAAAATACATAATTTACTGCTTAAGAACGGGGAAGCTATCCCTAGTTAGGCAGTTTAGATGAACCAACAGCAAAAATAAAAAATATGTACGTTTACTTTTACTACTTATTTAATTTGTTGTATAAATAATTCATTGTAAATTGCAGTAATAAATATGTAAAAAAAAATTTTTTTTTAATATAGAAATATAGATAATACGGTATTGCCAACATTATATTTTAAAGTTAGCACGTAAATTCAGTGCAAGTAACGCGCTCTTTAATCCTAAGAGAGCATTGAGAATCATACTACTGGTCTCAAAATTTCGACACTAGCACCTCAAGAGTCTCAAAATCGAAAATGTCTCGGAATTCTCAAAATTTCGTGACTCTCAAATCCTCATGGAGAGCCTAATAATGAGAAGTCATTAGCCTCGCTAATGTCTAGACTACCGTATCCATTCTCAAAAAAAAATTGCATCTCCGTATAACGTGCTAACTTGATTTTAGTAAAAGAATTACTTGAATAAAATTTTATTCTATTGTATCTTCAAAACTCTTCCAAAAACCCATGGAAATAAATTTATCTGACGAAGTTGGTATATACTTTGTCTTGATGTGAAATAATACAAACTTTCTTGTGCGTGTTACAAGATAAATATATTTGTTTTTCAAATACACGGATAAGATTTTGCGAGAGATTCCATTCATTGACGAGTACAATAAAAATCATTTCACACAAATTTCACAGACTGGAAGTTATTTCGTCCTGGTTTATGATAGATGTGACCATATTTTCAGTTTTAAATGGGACTTTTCTTTTTTTAAATATCACATTCCGCTGTCCCAATGCATAGTACAAGTCTTGATTTTGTCTAAGGGAAGAGACCATTGCAGGAGACTGCTACGAGATATTGCATAGGTTTATTTATTTATTTTTGTTTGAGAAAAAAACAATAGTTTTTACATATACTGTTTACAAAAAATAAGAATAAATATAAATGAAAATTGTGAAAACAGTCAATTTAAATTTTCCACAGTGGTGTAAGCTATTGATTAAGTACATTATCGGTATCAAAATAAAAGCAATTTAACAATTAAGAAATGTTAGGCACTATTATTATACTATAAGCGTGTTGTCTAGATGCTCTTTGAAATATATATATGCTTATGTAATAATATTTAATTTTTATTTTTTTGCCTTTATTTAATTATCTGCGTGCTTCCACTTTCCATTATGTTGTATCCCGACTCAACACAGGGCCCTTGGCCTCATAGAGTTTGGGATACATTATTGTTGTATTTTTTTGTAATATTTATGTATTTGTTTTTGGGATTCTAAAACATCTCGGTTTTTTATTGTTATTATTTATTAATCACAATACAAATTAATTACATTCCCGGGAGATGCTGCAACTCAATTAGAGTCTAAAGTAATACAAACATTTTTTTCAAAGTATATTTTTAAAATAAAAAAGAAAATTAAACATCTTGGTAACTATTTCTGCGGTCGCGAGAGTAAGTAGTTACTAATTGTCTTCAATTTCATGTACGAAGTAAATTTTTTTTTTTATAAAAAATGAAATATGTACATATGGTTTAATAAGGAATATTACTTTTTTTACAATTATGAACTTATGAGGGTCTTAAAAACTTTCACGGAAAAAATAATACTGTTGCCATTGTAAATTTTTGCAAATTCAACAACTATAATAATAGTGAAAATACCCTATTTCCATTTTATGAATAACAAATGGTCACCTCTTATAATATTATGATTCAAAAGCCAAAATAAGTTACGTCTCTTCATTATTATTTTAGGGCCGTACATAAGGAAAATAAGTTGGAATTGGAAAACTCGTACAGGGGATGTAAGGATATTTATTACCTATTCTACTTTCTCTTACTGTCAAAGTTCCTTGTGTGAAATCCTATAACAATAAATAAATATACCCCTTCATTTTTGTGGACTGAGGAATTTTTCTAGAAAATTCAACTTTCTGCGTGATAATTTTTATTAAGGTATTATAATGTTAGGTTACGTTAGGTATAAACCTGTTGTATTTCAATACAAGGGGTTAGTGATTTTGAAAAAAAAAAATGGCATACAATTTTCATAAACCAAATCCAATGAATCCATCTTTTGTAGCTCAGTAGAATAAAATTTTATTAATTATTATATAATATAATAATGTACCCTAAATTAAAATTAATTGCAACAGAGGGAAAACATTTGTGAGAAGGAAATATGGAAGTTTAAGCATTTACAGGCCTATTGCCTGTCGTTGGCTGGTTTAAGTAGCCACTTTATACACTATGTAAAATTCACCATTCTGTCTATGTTTAAACACCATTATTTTATCAACTCTTCCATCCGTTGACTTTTGTGAAGTAAAAGAGCTGAAACCTACATCATGTGGGTTCGCAAACATTTGTAAATATATAAAATTATGAAATATATGAAAGTAAGAAAGCCCACCGTTTCATGACGTAACTACTGAAAAGTGACACACTGATTACAGTCATTTGGCGCGGTATTTGATAAATGTAACTTTAAAAAATCATATCTTTGTAAAAAACACACAGAAAAAAATCTATATTTTTGCTTGGTTAAATAGTACGCTAATAGAAAAAAAAATTAGAAAACAGTGGAATTCCTCATTCAGCAGAACTTTAATTTAGAAATTTTGGTATAAATATTTCTGAAAAAAAAAAATTTTTTTTTACTGTTCTGCATTTGTCCTTTAAGAAGATTTGTTGGATTTTTTTATTGCCCCGTTTCGCAAGTTTCACAGTTGGCCGTCTGCCCAACTGGGCCACGGCACGTCCCTTTTTTTAAGAAGGATTTATTTTTTATCACACAGCATCGTGTAAAAAAAGTATACCATAAAAAAACGTGCTGGATAAGTTTCCCTGTATAAAAATCAAATCGGGATTTAAGAACAATTACATTGTACCTTTTATTTTTTTAAATATACTATAACGGTTCGAACTGTCAGTAGGGTCGCAGTGAGTCCTCCGTGGTGTAGTGGTCAATACGATTGACTCACACGCGGAAGGTTCCGGGTTCGTTTCCCGGTGAGAACACAAAAAATGAAATGTGATTTTTTTCAGGCGTAAATCACCACTGTAATTAGGCCTTCTGGCCTATTGTGGTGCAAATTTTTTTTTTTTTTTAATCTTGCTGAAGAGTGTGATTCTATAATTTGCTGCGAATAGTCAGTTGAATCGCACTGGCCACACTACTGACTAGTCCAATTCGTTAGCGTCCACGTCGCGAGCCCAGGGCAATGGGATCACACTCATAACGGTGTGATCACAGCGGATGGAGAAAGGATCAAAAGCGAATTTAGCAAGGGAAGGTCATTTCAACAGAATAATCCACCAGAGAAAGCAACGGGAAACTACTCTGGTCATCTTTTCCCAGGAATCACAACGGCAAGCACATCAATATGCAGTCGTCCTGGCTGCGGAATAAAAAAGTAGCGCTGAACAGAAATGCTTTAGAATAATATAAATAATTATTATATTGCTATTACGCATTGTTTAAACTAATGTACACTTTCAATAAAGATATTTTTTGAGCTGTGTTTTTTTTGAACCGTGTAAAACAACGTTCCGGTGTACATATATTAAATAAACTTTTTAAAAACATGCAAGTCCGAGTATATCGCAAGAGTTATACAACCAGTTATTATACTAAGAAACTTGGTGGATTAAAGCGTCATCGTATTTTTATAATAATACTGGACCCGTCAGACGTTGCCCTGCCCGAACGTTGGCTTGCCTGCTATTAGCTTGTAAAAAACTTTTCATTGATAAGTAGATACCTAGGTTCTTGTTTGTGATTAAATTTCAAAACTAAAAATTGTTAGTATTCGAATATTAAATTCAAATAGGTACCTAGGTACTTGTTTATGGTTAAATTCCAAAACATAAAATATTATGTTTTTCGAATACGGCATTATTTTTGCAAACGTCAAACTCCGGTCTTCTCACCACGAAACGGATGTACTTATGTAGAAATACGATTTTTAAAAATATATTGAATTTAATATTATTTTAGTATTACCAAAAATCGAGTAAGAAGAAATAAATGGGTGAAAAATATAAGGAATTTAAGGAAAAAATCTGATTGAGATCCACAAAAAACAAATGCTGTTTGTCAAAAACAAACAAAAACAAAAAACAAATGCTGTTTGTCAAAATTCAACTTCTTTTAAACACAAAAAATCAGCATATTTCCATTTTCCTGTAAATGCAACCCTGGTAGGTCGATGAATAATACTTTTATGCTCCGTACTTATTTTTTACATACTAGATTGAAGATTTAAATATCTACGAACACTCACAGCGCAGAGATTTATATTTCTCTGAAAACCGCACGTAAATTGGTTGAGCCGTTTAGGAGCAGTTCAATGACATCACACGTAGAGAGGAATTATATATATATAAAAAAATTATTTGTTTTTCTCTTTGATGGGATCATTTATATGAACTCGATTATTTGTGAAAAACTTCGCACTGTAATAATTTTAAATAAAAATATTCGTCCGCTTTTATAAAATGAATCTATTACATGTTGTGGTTTCAATCGTTATGTGATTGAATGGTGATTAATTATTGTTTCCCTCGAACACTTTCAAGTAGAATCTATCCAGTGTAAAACGAGCGTACCAAACAGTAAATGATAGATTTTGCCTTGTCAATTAAAGTAGAACCGTTAGTCCAATGGACTTTCCTTAGAGAGGAAATAAAGGCTAGGCTTCCATCTGGATTTTCCGTAACACGTCCTAAAGGATTCATGCTTGAAAGAGCATTATTTTCCGAAGGCTTCTCTAGAGAATGGATATAAACTGTCAAGTAAATTAAGGTTTTTTTCATGTGTCAAATAAGTAACTGTCAGTTTTAGAGATTTACGAAATAAAGAAGTATATGGCAAACGAAAATAAAACAGATATATCTACTATTGAACAACGCATTTAAAATAATGAAAATTCAATATTTTAATGCGTTGTCTAAATAGAGTGTGTGGCTGTGATGTCACACTAGCCAACATACGATACAAGAATTTATATATCTTTCTTATATTCCTCAATTATGAAATTGTAATTTTTGTAATATTCGAATGAACATTTTCACATCGGATTTGGAAAAAAAATATATTTCTATGCTCTATTTTAATACAAAAAATATTTATACTTGTTGATAATTTAATTTGAAGATCTCCGTTTTAAGTTTTATCTCCGTGCTCTCGCACGGAGATAAAACTCATAACAAGGAAAACAGAGACGCTGTTCTGTGTCCGGTGTTTGTGTGAAACAGATTCAGTCGGTTATTGACAGTGATGGGGAAGAGCGTGAGTTTAATAGGTATAGGGTGACCATTACAATGGAACGTTCTTCTTCCTGCCGCGGTGTCAATTTGGAACTAACACTGGATTCCTTTTCTGTCATACTGGGAAATTAGAAAAAGGTGCTTGTGCTGACCATGTGTATTTGATTGATCACAAATTGACAATACTGCAGTGAGGGGTACCATGAAAGCTATAACGTTTCTTTGTTTTGTTATTTTCGCGGTTTGACTATAGAAAAATATTAAATTTTCGCTTAATTAGTTTTTTTAAAATTGATAGTGATATGCAAAACTGACGAAAAACGCAAGACTTTATAAACAGTTTCGCGAAAGGGGTGGATGCTTTCATTGTAATAGAACATCGTCTCGAAACCCTGATATAGGAAATTCAGTGAGTGGTTATGTACAAATATTTCATTACATTTATTAACAACGTTTTCAACCACTCATTTAAAGTAGCATAATTATTTTTAATTTAAGTGGTTAAATAAAAAGTTGTTTTTGACCACTTCATGATATTTCATCTTATTTCATCTCTAGACATTACTAAAACTAAATATGCTGTATTGTATAAAAATAAATAAATGCCGCCTACCTCAAAACAGATATTTACCATACTTAGTGAGAATAGACAGTACCTAATATGTTTGCTTATAATTTATTAAAATACAATTTTACAAAATAGGAAAACATCCCTTTTTTACATTTCAAAAGTAATAAGGGTTTCTGAAATACTGTCCAGTCATAAAAAAAATGTTTTGCTACTTATTAGTAACATAATGAATATTTTCAAATTTGTAATTTAATTCCCGCAAAAAACATTCATTGCATTGGCCACGCCTCTAATACGGCACAATTCATGTTCATTTTCAACTTAAAAAAAAAAAAAAAAATAGAACGCCGTCACGAATCTTGACGTCACAATTATCAATGCGAAACATGTCGTGTTTTTCTTGTGACATGTTTTTTTTCTATTTTATTTTTTTAAGTTATTCATGAAAACATTTTTTCTGTTTTGCAAACAGAACATATTGTTAAATAGGTGCGAAGGTTTTCACGGTTACTGTTATCAATGTGTTTCTTTTTAGGGTGATACCGTGTGTGTTGGATTTGTTCGAACGTTTCAGCTACCTTCAGCCTAAACTGAGTGGAAGATAGCTCCTGCAATAGTATTCGAAACGTCGGAACAAATCCAACACACACAGTATTACCCAAAAAAAACATATTGAGAAAATATTGTATTATTTACCATAATAAACGCCTATTTTGTGCACTGAAATGAACTAGCCTGAATAATAAGATTATCTCCTAAAATTGCAACTTGAAGCGCTATTCCTGGTCTCGATGTATATCCAGATCATGTGTACGTCATGAACTCGATACTGTTTCTCTTCACACTTCATCCCCTAAACTTTAGAATTGAAAACGTTTCCTCTATTGGTGATTGCATAGTCGAACTAAACCTATACATCGCTATTTTACTCAAACCATTTTCCCCGATACAAACGAGTAGGTTGTACTCTCGCAGAGCCTCGAGCAGTGAAACTTTTCACCTCATTCCTAATATTTATTTTATATGAAACAGCAAAATAGGGCAATATCGCTTTTTATTAAAAGATTTTTAAATTAATAAAGGTCTCTTAAATACTGTTCAATAAAAAAAAGATTGCAAATAAGAATAAATATTAGAATAAAATATATTTTTTAATTTGTATTTTTGAATTCCCGCAAAAACGGTCATTCCTTAGACCACGCCTCTTATACGTCACTATTCATTTTTATTTGTTTCTCGCCGTTGAATTTCGTTTCGAACATTATCACTAATCTTAACGTCACAACAACCAAGGCCAAACATGTCGCGTTTTTCTACGAACGTATTTTTGTTGAATTTATTGTTCACATTTATGTATGAAAACATTTCTCCGCCATACTCAAATTGATTTTGAAAATAAAATTTATTATTTTTATTTTTTATTATTTGATTCAATATACATTAGGTACATTCAATAACATTTCCTTTTTGTGTAGCCACTCCGCGGGCCCGCAGACACGTTCCGGAGTGTCGGTACATTATTTATTTTATTCATAATAGTACATACTTCCACATTAATTGTCGAGTCACATCAAATTACTAAAGGTGCAAAAATTAAAAAATAGATGAAAAAGATTTTTAATCAAACCTACCTGAATAGAATGAGAAAGGACTTTCACGAAGTTAAAATTATATTCTGATATACGTAACAAATTCCTCAGCTTCCTGTCTAGTCCTTTTAGTAATCCATTTATAGAATAAAGTTTTGAAAACATTGTTTTTCATTTTGATTACGGATATATCCATACTTAAAAATTGTTTAGCTTGGGGGCCAGAAAATTTTATTATCTTTGTCCGAAATTTGTTTTTTTCTTTGGTAGAAGAAGTATTGTTTTTTGTCATTGCCTCTTGTCGTAAATTTGCTGTTCGTCATTATGTCTGTCAGGCTTTTGATGAAAGTGTCTTAAAATTGTCTTTTTGTATATTTTCCGTATGTTTAGTACTGGAAATTATGTAAAAAGTCTGTCTGTAGAGTATTGGTAGGGCTTTTTGTTGGCTATTCTCAGTAAGACTTTTTGTGCTTTCAGTAATGGCTCTTATGTGGTTTTACTTGTTCCTTCCCGTTCTATTATTCCGTAATTGATAATTGATTGTACTAGAGCATGCACATGGATGAGATAAATTTAATCTTAAGTCTAGCCAATTTAAAAGCAGACGCAATAGAAGGCATGTATGACAAGATGTATGAACGTAACGTTGGTAAAAGCGCCAACTGCTACACAACGACTACTCGATTTCCATTTCCAGGATTTTTACCTGAGAGTTGTAACTGTTGAGTCAAAAACTAATTGTTTCACGCACAAAACTGTGTTCTTCATCTAAAGTTGTTTTTAAAAAGTGTAAGAAATAAAAATAATTCATAATCATTATTATTACGTATTATGGCCAGTTGTAAAAAACAAATAATTCGTTGAAAAAAGTTTAAAGCTAAATAACAGAATTGTACCAATTATTGTTTAAAATGTGAAAAATAAGAAAGTGGCTTGGTTGGATTTTAGTTACTGGAAAAAAAGATATTCGTTTTAATAAATTAAAATGTTAAATATGTGCATAAATGTATGTTATAATAAAAAAAAAAACAAAAAATATAAAACCAATTGAATTTAGCGAAATAAGCATTTTAACTTAATTGGCTTGGTGAGTCCTGTAAAAAAAATTAAAAAATTAAATGTTTTAAAAATAACTAAAATGTAATATTGTATGTAAATAAAAAAATAAACAAAACAATGCAATTGACTTAGAGCTTTGCAAAAAAGTTTCCGTTGAATAACTAAAAAAAAAACCTAATCACGTTTACCTTTTTACGTGCGCATAATTAAATTGTTTCTTTTTTGTTAAACTGCATTATTTGATCTTTATTTTTTCCTGCGACCTATTTTGACATGTTTTGATAAAAACGCATGAAGAAACCTAAAGCTTTTTTAAACTTTTTTTTTAGCAACTAGTCTTAAAGACTAGATTACTTGCGTGGACTATTATAACAATCCAGAATGACACTTTTATTTACATTTTTTTACCTGTAGACATATGGAAGTGAGGCGTCCGTGTTTTATTTAAGGACAAATGTACCTTAAATATCAGTACCACACCGACGTCGAGCGTGGGCACACGAGTATTGAATTCGGTGTAAAACCCTATGGATATATCAGGGGCGAATGCTTCTTATAAGCGATTATTTGCAGCTTACCATATTTTTTTTGACATTAAAAGTAATATTTTATGTTACAGTATTATTAGGAAAAAACACATCACCAAAAAAATATATTACTTTTCTTGGGTAAGTAAACTTATATCATATTCCTTTATTCCATACAGCGACCAGTTGCGCCTCTATTGCCCAAAATTATTACTACTGGATTACACGAGATTACTCTGCTGACGAAAAAACACTCATTTAAATACGTCTTAAACCTAAAATTTTAGAATCTTGTTCGAAAAATTACACTTGCGATTACAGTAAAATCTTGCAGCTTTCATTAATGCAATTAACTCTTTCAATACTTTTTCATAGGGGCTAGTATTCTTTAAAATTAATCAATTTGACTTACGACAGTCTAAGGGAGGTGAAAATATACGCAATTGTTATGGGTCTTTGCTTTCTAATGACGAAGGCGGAGGTTCGAGTCCTTAGGGGTTGCAATTTTTTTTTTGCAATCATGTTATTTTAAATTGTATTTTTTTGATCAAATGTTTGTGCTACATTAAAAAAATATTTTTACTGAAACTATTAGCCGCTGGAGCTATTCGTTATGGATTATTTACCAAATATAAAATATACTTATTTTTTATGTGCCATACTACGGCTATGGACATTTTATCAGAATTTTCGTAGCTTACCAATTTAAAAACTCACCGCTCGCCACTGGGATGTATATATATATATCGTTGGATAATTTATATAGCGCCATTTTTGTCAAAAAATCACCTCAAGTACCATAGTAGTCCCCGCGAGCATTGAAGTTATATTTTTGTTTAGAGTGATTCTTTTTTTTTTTCTTCGGTTGGTTGTTTTTCATACTACCATTAAAAAAAAAAAAATTATTATATGGTATCTTAGATAGCTTTTGGTTAGTTGTACATAAATTTTTTTTTAGGTGAACAAAATCGGCCTCGTGGCGTAATGGTCAGCGTGTTTGCTTACCAAGCAAGAGGTATCAAGTTCGATTCTCGACAAGTTGATTAGGTGAATTATTATTTATTTTATTATAATGAATAACCACAAAGTTAGTGTTTGAAATATACAATTTATATTATTTATTTATTTATTTATTTACACTCTTTATCAAATTACAATTCCCTGTTCACTGTGCCCAGCTAACAAGGGTACATACCCCGTTCCAAGCTAGGCAATTACATTTTAATATATTATAATAGTTAACAAATTAATATAGAGCACAGACAAACAAAATATAAACTAATTCGTATACACATTTTGATACATATACATACAGACATACACATATATACACATGTACATACACACACACGTACATACACCCATGTGCATACACATACATACATTCATAAAAACATAGACAATTTATTTATGCGAAACTTCATTGTTGTCATTTATAAATATATATTTTTTAAATTATTCCTTATTTTTTATATTTTATTTTCGACATCCAGTAAGAATCTCCAATCCGTGGCATGAATCAACTTTTCTGACTCCCTACGACCAAAGTCATGAAAGAGCGAGGTCAACACCTTCCGTAACTTGACAACACTCCCGTCTTTCCACGATTCTGGCAAAAGGTTATGGACCTTTTTGCCTACGTAATAGTGTTGTCTCGATGCCAGAACAGTGTTGACCCCTTCACTTAGTATCAGATCCCTATTAGAGTATCTTGTATTATAGTTGTGGTTGACGCTTGGGTAAATGTCTCTATTTATGTGTGTAACCTCTACCGTTCTCAATATATACCGTTGAATAATATTCAGTACTCTAAATTATTTGAAGAGCAAGTAACTTGGATTAATTAAGAAGAATTAAGGTTTATTGGATTTATTTACTTGGATTAATTAAGAAGAATCAAAATTATTAGCAATTAATTAAAGAATTTTAAGTACCTACTATGTAGTTTATATGAACATTTTTTTTATATTATTATATACACATTCACGCGCACATTCATATTTTTTATGATTATCTTTTCTATATATGTATACACATATATGTGCCGTTCCTTGATCAACACAGCACAAACTATGGCTTGCATGCACCAATGTTCCGATTGTGTCGTATTGTAAACTCGAGACAAGATCCGAACTTTTTTGGTGTAAGTCTTTATAGATTTAAAAAATCACTAATATAGACCGGATCTTGTCTTGAGGTTTTTTTTTTTTTGTCCTAGCTTTAATTTTATTAAGTGGTATTTTATTTTATCAGTGCCTGTATTTATTATAAGAAATTATATTTACCATCGTTAGAATGGACTTCATAAGTCCGTCAAATAAATAAATAATTACAAGTTTTATTACCTGAAGCAAGTATCAACAGGAACCACATTGTGCTAAGAAGGCTTTTCATCCTTGCATTGTGATGTCACGATCTTGCGTCTTCCATTTTGATATGCCTCTGTACGGAAGATCTCCAACCTAAAACAAATATAATATATGATGAGACCTATTTAAATAGTCTCATTTTGTCGCTCATAAAAATATAATTTGTGAAAAGAGTAACAAACAAAACACATTTGAATAAAAATTTAGCTCATCGTCTTACTTATTATACTTATTTATAAAACTGTTTGCATATAACACTTACCAACTTTTCTAAGACTACCGGTTTCAAGACGTACCCGTCTCTTCATCGGGACACTAAATAAAATAATTTGCAAATCCCACTATACACCTTCACCACAGTAGGTGCACACAAATATGAAACCAATGTGCTGATAAGACTCGTGTTATTAGAAGTTAACATCAACGTGCACTCATTATATCGTTATAAAAAATAAATGCAATCAGTCCACTTTGGTGTTAGCTTCTAACAGCACAAGTCCTATAAGCATGTTGTTTCATATTTTTGTGAAAATAATGTTTTTTTTTTTTTTAAACTAGTGCATGTTGGTGTTAGCTTCTAATAGCATGTGTCATATTAGCACGTTAGTTTTTATATTGTTGTGCACCTACTATGGTGAAGGTGTATAGTAGGATGAGCATTTTAGCGTACTCCCTGTCCCGACGAAGAGACGGGTACGTCTCGAAACAGGTATACTTTGGAAATGTGGTATGTGGTTATTTACAAATGTTTAAGTACTAACATATTGGCACAAATTTTGACCACAAAGTTGATGCTTTAAATATTTAATATTATAAATACGTAATACTTATGTTTGTGTTACCAAAATATTGTACAGCAGCCGGCAGTCGATAAAAGACATCGGGCTTAAGATAGAGACTGCCAACCATAATCGGCTAACTTCGATTTTGTAGAGCGTCGTCTCTGTCGCACGAGTCCGGTATCTGCATGAATATATGAATGAGAAACACGACACTACAAAACCGAAGTTAACCGATTAGGTCCGCGGTCTCTTTCTTAAGCCCGATGTCCTTTATTTACTGTCGACCAAACAAACAAAACCTAATCGGAAGTCGACAGTAAATTTTTATTCCGATAAATTTGTATATCGCCATTTTTGTGAAAATCACCTCAAGTGCGCCATTTTGTCTATACTCACTTTATGCATGAGTAAAATATCAACTAAAAAAAATTTTTTTTTACTGCTCTTTACCTTAGACAGGCATTTAAGTCACCCTGAACAGGCTTCCCTCAGGAGTGAAAATATCTGTCCAGGGTTCTGGTTCTATTTCACACCGTCAAATTTATTTAAGACCCCACTGATATATGTAAAAATTGCATTGTCGAAAATATTACATAAAATTATCATGAAAAATTTTCAAAGTAAATACGCGTTCCTATTAAATCAAAATTTTATTTATCCATATGCCATTACGTCATTGATGCTCAAAGTGATTATTTAACGGTTGACATAAAGAAGTTTTCAATTGGTCAAACATCACAAGATGGCGTCGAGTACAAAGCGCCGCGCCGCAACCTTTGTAGACCTAATTATAAAAATATTTCGTATCCAACAATGAACGAAATTTACAAAAGCCATGTATTTGTCGTCTCAATTTAGTTTCGTCTTTGTGTAGTCTCAGGACTCGGGAAAATGAATACAATGGCTTTTGATGTCAAAGTTTGGAACCCTTTTATTCCCCTGAGATTGTTATCTCCACGGATAGAGGATTTTATTATTTTGTTCTAATCTGCAGAAATGGATTAAATAGATGTTTAATGCACCTGTTTCATATGTTTTATATTAACTTACATATGCTTAACTTATTATGTATTTGCACAGATAATGAGTGACTTGAAAGGACATTTCTTTAGCAAAAGACTGTTATTTTTAATCATAATCATAACAAGTTACATTTGCTAATTGTCACACAGAATATTGCAACCAATCTTTGTGATTTTGTCCGTGACAAACGCATCTACCAATGTAAAGCGGGTACATTTTTTTAGTAAGAGGCTACTTTGAGTGTAAAAGCTTAAAACTATTTTTATTTATGCAGATCCAGTGTCTCTATACATTCCATTAATCTTTAGTTGAAATCCACTGAGTCCTTTTTTCTTATATTTTAACAAACTAATTATATTTATTTTATAACCTATTTTCTATGGGAAAATGTCGCACAGCCAGCGCCACGTGTCTGTGATCAGATTTATTCAGTTTTAATAGTTCGGGAATCAAGATTACAATCTAATCCATAAATTTATAACTACACATTATTTTTTAAAAGGCAACTAATGGATTTTTTTGAATGGGAAATTAAATGAATGAAGAAACTGTCACGTGGGTGTCTTCCGAGAACTTTCTGCCGATCCGGTCATGGCTAGAGACGGAAGCCTCAATCACTAAATATTTTAATTATGAATAGTTCAACCAGCATTATTCATTAATTCGATTTGTAACTTGGAGTATTTTAATTTTATAAGCGTTTTAATTGATTCTGGAATCAGGTAGTATTCTAATGTAATAAATTCTAGATGTTTTCATTAAAAATATTTTGGTCTCTGATATATTTATGTATTTTATGTAGTAAACTTAGAGTCTAATGATTCTTTTATACTCTAGAGTTGTAGCCTAGCCGGGGGCAATTAGTTTTATGAATGAAGGATTGCGGGTTCGATAATTCATTTTCGGATAAACTCGTTAAATCTTCAACTATTTTTTTCTTCTATCGAACTTTCACGAACAAATTGTTGCAGCGAATGGCATTGTTATTTATTTTATTGCATTATTTTATGGCATTGTTATTTTTCACTATGTATTTTTATATTATTTAATTAAGCACTTACTCTTATTTGGCATATTATTTATTACTTCTATTTCTTACTAAAGTGTAGAGTGAGTTTCTAGAAAACATATCTCAATTATCATTTTAATTGTGATTTTATATTTTTGTGGTATATTTTTCATAACTTCCTCACATATCTTATTTCCCACCTGCTGACAAGCCTCTCAAGAAGAAGCTTAGCGAGTTATTCCTTTGAAAACAAAAAATATATACATGTAGGTATTCTTTTTCTGTTGATTTCAATGAAACTATATTTTATAATTATTTTGTTGATTTTAATTATACCATTGTTTTGTATGTATGATTATGTATGTATCTAAATTTGTATAATTTATATTTTAAAATTTATATCTGATTATTTTTTTGCATTGTATTCTTTGGAATTTTATTATTTATTACTTGTACCTTTTTTTCAAGATTGTTATTCTATCGCATCACATGTCATAATTTAATCTAAATAGTTTTACAATATATTTTTATTGTTAATTATTATGGCTTAACATGGGCATAGCCTAAAAAGCCCTGATAAGTTCATTTATATTTAAACTAGTGTAATTTTGAATGAATAAATAAATGAATATTTTTTTCAATTTTTTTATTTTTAAATTAAGTTACTCCGTGCATAGTAGTAAAAAAAACATGGAAATACCATCCTTCTTCTATCACTCTTATAAAGATGGTATAACTATTCGTATTCTACCACTATGTCTAGGCGTAACTTTGTACCAAGTTTACGAGTAAGGCCCATTATGTGAACAATATTATGTAATGAATATTACTTTATTGGTTCGTGGATAATTACACCACATTTTTTTTCGTACATCTTAGAGAGATTTGGCGTAAATTTTTGTATTTTTATAAAGCCTAAATTATCTTTCGTAATTCAATTTCAGATTACAATAAACTTTCTCTTTTTTCTGAATTTCTTTTCTTTAACAAATTGATCTTGAACTAAACTAGTAGAACAATGGAGCATGTAGAACAGCAGAATGGCCATATTTAAAGATGCTATCAGCGCGTGCAATGGGACGCAATTTGTCTGCGCGACGGAAGGCATTACTCTTTGGATTTACATTCAGGAAACGGGAAATTCAACTAATTTGACAAAGAAATTTAGCCCTTAGCAAAAATTAATAAAAAAATTACATGACATCAACACCATTTTTATTTGTTTATTTTAAACTAAGATGAACTGAATATATTCATTATGAATATAATATATACATATGTAATATTATAATCTTTGAAGACTGAATTGAGTTATGTGTAAGTTTATTAAGATTGACAGATTTCAACGAATAAAAATATCATTTTTTTAAAGAGTCATTGACACATTTCTGGTCATGCGGTAACAAGAGTAGATCCCAGCAGAATGCTCGTACGAGGTTTTCCTGTAATTTGAATTATTTCATCCCAAAAACACATGCGACGTTTGCTCAGCGGAATTTATCTTGTGTGGCCCCAAGAGTGTTCAATGTCCTGGATGAACATTTTAAGTTCTTTAAAACTAAAGCCATTTTCAGGAGGAGAGTACAATTCCGGATTTTGTCTAAGGGAAGAGACCATTACAGGAGACTGCTGCGAGATATTGCATAGATTTATTTACTACTAAGCGTATAGGCCAGATGCCCTTTGAAATATTTGTATGTTTATGTAATAATATTTCAGTTTTACTTTTGCTATTATTTAATTATGTACGTGCTTTCACTTTCCATTTTGTTGTATCCAAACTCAACCCAGGCTCCTTGGCCTCATAGAGTTTGGGATACGTTATTATTGTTTTTTTTTGTAATATGTATGTATTTGTATGAAATAAATGAAAATAAATAAATAAAGTAATAAAATATGGAATTCAAAACATTGACATGCCTTCCGTTCTAAAGTTGAATTGTTAAAGGAATTGTCCAGAAAAATGTATGATTTTTATGATTTACCTGTTGTGAATATTTTTCTTCTAAAGATTATTAGATTAAATTAAATTTAGCAGGGGTTAAATTGCAAAGATTACGTGTATTCAAATGAAAAATTCACTTATATTTTACAATGAGTGTATTACTGATTGATATATTTTACTTAGCTATAACTGGTGTTTGAATATAGTTATATGAAATATACACAATACTGAATGAATTTTGCCGGTACAGTAAAATTAGTTGAATTTACGAAACCATCGAGTGTCGGTTGCAACGTTGTGCTTGACGTCTAGTATCAGCGTTGAACGGAAAAGGCTTGACTTGACTTATTTCCGTTTTGTAGCGGCTGATGGCGTGTTACTTTGGTGATGTAGACAGCTTGTGTCCGATGTTGCCAGAGCTGTCCTTACACCCAAATAATTTAATTTCAACACCATTCTGGATGAAAATGTGACCTCTGAACCACGATTGCGCAACATTATCACGAGACAAGCCGATTATTAAGAAATCTATAAAAAAAAAAACAAATAATAATATTGACGGTAAAAAGGCTAAGTGACTGATGCATCACTTTGGGCAAGATTGAGTTATATATACCATTTTAATGAGATTTTTTAGTTGCATCGTGTGAGCTAACTTTGATGGCGATCAGACGTTACGCTTACGACAAAAACCCTCGTGTACGACGTTCAAATAAACTGTTTTTTTTAAAAAGATTTTAATAATAAAAGTAAGTAAGTAGGTATATAGTTAATAGAAAATACGGTAAAAATTTTATTTTTTTTAAAGAATTGTCGTTCAGGTTTACTTCAAAAAGTATTTTCGACCGTTCAGCAAATTTTGCTTATTGGTAAACAAATGTCGTTACCACATCAAACATTTTACTTCGTATAGAAATGAAACTTGTATACCGTTTTAACTAATCAATTTTAAAGCGTATTAACAAAACATCAGTCATTTCACATTTTACCCATTTTTTATCGTTGCATATTCGGTGTTTCAAGTAAAACTCCTCTGTAAATCAAATAGGGATTTGGTCGTTTAAGCAAATGCCCTTCATTTTTTTAAACAAGGCTGGCGCTTCACACTTAGATTAATTTAAAATGGCGGACTTTAAACACCGACTGGCGTTCAAATCGTAGATGTCAACGCGTGTGAATGGTAATAGTGATTTATGTCCCGGTCAAAATAAAAATCGGATAGTATTTGCCAGCATACATTATATTTTATATAAAAAACGTCAAAATAATACCACTATTCAACTAAATTATATTTTACCGAGAAATGCGAATATGCCCGTGGATTCTATGCATTCGGTTATAGAAGACGGTACATCAAAAAACATAATCTAGGCTCGAACTTGCCAGAAAGTCTCCCGAGTCTTATGAAGTGGGAGTCCTTTCTCACGAAGATTTTTTTCGATGAAGTGCTGAGAATACTTTTAAAAAAATCTGACTGAAAAAAATTATCGTATCTGTATTTTGTTACGTTTAAAAAATCTACACAAAATAAAATACATGTTAAGTATTCAGTGTATCAAGAACCATACGGCAAAGTTATTTTGGTACAAGGCACAAAAATAAAAGCACACGCTAATTTATATAAATGCCCCGCGCCTATACCAAAAACAAAGAAGTAGAATGATTTGGTCATTTATTTATTTATTATACGGCCTTAGCCAATTACAACAGTTACATGAAGAAACATAAATGCATGAAACTGAACAAAAATAACACAAAACTAGGTAGAAAAGACAAACAAGGGCAACACAATAATAGTATACCATATATTCATAAAAACGAAAGACAAAAGACTTCGAGCTAAACCATGCCAATCCAACTTCATCCCACACTGTTTAGACGCGAAGAGATCTACGAAAAGCCGGAAGATCTATCCCAAAGAATTCCAAGTCATGTGATGAATTGTCTAATCTACACATTCTGGACATTGGGGGCAAAAGTTGCTCTTAGAAGATTTTATAAATAGCAGATTTTGACTTCTGGTGACATGGTTGGGAACATTAAAAGAAATTGATTGCAACAGAGATGGGACATCACTTATAGCATTAAGTATTTTGAAAATGCATATAATGTCCATCTCAGTTCTACGTCTCTCCAATGAAGACAGATTAAGAAATTGCTCTATTTCAAAATAGGAATAATTACCCCTTTGTAATCCGAGCAACCGTGCCACTTTTCTTAGAAAACGGTGTTGGACAGACTCAATATGAGTCCTATAGAATGGAGATCAAATAGGAGAAGCGTATTCTAGATGGGGTCGAACTAGTGAGCAATAAATAGTTTTGATGGTATTAATATTTTTGAAGGCCGTCGTCACTCTATTGTTAAATCCGAGAAGTTTGAGAGATTTGTTTACAATATTATCAATGTGTTCACGATAGGAGATTTTACTATCTAAAGTAATGCCAAGATCCTTTATTGACGAAACCATTGAAAGAGAAGTATTTTTAGTGTGTAATTGAATTGTATAGGTTTTTTTCGTCACGAGAAAGATATTATTTTACATTTGTCAATGTTAAGTTGAAGACAATTGATGTCGCACCATTCATTAAAACAATTAATATCGTGTTGAAAAAGCAGACAATCCTTGGGAGATTCAAAAAGTTTAATCTTCTTCTTAAATTAGTATCCTGTTGTCATCAACAAAAAGCTAGAATTTTGTATTTTGAAAACATTGAAATGAAATTTCATAAAAAGTACATGTTTTTGTAAAATTCTAAACATATCTTCTTTTACATATCTAGTAAATGTTATCACTGTAACTCTCCAAAAAAAGAGACTAACTCTTGTGCATGGAGACTGACTTATACTGTTGTAGTTGTTTATTTATAAGAGTTTATATAATTTTAAATATAAACGAGTACATGAGAAACAAAATGAAAACATAGGATATATAACAAAAAATCATAAAACAAGAATACATTCATACTAATTGAAATTTAATGTTGTTTTTACAGGTTTTTAAAAAAAATCTTTAGATTTACTTATTTATTGATTGGTGTATTATTTTGAATTGTTTTTAGTTCATTGGGAAGATTGTTATAATTTTTACTCCTTTAAAGACAAAGCTACGTTTACCATGACTTGTGTGGAATTTAGGAATTTTAATATTATGTTGGGATCTGAGTGACTTATTCATCTCAAATTCTTTTATTTTTTATTCTTTATAAATTTGTATATAGAATTTATTTTATAAAGAGTGTCAACTGTATGAACCTTAAATATTTTATAAAGACTTTCCGTATTGAATGTTGAAGGTTTATTTATAATTACTTCAATAAATAATCTTTGTTAAGAGGGTTTAATATATTGGCGTATGAACCACCCCACCCAACAGTACCATATTGTAAAATTATTTATTAAAAAATAAAATAAAACGTATATATTTTATAACAATAAAAAAAAATATTACTTTAATAATTATTATTAAAAGGTAACTCTAAAAAACTAACAAAAAATATCACGAAATCTGCCATTTTAAATAATCTTACCAGCATTATACAGCATAATTAGAATACAAGACTAAGGTTAGAAGTTAGTAAGCAATTTAAAAACAAAGAAAAGGCATTTCATCATGACACTCTAAAAAATTATGTGCTTTGAATGATATAATTACTAATCAGTTAAGAAATTCAAAGAATCCCAATTGAAGACCTTTACAACTTTGGAACTTTTCTACTTCGTATTTTATATTATTATCCTCGATCTTATTAGCGTCAAATTCCGAAGCAGTAAACTGCAGTATAAGAAAAATAATGAAAGCAAATACTAAATAAATCATACCAATAACATTTGACTTTTTTAATACATGTCACTATTTATTGTGTACAAAATGGCCCCTCTCGAATACGATAATTATAATAATATATAGATGTTATGTTAATCACAAAATTTAATTAAGTTTCAAAGATGGTTTCGTAGATATGAATAATTAATTATTTCAACTTGATGCGGGCGCTTGTATTATATTATAATGCCAAACTTATCTTGTAAACTCCTAGGAGCATGTAAAACTTTTACTATTTCGTTCATAAAAACTTTTGCCTGCCATTTATCTTTCTTTTTTTTCTTACATCTTCTTGTAAATATTAATACCATTATGTTTTGTGTAGTACATCTTTCAAAACTACTTTAGAAATATCTAATAAATATAGAATGCATTAGTTATACTGAATATAAATTTTATATTTGAAGCACTAACTTTGTCGTTATTAATTTTAATAAAATAACTAAAACAACTTTATGTTTGCTTAATATAAAAGTAAAAAACACTCAAGGTGCTTATATAATAGTTTCTCTGAATTTGCTAGCCATCTGATAGAAAATAATTATAATTTCATTAAAGACGCCGGAATTAAAGTTCATGATGAAAATAAAATATGAAAATTAGACAACATGGACACCTTAAAAATTAAAAAAGCTATTCATTATAAGATTTTTTTTTAAATATGTTCTATAATTTACGGGAAGGGGATAATTTAACAGTATGTCTATGTTTTTTTCCAAAAGTCTGAACTTCCGAATATTTTATTTTATTAGGTAATTCAACAAAGAAACATACTAGAAAACATAAAATTTGAAAGCATTCGTCGATACAATTTTACATGCATCGATCGTAAATCTTTATATATTATATATTAAGATGTAATACATATGTTTGAATATTTTTTTATATATTTTTTTTATACGGGATACAATGCAATAAAAAATAAGTTGTACGTATATACTTATAAAATAAGATTTTTTCTAAGAGATTATTCGCAAACCTGAGAGAGTATCATAAAAAATGTCAATTTTATTGTTTCGGCTGTATATATTATATTCCTGACACATGCGGGCCATAGGTGTGTGATATGTAGCATTATTTGAAAACAAAGGCAGCTTAAATATTTCCCGATGTCTGAGTGTTGTCAATCCCGCATTTATTTGTATTTTATTAAGGAGGTTAGTATCTACTTTATTGTTTAATATTTTATACAAAAATTTTATATCGAAAACAACGCGGCGTTTTATCAGAAAATTAAAATGAAAAAGACTTAGAAGTTGCTCGTAATTTTAATTTGAACGAAGGTTACAAATTTGGAACTTATGCAAAAGGTACTTTGAGAACTTTTTTGAACAGATTCTATTGAATTTATATAATTTTGATATTGCGGACTCCATACGCATGAGGCATACTCAAGATTACTGCAAATCAAACTCATATACAGACATATAACATAATAATATTATAAAATAACATAATATTCTATCTTTTGCTTGAGGTAACACTTTGTTATATCATCACGTACGTGTAAAGGGTTTTTAGCACAGTTTTTGGAGTTTAAACTATGTAAAAACAAGATAAACAAATAAGATTTAAAGAAATGCAACCTATATAAAAACAGTATAACAATTTGAAACGTGAGGGTACATAATATTACAATATAATACTCGTATAAACAGTACATGAATACAATTTTTATGAACGTGTTGATATTTAAAAATCAAAATGACGGGTAATCAATACACAATTCCAAAATCGCTTTTAAAATAGCAAGTACCTACACCACATTAGCCGCTATCAATCATCAAAAATAATTTCAATAAATAAAAATGTGAGATTCTGCCAAAAACGAATAATTCACAAAGAAAACAATACACAATATATTGTATTCAAACATATTATTTTATGAACAAGTAAATAAAACATCAATATTACGGTATTTGCTTTTGAAATGTGGTGCTACAGTAGGCTGTTTATAAATCTCCTGGGTGGACAGAGTCAGAAACGATGACGTTCTCGGATGGATGAAAAAAATAAAGAGGCACTGAAGACCATAACGAAAAGAAAACTTGAGTACTTCGGGGGTGTGATGAGAGACTTAAAATTTAACATTTTACACGTCATTCTACAGGGAAGGATTGAAGGAAGACGCAGTGCAGGTAGAAGGTGCATCTCTTGGCTACAGAACTTGCGTGTCTGGTTCCATTGCAACACTCAGTCCTTATTCAAGCGAATATAGAGAAATATCAGTTTTTTTTTTTACATTTTAAAAGTAATAAAAATCCATGAAATACAGTCTAGTACAAAAAATATATAATTATTAGAAGCATAAAAAATATTTTTAATTTGTAATTTTGAATTCCCGCATAAACGTGACGATACATGTTTATTTGTTCCTGGCCATTGAAATTTGTTCAGAACATTGTCACAAATATTGACGTCACAACAACAACGACCATACACGTCGCGTTTTTCTACCAACATATTTTTTTTAAATTTATTTTTTTACATTTATGTATGAAAACATTTCTCTACGATATCCACATTGAAAATACAACTAAATATTCTAAATCAATTTTATATATTTTTATCTGTATTTGTAGTGTGTGATATTTCCCTATTGCAGCGATGATTTCCAACATTCATCGGGAGAGGAAAAATAAAAAGAAGAAGAAAAATCCTTTCTCAACAATCTTGTCTACAATATGTAAAAAGTGAAGAAATGTACTGGATTTAAAAATCATCATAATTTTTCTATTCGCAACTAATGATACACAGGGCACAGCGTTGACTCTTCAATTGAAGCGTATTTGGAAAACCGTTTCTAAAAAGAAGATAATTAAATCAGTCTTACGCTTCAGGTACCTGTCCAAAGGCAAAAAAATATTGCAGTGCAGGACTACCGTTAAAACCGATGTTTCAGGTCAACCCATTAGCATTTGAACCCGGTACTTCAAACATGGTAGGTGGATGCGCTAACCACTAAGTGCTCTACGAGGCGGACAAATCTCCACGCGATTTCCTTTTTCAAGATTTGTACCTGTTATTATCGAATAAAAAATACTCGTCCAGGGTAATCGTTCTATTTCATATCCAGAACTGTATTTTTCATCCAACTGGACACAGAAAAACAGGATTTAATACGCATGGCTTTTTTTGAGTAATATGTATTTTTAAAAGAGTTGGAAAGCCTTTTTGAGATATAAATATTAAGCCTTGGGTATTTATTTATTTATTTTATAGAAACAAATATTCGGTAATGATGTAATGTCTTAAGACAGACCAGCGAAGCTTCTAAATAAAAATCATGCATATTAAATTGTGGTACAACAAAAGTACAATTTGGACTGGGACCTGATACGTTTCAGATCGCATTATAACGTCCATCACCAGGGTAGATGTTATTTGTGTAGATATTTTATCCAAAAAAAATTATATTTAAAATCAGAAAGAAAAATCATAAATCAATAATTTATTCAAATAAAATTCAATTTTATAGAAAAATAGGTAAATCATCATGATAAATAAACTCGCCTATACGCGGCCGATAGTGCAAATAAAAAATTTAGGTCAAGGTTTTCCCGAAAATTTTCTTATTGTTGGTATAATGATTGATGGTCATCGGGCAGAAATGAATACATGCTCTATCAAAGATTTCTTAGGCTGAGAAAAACATTTCTTAAATCCTGTATTATATATTTTGTGCGTATACCATTACACATCACTCAATAGGTCGGTAGGATGACTTATGAAACAACAGACTTAAGCAAAATTTGACTTTATTCATCAACAGTCTCCGTCAAGAGTGATGCATTCATATTAACGACTCTCTAACATTTCGTTACCTTTTTGTAACGATTTATCTTTGGCTTCAAAACAGGCTTCAGTTTCGGCAATCACATCTTCATTGGAGCCAAATCTTTCTCCCTGAAGCATCTGTTTAGGGTCTACGAATAGCAAATAGTCACTGAAGGCCAATCCTGGAGAATTCGGTGGGTGTGGAAGCAATTTGAAGTTCAACTCATGCATTTTGGGCATCGTTACCATCGACTTGCGACACGGTGCATTGTCTTGGTGAAAGACCACTTTTTCCGCAATTTTTTCCATCAAACGCACCAATAACGCTTTTTAATATTTAATTCTCTAGCTCTTTCTTTCTCAAAGTAACTAATGAATAAAATACCTTGCGGATCCCAAAATACAGACGCCAAAGCTGTTGACATTTACGATTTTGGTCGTTTCGTGTGGCTTTTGACAGTTGTTGTCCACTCAACTGACTGCCAATTTTACTCTTGAGTATTGTGACAGATCAATATTTCATTTATTATCTGATTGTCGTTGGAAAAAATATTTTTATTGCTCTGAAACAGGTCCAAACAGCGCTCTGGATTGTCGACGCGGTGTTGTTTTTAAGCAACTGTGCGCAAACGCGGTACCGACTTCGAACAGATCTTTCTCATGGACAAATGTTGATGCAAAATACATACACTGCCTTTTGATATTTTTGATCTGTCGGCTATCTCACGGAACTTCAATTTACGATCAACCAAAACTATTTTGTTGACATGTTTTATGTTTTTTGGAACAACTGCCGAATTTGGGCGACCAGAGTTAACTTTCAACTTGGATTTTATTTTGAAGAACTTTATATTATAATCTGAATAGTACAACCAAACACTGATTTGAGTACTCATTTTTTTTTTCAAACAAATTTAAATGTGGTGTCATCTCAAAATGTTTAAAAAAAACGATAAAATCAATAAGAACTGAGAATTTAGAATTATATTGTAGCATTCTGTACAAAAAACACAATTTTGACCTGCACACTCGCGTTTTATTTATTTATTTTTTGTTTAATTATTTTTATACGGCATTTCTGCCATTTACATATATGTAATTTAAAAATTGCTTGAAAATAAACATATTTAAAAAAATCGAGTATGTTATATCAATATACGCGTACTATACACATTATAAATTACTTGAAATACATACATATTCTATAGTAATTATAAAATACCTTACAAAATACGTGAATCAATTAAATTATAACTATTCTTATCCAATCTTCTAAAATTGATTTGTTTTTTTTTTTTAATAAAAATATGTTAGTCTGTAATCTAAAAATTTGTGAGTTATATCGAGCTACCGTTCGAGAATTTTGACAATAAAATATTGTAGATGTTCTGCTTAACCTAGGTGGTACATAGAATGAAATCAACGTCAGTAGATCAGGGGTATCAAATGTATGTTTGTTAAATGTGACGCTTAATCAAAGCTGAAATCAGAAGCTAAACAGTTTTGACATTCTTTAAAAGTTTCTCTTCTCCAACTATAAAGTATCGGCACATTACTCTCAGTCGGAAGTCCGCAGAGAAAACACATCGCCGTGAACGGAGCTAACGCGTCCCTATTCAGAGCTCCGAGTTACAACAATGACCGCAGATTTAATAAAATATGGAAAGTTATCTAGGCGGAGCCTTCAGCCCTTTGTGACTTGATGGGCCTATAAAGTAGGAACACTGACCCGGAATAAGACAGGCCGCTATTTTAAGCTGCTCAAAGAGTACTTAAGTTTAGAACTAGGATAATTATTTTGTTAAGGGTGCAATTTGGTTCAACTCATTATCAGTGGTTTTTACTCTGCAAAAGCCATCACCAAAGAAGCATTTTTCAAACCCATATTATAAGTGATCGACCAAAGTTTCGATTTCGGCCAGTTTGGGGCCAAAAAACTCGTATCGATGGCAATTTCGGTTTCAGTCAAAAATATGCCGAAACTTCGGCTCCGCCAAACCTTCGATCGGGATGTGTCGGATTGAGTTCGGCTGTACTCGGATGCGTCTTATGGCTCATGACTCGGCCACGTGACCTGTGCCCTCTGACTTTTGGTTTGTTTTGGCTTTTAAAATACTATTTATACATTAGAAATAAGCCGAATTAGAGGTATTAGATTGTTGTCTATTTAAATAACACTGCTAAGCATAATTTATGTCTCACGAGTACCAACAGGTGCTTCATTTTTTAATTTATATACGGCATTTCTGCCATTTACATATATGTACTATAAGGAGTGCTTAAAAATAAAAATATAAAAAAATCGAGTATGATATATTAAAATAGGTACTCGTACTATACACATTATAAATTACTTGAAATATATACATATTTCAAAGAAATTATACAATAACAAAATACATTAATCAATCAAATTATAACTATTCTAACCCAATTTCCTGAAGTTGATTTGCTCTTTTTTATAAAAATATGCTGGTCACTTTATTTTTTAAGTTAGGCAGATATATTTTTAATAACATGTATTGCATTTACATTTTTAGTAATATTATAAGTTATATATGATTAGTTATTTTACGTTACGTATAATTTTTATGTGACAACATTTACAAAAACAATTTTATGTGGAAGCCTCTAATTGGACTTTATGATGTATATTTATAATATAATTGTATCTTATAAATTTATAAATGTCTGTTGACTTTCTAAAGAAATAAAATCGAACGAAAAAGCGCTAAAAACAAATAAACTTACTCCTTTAATTTATGCCTTTCATTTTATTGAGGATTTTATTTAACTTTAAATTTGTGACAACAGAGAGGGAAAACATTTTTGAGAAGGGAATATGGAGGACTAGGCATTTACAGGGTTTATGATATGTCATATTCCCTTCTCAAATTTTTTTTCTCTCTCTGTTGTCACACATTTAAATATGAATAACTCCCTAGAGAGGAAATCCAGCCAGTCTGCAAGCATTTGGACATATTCAAAACATGGTTAGATTTTGTGTAACACTTCTTCTAATAAATTTATAAAGTTTAAAAATAAAAAAGCCTAAGTTTGGGCGTTTTGAAGTGGCTTTTAAATTGTTTAAATAATTTTCGGTTTTAGCTGAAAATCTTGTTTGGGTAGGTCACTACATATTCTTTATATTATGGCTGTAGTACTTAAAAGTTTTATGTAACTAAAATATAATTACTTTTAGATCGGTAGATTACGCCATTTCAAATTTAGATTAAACTTAGATATCTGGGATCTCAATAAAGACTAAATATTGAACTAAAATTTGTTGTAAAAGCACAATATATATATATAGGTTACCGACAAAGATATCTTAAATAAACATGCAAATATACTCATTTTCGTACACAAGAATCGGTTTTTCTTTATAACTCTGTTAACTTCTCATTGTAATCGGGGCCCTGAGAGACGTAACCACGCTTGCTTACGTTACTTGACAAGGTTCTCAACGTCCTTGACGTCCGCTGCTGACTGTTTATCGGCAGTTTGATTTAGAACTACGGGACGCAAACCTGACTTGGGAGGACGCACAGGAGCTGGCAGCCATTAAAGAGACGCATGCAGGCTCTTTGTGGACATCAAACCTAAAATTTATCCGGTAAGATGGATGCTCCAGATATTTAACCTCAAATTAACATCAATGTTCCAAATCGCGCTACTCGTACGAACCCTTTATTTGCTGTTGGAAATTAAAGAGCCAAAGCCGGCTTCTTTTCGCCAACCCCAAAAATCCTTAGGCTTTACAATAAAGTGTCAAAAGACAGTTCAATCAATGTATTCTTGCAGCAAATTCATTTATTTAATTTATTTATTTATTTATACGCCCAATGGGTATTTTGAAAGACATATTTATACATTATATCGGGTTGTGGTCCTGTGGCTAGTGTCTCGGACTCACGGACCAAAGGTCTTTGGTTCGAATCCCACTCTATCCCAACTTGATTTCATTTTCTAATAGTGATTTATTTACAACTCGTTGAAAATGGCCCTCAAAACCAAATATTTGGGTAAATCATAAGAACGCCAATATTTCTTTTTAAATAAATAAACAAAAATTATAAAAGAAAGTACACAATAATATATAGTAGACTTTGTGGAAGTGGAAGTGGGAGAGAAGTGTTCATAATTGAATTTGATTCAGTGATTTTTTGAAAGAAGACAACTAGTAAAAGGCTGGTATGTTTGTTGGCAGACCTAAGCATTCTGGGCTTGGGAAATGAAAACCATAGTTAGTTCTATGTTTATCAATATGAAAGAGTCAATTTTGTCTGGGGTTTCAAGTTAAGATATTTAATCTTATTGAGCTCAGCAGTTCAGGCGCATCAAAGAGTGAGTTGAGAATTTTAAATAGGACCGGAAGGTCAGATTTATTTACGGTCTTGAAGAGAAGATATATTTAAGCTAGTTTCTAACTGATTATACGTACATTGGTCTCTGGATAAGCCCAACTTCCAGCCTATCTTTCTTAAAAATCGATGTTAAACTGTTTCTACAGTTTTTATGTGAACATCATCATATGGCGACCAGATAACAGAGGAATACTCTAGGTGCGGGCGAACTAGGGAACTGAAGAGAGTTTTAAGGGTATTGATATTTTTAAGTCAAAGGAAAGAGAGTTATACAAATGATAAATAATTTAGTTTACTTCTTGAAAGATGAAACTTACCGACAGCGCAATAATGTCCTGTCGATTGTCTTTCCGAGATAATAATTATTTTTTTCTAATATTATGTTGTTTACAATATGTAACGTGTGTTTGTTTTAACATACTCTTTATACATTCATATAATACATATACATACATATACAAACTGGCAAAATACACTAAGTCATATTAAATTTCTTATATCTGTAGTTTTAAAAATAAATTTAAGGTGAAATCGGATACCCGGTATTTTATTCGGGCTAAAAGCTTTAAATAACTTAATATTTACTTAATATAAAATAAAGAAACGGAAAAATTAAAAACATGTTCTTAAATGAGCACTATAACATCTTACCATATTAAATTTAGATATAAAAGAGTAAAATTGGAACAAAACTTGAATGCTTGATTTCTCAAAACATGGATTTGAGAGTTACAGCTTTTTGCCAGTATACCCACGATATGAACTGTTTATATGTTTGTTTATGTATTTATATATTTTTTATGTTTTTTATTTAACTTTTTGTACATAATGTTGATTGTACATTGGCAAGCTGCTTGCTAAATGGCATTTTTTTTCAACTTACAAATAAAATAAAAGTTTAATTTTTGTAATATAAATCGCAAAACATATTCAATGGAAAATAAAAATAAAAAAGCTAAAGAAATACAAAAATATAAATAATTGTATTTGTATATAAATAACACTCAATCAACACTATTACTCAATGGGAAAAGGGGATAAAGAGGAAAGGATGAGATATTAAGGAAGAAAAAGGAGATGTTTCTTCAGACGTGATTTAAACAGAGATATTGTAGTAACATCTCTGATAGTGGATGGTATGCCGCATGGACACTATATAAGTTGGAGAAGAAAGAGGAATTGTGGATGGCTTTTCCATGAGGGTTTATTTAATAACCTGTCGATTCAATATTTTGGAAGAGCGTATTAAGCTCTCAAGGACAAAAACTATTTTCAAGAAAGGAATTAAGGACTGAATTTTCCTTTGTGGGAGGGATTTGAATAGGAAACTCCTTGATGATTTTCCGAATGTTTGAGTTTACTGTTTACTATATTAATGTGCCATATACATGTTTGTTTTTTTTTTATGTTTCTGACCCTATATTTGTGGTGATATACTCATGTGTCTGTGTCAACTAATTGCTACTCCCATCTCAACACAGACTTATGTCTTAAATAATGTACAACAAACTTGTGTACGTAAATTTCATTTTCATTATTATCCATATACGTATATCGTATATGTGTATGTCATCACTGTCATACGTATTATTATATAACTTTAAATTCCATTTTCGATATGAGTTATAATTTATTTATTTTTTTCTATTATTATTTTGTATATTTTTCTATTATTATTTTGCATATTGTTTTTGATTACCTGTATATTGTTTTAATGTGTAAATAAATATTTTTGATTGAAGAGTCCCGATTTAACACGGAATTTTCTAACAAGTCGAGACATAAAGAACATATAATTGTGTCTATGTAAAATTGTGTATTTTGTGCATTAAATAAATAAAAAATAAAAATTAATAAATAAAAATAAATTAAATAAAGAAATAATAAAACAATGTTGTTTTTAACATATATTGAGTATTTAATGTTTCCTAAATGGAGGTAATAAATCAAGTATTTTGTTTTGTAAGGATGGGAAGCATAATGTGAGATAAATACGATCTTTATTTTTTTTCCGAAAATAAACAACCGCAAAATTAGTGCATCAAATATACATTTTATACAGCTTACCCACCACATACCGCACACCGCATCTGAGGACATAAGTCTCCTTGGCGGTGCCCACATACACGGAAAATTTGCTCGTTGTCAAACGAGAAAAGCTGCCCGAAGGAGCTCTCTGAAATCTGGTAGCCTTAGCATCTTTGTGCTGAAAGAAAGTAATCCAGAAGTACATAATATGTACTTCATTGGATTGAGAAGAGAGGGAAGTGAATTCTTCACTGACTGGGATTAAATTGATTGGACATGATCAATTCGCCGAAATGATTACAAAACTTTTTAAAAGCCTTGAAATTCTTTTTAGAAGCCACCAGATCTGTACATTTTATACAAAAAAAAATAAATACGTTCAGTTTTGCATTCTAAAAAGAGATAAAATATTCATAAATGGTTTTTATAGGTATTAAAATGGACACCACCAGACTGTACAAGCAAATCAGATTATCATCGTGGCTATTTTAAAGGGAATTAATTTCATATTCCGATTTCAGTGGAGTGGAATATACTATAGATGACCTGGATTCATGAAGCAGAAAGTTCTCTTGTTAAAGATTTACATACTAATGTCTGGACTTTTAAAAATATTTCAAAGCGTCTTGCTTTTGCCCCCACAAGAAAAATAGCTCGGCTTTCTTTGTAAATGCATCATTTATTATATAAGGCGGGTCTTAAACAAAAGACCGATGCGTGGTTTAGTTGTTTAAGTGATTTTGAAGTTAAAATTTGTTAATTATATCCGCAACTTATGTTTTTTTTTTTATCTACAAACAATGAAAAATACATTTATTGCAAATAATGTTTTTTTTTTTTTAGATGACAATATAAAAGTCTTGCCATTTACGGGGCTTATCACTTGTCACTGGCTTGTATACGTGACCACTTTATCCACTGTGTTACATTCACCATTATGCATAAAGTAGCCTCTAAACTCAGCCAATGATAGTTCAGAAGCCTAGTAAATGTTTCATATTGTCATCTCAAAAAAAAAAAAAACATTCTTTGCAATAAATGTATTTTTTATTGATTGTAGATCAAATAATAATAATAAAAATTCCCTTTTTAAAAATGTTTTCCATCTCTGTTGCAATAAATTACGACCTTATCAATTCCCTGGGGAGCGAAATCCAGCCTGTCGATAAACATTTGGACACTCAAAACAGAAATATTCACAAAAAAAACATTTTTTTTTTTTAACAATTACATAAAACTTAAAAGAGTACATTTTTCAATAAATAATAGCACTGACATCCAGTGTCGTTGCTGAAGTAACGAGTAAAAAAGAAATAATATAAATTGAGAAAATATGTATCTCACTCTTTTTTACACGAATATTTGTATGTGCATCGTATTTCGCTATCTCATTTTTTTCTTATTAATAAGCGCAACACAATATTTGCTCTTTCTGAGGTGAAACTAGTAAAAGAATAACGCGTTTATATAATTAACTGGTCCAGCCAATCGAATCGTTTCTTATTGGCGACATCATTTTCGAACCTTAATCCGCATCTTTGGTTTTTAAGGCACTGCATTTGTAATGCACATGCGCTGAATCTCGATCATAGTAAATTCCTTCACATACACGAAACCATTGTAAATACCGCGAGTCTTCTTATTGGTTTCACTTATACAAAAAAACAATTTCTTTTTGTAAAAATACTACTTACTCTTTTAAAATTTTCAACTTTTGTATCACGATTTCAATTGAATTTAAAACATTTTCCTTCACTGCTCCTCTCACATATTAAATGGCATATTATTTTGAGGGCCTTTGTTGGGTAATTGTATTGGTCGATATATATATATCAGGGGCGTGCGGTGGGGTTTTTGATTAGGGAAGCAATTAATATATAAGTAAATGGTACATAATAATATACACTGCCCTTAAGAAATTAAAGACACACCAAATACTATGTATATATGTATATATGATTAGAAATAGTAACAATAATTTTACATATCAAGTAATAAATTGTAATAACAAATCAACCAACTTCACTATTATATATACTTTAATAAGTAACTGCGAACTATTTTGTGGCATTATATTTTATTTGACTAAAATGCAGTGAAACCAAAATTTATATTATCTTGGTAAAAAACATGATTTTTCATCGAAAAAGAATTGGTCATTATTTGAACCCAAAAAATCAACATAGTATGTTATAGATTATATTTTTTTTTCTTATAACAAATCAATAATATATTGATGTTATGTTTTAATTAAATTCTAAATTTTATTTTGTATTCTTACTCCATGTGAAATCGCATCTGTGCTGCGCGGCGCGGCGTTGCGTCCGCATCACATGTAAACTACATGGAAAATAATGTATTGGTATGTTTCGATTGCCTCCGTTGCCTAGTGAGAGTTTAAGTCTGCGCCTGCGCCCGGCCTGCGCGTTCCGTACGGCACTGAAACGAATATGCTTCCATTGCGATCGTTCTTTAAATCGATACCCAGCCAGCCAGTAGCAAGTAGTACGCGCATGACAGCGCTGGTGGACGCGCCAGGAGGTTATGTTTTTTTAAATATTTTTTTTACAAGGCAATATTAAAATTCTTCGCAATTTATCACAACTATTAATACAATTATTATTACATTATTTGTTTATAGTAATCTAAATGTTAGGACTGATTATTATTTTTTGAACATGCTATTTTATAAACATTATTTGTCTAAATTTATGGGAACCAATGGTTCCATGCGTTCTATGAACAAACCGCGCATGATATTACAATAGCCTATGTCTATTGTAGTAATTTTGTAAATTTGATAACATCAGATTAGATTATTTTTATTTTTTTTTTAATTTACTAACTCCGACGCCCCTCATATAAGTCACCAAAAGATCCCATGATCATGTATGTAGCACCGCTTCTAGAAATATTAATAACTCATCAATTTAATCTTGTCACAGAAAAATTATGGTTAGTAGGTGAGTACTATGTTTGACAATTTTAACACCAAGGGTTAGCAACACTACTTCCCTTTGGTGGGAAATAACGGCAAGAAATATTAATTTAGTTCAAACCCAGAGACATTGGATCCCTGAACAATATCAAAAATTATATGTACCAACCATTCTGCACATTCTCTCAGAGACGAGAATTTCGCAAGTATCGGTCACTTTATTATGGGGCACCCCAGAGAATCTCCCATCTCTTAACCCAAGAGCCAACAAACTGAGTAAATAATCTAACCGTTTTTAACCACGTCAAGAATGAAATATTTCAGTGTAAAACCACCTTATAAACAAAGGGTTCATGATGGTTCTACCAGGAATCGAATACAGTATCTCAGGCATGGTAGGGGAACAAGCCAACGACTTTACCACAAAAGGAATTTTCTGCACTTGAGTTTCTTTTTCAAGATTTTTACCCAACTGTTGACATCTAGTCGAAAACGTACGATGTTCATGGCAAATGTCAAAACAACGTTTCATTGTTCATCATATTTTTTAACAGAATATTTCTTTTGTGAGCTATCCAATAATTTGTTTTTGTTTATTTCTGTGTACCAACATGATTTTCAATATTTTTTAGGGTTTTAACATGAAACCATTCACAATAAAGGCCGTTTTGTCAACAGTAACGGTTTTTGTTCTTTCCTTTCAATTCGGGTCAGGGAACCCCTAAAACACCCCCATACTATTCGTGATTGTTTCGTAAATAAATTGGGATTTGCTTTCCATGAATTTTCAAATGATATTCGCTTGTGACAAAAAACTCCAATGAAATAAATAGCAAAATGAAATTCATGTTCGGAGCACTCTGTTATTTTTCATGTTAAAATATAAAATAAATAAATATTACGATACAGTTATGTTTTAAAACCAGTCAATAAAAATATGTACATATTTAGTGATTTTAAACGAAGTTGATATTAACAAATTACAACAGGGATGGAGAATACCTTAAAGAAGGGAATATGTATAAATACATATATATATATACACACATACATACATAATATATATGCACATACAAAAATACAATAAATTTATAAATGATTCAATGGGATAGCATAATATTTAGATTTTATCTTCAATAAATTCTCATATTCCTTACTTCTAATGTCTATCAAGAAAATTGTAATTCTTTTTTTCAATACTGATGGTTTATCAGATTTCCAAAATACATTTCTTCAATTCTTTCATTTGTTGATTTTTGTGAAACCTTTATTGTTGTGAAAATATTCATCTGACTCAATTATTTAACATACTAGGCAACGCCAGAAAACAATTTTCCAATTTTTAAACTTCCTCTTAGACCAGCTGGTTTTATAACAATATTTGAGTTTGCCCAAATATTTGTATACAAAATACTGGATTTCACTCCCTCGTGAGTCATTAAGATTAGCAAAAAACCCTAAAGAAGGGAATATGGAAATGTAGGCATTTACAAATTGACATTTGTTTATATTTTTCAAAAATAATTCTAAGAAATCTTTTAAAAAAAATAAAGTACGCCTGCTTATTATTTCTTTAAATATTTGACAGGCGCCGTGGCGCAGTTTGTTAGACGGCCAACTGTGAAACTGGCGACGCGGGTTCGATTCCCGCCAGTTGCAAGAAAAATATCCAAGAAAGATTTTTTTCTCAATTAGTCCGGGTGTTGTGGTGTATTTTTAATTACCTCCTTCCATATCCTCTCTATCCCACTTATTTTTTTTATATTATTATTCCTTTATTATTATATTCCTTTAAAAAAAAAAATTAAACAAATTATAATTTTCCATCCATTTTTTTTTTAAATACTCTAAACAACTTTGCTAAAAAATCAGGAATAAAATTGTGGCAGAACTTTAGACCTCGTATCCGTAAGTCCACGACACTACCACAGTATCACAACGCGGTTCAAAGCGCACAGCATTTTTATTTCGATCGCAACCATTTTTTAATTCACGGAAAAAATTATACAATTGCACTCCGGGATTTATTTATACCAGATTTTTAATTTTTAAATGAATTAGTATGCCAATATTACCAAGAATTTAACCTGTATCGGCCGCGGCCCAGAGTGCAGTTAATATGATGTGTCAGCTCAAGGGCGTTTTATAATTTAGTTTTTCCCAAATACTATATTTATTTTTCAAAGATAAGAGTAATTTTTCTTGTATTTTTGGCCAGTAAAATAATATTATTTGACTGTCTCTGTGACGGTCAAAGCAACTTTATACTTTATCTAAGATAATAAATAAATTAAAAATTCTTAAATTTTTTCACGTTTCAATTTAAAAAAATGAAATGAAAAATGAAAATTTTTCATTTCATTTTTTTTTTGCACCACAACAGGCCAGGAGGCCCAATTACAGTGGTGAATTACATTATAGAACAACCAGGCTTGAGAAAAAAAACATTTTAATTTTTGTGTTCTCACCGGGAATCGAACCCGGAACCTTCCGTGCGTTAGTCAAGCGTCTTGAACACCACACCACGGAGTCACCAAGGCCACATAGAATACTAAAAGTAACAACAATTGAAGTGTAAGATTTTTTTCTTAAATATAAATATAATGAACTCCTGAATAAGTTTTCTGTAGTTTTTTTTCTCACACCAAATGTAGAGAACATCCTTTACAAGGTCACAAGCCGATTATCCCACCAAATCTAAGACTAATTATAGTGGACTTAATTTGATTAATATGTGCTTAAAAATATGGCCCTTCGAGCCTCACGTGATCGGTTTTCTGGGCCTCATTTTATCGGCCATCTTAGCCTCGGTTGTATGAAGTCTTGGACACGCAGAAATTTCTGTCTCACTTATGGGCCGTAAAACGATTTTTTTGTTTTCCGGGGCAATCGTAAAGTTGGTTAGAAAGAAGAATCTGTCTCTTCACATAATGTTAAACCACAGCGTAAGAAAACGAAAGCAGGAAGAAAGCATACATTAGCACAATTTTGAATATGTGTCGGGCTAGTGGTGAAATGTTCAGCGCGTTTGCCTACCATGCAAGAGGTCTCAAGATTTATTGGTGTGTTTCCACACTAGAATATTACATAGTTCCTGGACTGGTAACTGAAACGTAAGACTGATCATTTTACTTGCATGAATCAAAAATGATCAACATACGCTGCGATTGGCATACCAATGCAGTGCCCTATGCACCACTGGGTGCGGAAAGATAATGATGATGATATTAAATATGTGTAAACATTTATTGTGGACAACATCAGGGCCTACATTGAATATAATAGAAAAATTATTATGTAGTTGCTATAAGAAACCGGAAAGCTTAAAAGTATAACATGAAAGATTGCTTATGGTCAATCGGTTTATAGGTTTTTGCTCTTTTTACCACTTCTGAGCACTTTCATTTCTCAAAACATTTTAAATTCCACAAATTGTTTAAATTCAGAGGAATTTAAACAGTTTATTACAATAAACACGTGAATTTTTTACGTGTTCACAAGTTGTGTTGCTGTAGATTGAAACAAAAAAGCGCAAAAACAGTTTGCAGTTGGACCTCCGTTGTAGTGTGTAGTTTATAATGTAAACAAACTTATAAATGGCCTTTGTTATTTTAGCCAGTCAGGAGTAATGTTTGTTTTTGTTGGTGCTTCCAACTCGGAATAATTGTGGGGAGTTTTGCTTCCTGGCAGGTTAACTAACTGTTTTAAACAGATTCTCGTTTTACCTTTGGTAAAAATGCCGTCAAAACACAACGCCAATGTAAAGTTTACAAATCAAACGGTTCATTCCTTTGTTGCTTCAACAGAGTTTCAAACAATAGTAAATAAGTAATCAACATTAATCACAGTAATGATAATAAGAATTGATGATTTTGAAATGTGGTGCTGGAGACGCATGCTCCGAATCTTGTGGACAGCTAGACCTACGAACGAGTCTATGCGTCGGGAGTTAAACCTTGACTGTTTAATTTTTTTATATTTTTTATTAATTATAAAACATAAAATACAAAAGTACATATTATACTCCCAGGGGTTATTAAAGAAACTCATTTGGGACCGTACATAAGAAAATACATTTTGTTGACAATACACAATATCATACATATTAATACATCCGAAATAGAAAGAAAACGTTATTGTATAAGAAACATTAAACACCATATGTATAAATTACATTAAAAATTATCAATATCAAAAAGATTTAAGAAATATTTTTTCATTGCGACACTTCTGGATTTTTTATTAAATTTTTCGTGTCTTAGCTCATCGGGCAGTTTATTATATTCGGAATGGCCAATATTTTCCAAGGACCTACTGCCGAACTTTGTTGAGTGAAACTTAAGACACATGAAGATTCCCTGAGTAACACGTATTGTCATTGTGAATATCATGACCAAACGTGCATTTTAAATTTGAGTGAGCAGAAAAGTTTATTATATATAAATAGTATTGGTTAGGTCATGCAGTGGCATTACCTTGAAATGAAGTATCTTTGTTTGTCGGTAGATATCATTTACATGGGAATCCCATTTAAGTCTAAGAATGCTTCTTAGAGCTCTATTCTGAAGAACTTTTATTTCCGAGATCTGATTTTTGCTGGCAAACCCCCATATACATAATAAATAAGATAGGTGGGAATGAATCATAGCGTAGTGGACGGCAAAAAAAAACGGAATGAGGAAGCAAGCCTCGAAGTCTATGCAATACGCCAGTTACGGGTGCTATTTTTGATTTTACATACTCAAATTGGTAGCTCCATGAATGTTTGGAGTCAATAAATAGTCCCAAGTATTTAGTTACATTGGTATTTTCAATATAGCCAGTTCCGAGAGAAATATTGATATTTAAGTCCATTAATGTTTGCCTACGACGCATTCTCCAATTCTTTGGACGCGTTGTGCGCAGCAATGGGGATAGCCTGGAACAACTGACTGTGGTCGGTGGCGTGCATAGAAAAGGAGGAAAAGGTAAATACCCTACACGATGGACCGATCAGGTCAGGACTGGCAACTCAGAAGTTAGAGAGCTGAATGTGACGCAGTCGAGGTAGAGTTGTAGAAGAATTGTCTGGGCGGCCACATGGGGTGACGATTCTCAGTCATGAGAAAAGCGACTGAGAAGAGAATCATCATCATCATTCAGCTTTTTGCACTCAGTGGTGCATAGGGCGCGTGTTTGAATTATTTTTTATATGAATGTAAAAGGATCCGTTTTACGCTTCTGGTGCCAGTCCAAGAACAATGAAATATTGTTGTTCAAACAATGTTTAAAACCAGTATTTTTTAAATTTTATTTTTTCATTTATTGATTTTTTTCGTACATTATATAGCATACAAACATAAAATAAAATATAATAAAATGGAATAAAATTAAAATAATAAAAATCCCGCATAGGTATAGCCTGTGCGTGGGTTTACATGATTTAACCAGTTGCACGTTATAGCACGTATCTATAAACACCATAAAAAATAGTTTAAATATTTTAATATAAGAAACAAAAAATAAAACTTTAAAGAACAAATGAAAACTCAGTGTTTCCCAAAAAACAGTCTATATGTAAGTTTGTCAGGTTTTTCTACCCAGCTTAAAATCAAACTCAGGACCTCAATAATGGTATACGAATGCGTCAAATACTACACAACAAGGCGGGCTTATCTCCACTCGATATCCTTATCTAGGATTTTTACCTGAGAGCAGCCATCGAGTCAAAAAATGGTCGTCGAGTATGTAAGTGAAATAATCCAGTCAGATAAATCATATTTTTATTTTTTAAATATGTGAGTTGCATGATTTTTCCCTTACGTATAATGTCCAAGGTTTATATTTACTTCAAAGGGATGGTTATTTATTTGTTTACTTTAAAAGCAATGTTCTATTCATTTTACTTCAACGAAAAACATTATTTCGTTGATATGTTGTTATGTTGAATCTCATCTGCATCAATAAAGGTTTCAGACCTTTAACATCACAAAAATCAACAAATGAAGCATGTAAGAAATATTGATATTGATAGAATGACATAGACAGAATGGTCAATATAACACAGTATGTAGTAAAGCGGCCACTTAAACATTCTTCATTCACTTAAATCTTCCAAAACCAGGTCATAAGTCGTGTAAATGCCTAGACATCCATGTTTCCTTCTTGTCAGACAGAATGATCGATATAACTAATATTTCAAATTAATAATAGCTTAATTTCATATTCCCTTTAGTTAAAATGTTCTCCATATCTGTCGCAACATGGTTGTCTTAATAACTTCCCAAGGGGTGAAATACAGTCCTTGTCTACAAATATTTGGAAAAACGTTTAGCAGTGTGTGTAAACTCACAACCCATTGAAAATTACCCAACATATAAATGTGTATATAAAAAAGAGTTAGTTAGAGAAAACATAAGAGATAATTAAGAAAACAGAAAAACATGAATGTGATTCAATTAAAAAATATATATGATTTTATTTCATCAACACGCTTACCACGAAGCCGCAAATCCCCAGGAAATTACGTTTGAAATAACGATATCAAAATTTATTTTAAATACAGTGGAAAATCACAATTGGGTTTTAATAACACAATGTTTCGAGAATATTCGTTTTGATTTTAATTGATAAATTTTTAATTTCAATTTTGCACCATGGTACGTACTTTGTTTCGGGTAAAACCACAAAGAGAACGGCTGTTATTGAATACCACCCACCGTACTTTGTTTAGTTTCAATTTGTTTTAATGAATTTAAAACGCTTAATAAACACGGTATTTTTCTTGTTTAATTTGTTTTAGAGTGCGTGTAGTAAGTGGTTTTGTAAAATATAAATGCAAATTTGAATTCCGTGATATTTAGTATATACTAATAATTGTTCTTAAAACATTTAACTTTTAACAACAACACTTTTCGAAAGAATCGAAGGAATATAGATGTTCAAATATGGGCAGAATGGTGAATGTACCACAGTGTGTAAAGTGGCCACTTAAACCAGCCAATGACAGGTCATAAGCCCTGTAGATGCCTAGACTTCTATATCACCTTCTTCTTAATGTTCTTCATCTTTGTTATAATATAATAATGTTAACAGCTCCCCAGGGAGTTGAATCCAGTCCTTGTATGTAAAAACTAATTATTTAATATATAGGATTGTATTTACATATCACGTGATAGTAACGTGTCTTTTTTTTATTTTGTTATGGATTTTTTTTTTTGTTTTCTTATAATTTATAATTTATAATTAAACCATTTATTTTGTGGTCAAATATTAACACTAATGTTGTTAATATTATTATATAACCACATACCGACTTTTTGAGTCGACCGGTTTCGAGACGTAATCGTCTACTAATATTTACTTACATAAGTTCTTATAATTTACCCAAATATTTCAATTTTGGTGGCCATTTTCTAAATAACTAACTATTAGAAAATGAAAATCATGTTGAAGTAGAGTGGGATTCGAACCTCGGTCCTCCATCCATGAGTCAGCAACACTAGCCACGGGGCCACCATGGAATTCTTTTTTAATTATAGTCATTGATTAAAATACAATTATTTTCAATGTCAAGCTATTCAAAAAACCACGCATTATATTGAAGTTCCAGATATTTTAAATAAAAAACATTTTAAATTTTAGCTTTTCAGGCCGGCTACTATTAATAGTTAAAGAAATATTAAATTAAAAATAAAATAAATGTCAAATCATAATTTTAAATAATCTTCAAAAACACAACTTAAGCTCGAACAAGTTAAGATCCGAATGCCAGTTTTTGATATATTCAAGGAAAATTTCAAATTACGGAGGAAATATGAGGATATTTTCATATATTTTGGATATTCTTGCACAACATTAATTAGCATTTTCCGGTTGAACGATCTGCGAAAAGTTCTGGGTTTTTTATGGTTATAAATTGCCCTCAAGGAGGTTGAGAAAATACGGATTAATTATACTTTATTTTAAAAACTCGGCACAAGCTGTTTGTATCGAAATATTTTCCTTACAGTATATTTTTGCTCAACGGTAGATGCTAAGTATGCAGATTTTTTATTACATGGCAAAGTTACCTAAATATTTCGCGGTATAACCGTAAATTGAATTTTCGACAACTGTTTATCGTTCAAATGTGATGAAACTTTAAACAACAAAAGAAAGTAACCAAAAACAAAGAATCATTGATTTATTTATGTTCAAAGCATTAACTTTGAGGTCAAATGTTTTAGTCAATGTTAAGATATATTAGTATTTAACCACTAACCGACTTTTTATATCCATATAACTATAGAAATAATTATAATGGTTTCCATTCCGCCTTGCCTAGAATTCTTAGGTCTGCCAACAAATATCCCAGTCTAGATTTATTTAATAACAAGTTGTCTTCTTTTATGTGATCATTGAATCAAATTCAACTATTAACATCTCTCTCCCTCTTTAATTCCCACATAGTCTAATTTCATTTTCTCTCTTTTTTACACATTTACAGTTTTGACAATAATATTCTTGTACTTATCAGTATCTATTATTTAATAACAAATAATATCTAATAACAATCTTATTGAAATTTATTTCAACAGAGAGGGAAAACGTTTTTGAGAAGGGAATATGGAAGTCTAGGCATTTACAGAGCTTATGAACTGTCATTGGCTAGTTTAAGTGGCCACTTTACACACTGTGTAACATTCACCATTCTGCCCACGTTTGAACATCCACATTTCCTCAACTCTTCTATCTGTTGACTTTTGTGAAGTAAACTCCCTAGAATAAAATCCAGCCAGTCTGCAAGCATTTGGACATACTCAAACATTGTTGAATTACTACCTGGTAAATGAAGAAGTATAAAAATTGGAGAATTGTTTTCAGGCGTTGCCTAGTGGGTGATTTTGTTCAGCCGGATGAATCTCACCCACGTGATAAAGGTTTCAGCTCTTTTACTTCACAAAAGTCAACAGATGAAAGAGTTGAGGAAATGTTGATTTTCAAACATGGGCAGAATGGTGAATGTTACACAGTGTGTAAAGTGACCACTTAAACCAGCCAATAAATTTAAATACGAAAAACTCCCTAGGGAGAAAATCCAGCCAGTCTGCAAGCATTAGGACATACTTAAACATTGTTGACAATCTTATGAAATCGTCTTTAAAAATACCCACAGGGCAGATGAATAAAAAATAAATAGCGTTCGAAATATTTTTACATGTAAAAAAAAATCGGTTGTTTAGTTAATTTAAAAAAAAAAATTACCTAAATCAGCAGAAAGAAAGTTTATATAAAACAAATTTATTACCAAGCATCGAAACAAATTTCAAAATTTATTTTAATGTATCGTATTATCAGCGCTATGATTATTTAAGTTTTGTGATTTTTAAATGGATCCACCCACTGAATAGATAATATATCTGTGGATCCACCTGTCACGTCACAAGTTGTCTTTGGTGAGTTCTGCTGATTGGTGAATTAGCTTTCCGTTACCCAGAAATCTATCACATCACTCTATCGTTAGAGGATTCGGAAGAACTAGTGTGACGTCGTTTAAAATTGTTAGTTTTTATTATTTTTTTCATATTTTTTTTGGGAAAATACGCCGAAAAAATAAATGCTTTAATTTTTACCGCGCGTAAGAAAACATTTTTTATACAAAATGTCCGGTAGTGCTGAGCTTCCATATTTAAGCTAAATAGTGTCGTAACTGGTGTTGTCAATAAGGTACTATATAAATTAAAAAGAACATATTTCAGACCATATCCTCACATTCGTAAATATATTCTGCTGGAAAAACAGGAATCGAATTGTGATAGAGTAGGATTCGAACCTCGGACCTTTGATCCATGAGTGCACAATACTACCACGGGACCACAACCCGGTATATTAATGTACCATATAAATGCATTTCTCATTATGGGTTCTTGAGTTTTTTTCAATTATTTTGCAGGGAAGGGTTTTAAGTAATTATTTGCTTGTGTGCCTATGTATGTTATTGTAAAAGAAAGAATACGAGTGGTGAGGTTATGTGTATGTTTATGTGTACACATATATTGCGATGATTTAATACGTAAATGTTCATTCTGCACAAAAAATATATCGCTCTTAGTTGTGTTTTACAGCATACTTGGTATGGATCGTACACGTCACACCAATTTATCACTCTGCCTAGTCTGCCCCATGTCCAATTCCAGAAAACTTATATCGATACCGTCGCTTGACAAGTAAAAGTGACTAAATATAAAACTGTTTATTTTTTTTAATTTTTTTTTAAGTTGTATTCAGTTGAGTGCATTTAAGCTTATAAGGAAAAAAACATGTGTTGAGCTGAAATGTTTTACAAAAGAATACTCAAAAATGCTATTCGGCTAAACATGTTTATCACGTATTTAAAATAACAATTGCAAAAAAAATAACAAAAATACATTTTATAAAAAAATAATATTAGCCACAACTTAAAAAAAACTTTATTAATTATTAGTAAAAAAAAACAAACATTTACGCTGTTTCCCCGCAATGGTATCTAGAGAATAAAGAACATCATATCACTCATACAGTGTTCGCTTTCTCTACTTGCATACATCTTCTCGTGTACGCACGCTGATTGTTCCGACTTTTTATACGTCCATTCTTAAGTATTTGTTAAATTTGGTGGGGCCATGTCTATCTCGGTCTTTAAATATTAGTGTAAATGTAAAAACACAAGTATTTAAATATCACAATTCATTTTACGCAAAAGCTCTATAATTTTTTCTCAAAGTGGGCGCTGACGGCCTTTAGGGGGCGGTAGAAAGCCCAGACAAATTTAGGGGGAGTTAAGGCAATCTACAGAGGGGCGATGGCTGATTAAAAGTAAAAGAAAAAGGATTTCAAAAGGTATATATAACGTACAAATCGGTCCCGGCAGGTATAACAAAAACGTCCTTAAATAATTAAATTCTATTATGTAATTTTAAATTCTGTATTCTAACTGCAACAACGACAAACCATTACGCTATCTTTGCATACAGATCTCGCTTCCTCTACATTCATACGTCTTCTCATGTACGCGCGCCGATTATTCCTACTGTCGACATATCCGTCTTTAAGTATTTGTTGGATTTGGTCATGGCATGTTTTTCTCGGTCTTCCTCTATTTTTGCATCCATCAACATTTGCATTGTAAATATTTTTAGCCGTTCTTTCGCTGTCCATTCGCTCTACATGACCAAACTAGCGTAGAGCTCTTTTCTCGATTTGGTCGATACTGCCTATCTCAGCGTTACATAATGTATGGATCTCGACATTTGTGCGTCTATCGTACATAGTTTTACCACACATTCACCCGAAAGATCGCATTTCGACCGTATTCAGCCTACTTTCCTTCCTGTTTTTCCAAGGCCATTCCTCGCCCCCATACATCAGAGTCGGAATAAATACATAGAATTTTATAATAAAGAAATCAGTCTCAATGAAGTGATGAAATCGGTCACTGGTTATTGGTAATTTGTGGATTTAAGTATTAATCGCCATTTATTTCTATAATGAAGATATTTATTTAATGATTTGCAGATGTTCACTTTTGCTTGTGTGACAACGATCTATTGGCCACGCCTTTCTGAATTCCTGACGAAGCGTCTAGAGACCGCCACGGACTCAGCCGTACTGATCCCCCTATAAATAAATAATAGAAATGGGCGGGAAATTGTACCGCCAGGCTTTTGTCACGGGATACCGAGATGTCCTGTTTTCAAGATATTTCCATTCCTTCACAAAGAAGCTCGGACCAGGACGGACGTTTAGATGCTTATTTATAATGAATTGCATCACGAGAATAAAAGAGCTGAAAACCTTCATTGATGTGGGTGACCACTTCACAAAGTCAGCAGTGAAAGTACAGCAGTGAAACCGTTTTAAAGACCGTCTGTATTCCAATCGATTTAACTCGTACAAACAATCAAGGTTTGTTTGTCAATAAACGAAATAATCTTTTTTATTTTAATTGAAATTATAATTTATTCGAATTCCACTCTACTACTTTTACTGCCCCTTTTACTGCGAGTTTGGCAAATTATGTAGAAGGCCTTAGTAGGATATTGTCTTTCTTCCCCATGACCGTATTTCAATCATAAATAGTAGTAAAAAAACTTGTATCAAATTCAGTAACAAAAGTCTACGTCAAATTTAAAATTTATAATATAAAAAAAAAAAAAATTTGTATCGTTATTTCGAATATGTGGTTTTATTCGTTTTTTTACGCTTTATATACATTCAAATTTATATACATAAAAGAGCGGGCATATTGCCTTAAGGCAATTTCTTCCTACCAACCCAAACTGTTCAATTTGAGAAAGTTACAAGTACATGGACATATTCAATCTGACGATTTTATACAAAATCTAAAATAAATATTAACAAAATAAAAATCTAAAAAAAAAACACTTTACTTTGAAAAGAGGAGATGGGATAGGAAGGAAAGAAGAAGGATAAAGGAACAACTTAAATATTTAGATAGTGACATTTTAATAAGAGATAACACAGAATATTCTAGATAATTATGCAAAATCGTATGATTTATACAAATATTTCAAACAAAAATCGACTAAAAATGCATACAACTGTATGAAGAGAGGAAATGAGAGGTGATGAGAATGATAGTAGAAAACAAAGGAACAACTCAAACATTTGGATAGAGGCATTTCAATTTTGATTAAAATGAAAATTAATAAGGGGCGTCTCTAACATTACTCGGTAGATTACTCCACAATCAAGCAGCTACTACTACAAAAGAGGCGGCAAAAAATACAAATTCAATATTGTAATTAATTCATCTTTTTTATGTAATACATTTCCGTTCATCGCGAGTTTTTACCTATGTAGCTAAAACCCACTTAACCCAATTAAACGTTTTTTTTTTCATGAAAAAAAAAACAGTTTACTACCAAGTAAAGTTACCACCAAAAAAATTACAGATTTTTTTGACAAATGTGATTTTTCCACTTGATTTGTTGGGTATTGAAATATTAACAAGCGTCCTGCGTAGGTGAACCGTTCATAGTAAGGTGGAAAAGATGAAAAATGTGTATGTAGGTATTTATTTATCTTGAGTGGGTGTTACTATAAAGAAATATCACGTACTAGGAATACAGATAAAAATATGTCAAAAAGATTTATTTTTTAAAATTTTATTTTCAAAATCAATATGAATATTGTAGAATCATGATTTTATTCATATTTTTTTGAAAAAACGTTTAAAAATATGTCCCATCAAAAACTTGTCATGTTTGGCCGCGACAGTCGTGACGTCAAGATTCGTAAGGACGTTCTATTTAGATTTAAGCGGTCACAAACAAAAGTCAAAATTTAACCGAATCGTGAAGTATTAGGGGCGTGACAAATGCAATGAACCGTTTTCGCGGGAATTTAAATGATAAATTTATAAATATTTTTTATGCTACTAATAAGTAATATTTTTATTTACTTTACTCAACAGTTCATAGATAATATAAAACTTATATCTTAAAGATAAATAATAAATAATAATTATCCATTCTTGTATCAATCATTATAACTAAAAAAGTGCTGGATTACAACAGCCCCGAATCATTTCTACAAGCTGATTTCTGAAAGTTTAATATAAAAAACATTTTTTTAAATTTATTCAGTTATTTATATACACGCCCAATGAGCATTTTTAAGGACATATTTATGCATAGAAAATTATTATAAAGAAAAGTAGAAAGACACAATGGTTTATAGTAGACTTGGTGGAAGTGGAAGCGGAAGACAGGTGTTTATAATTTAATTTGATTCAGTGATCGTTTGAAAAAGGACAACGTGTTATCAAAAGTTCAAATCAAGACTGGTATGTTTGTCGGCAGACCTGAGAATTCTGGGCATAGGGGAATGAAAACCATAGTTGGTTCTATGGTTATCGGTATTTATTTATTTATTTGGTTTACAAACAATGAAACAATAATACATAATACACATAAATATTGAAACAATAAAAAAAATGTATGAAAGAGAATGAGTGTAAAGTATGGAAGAGTAAGTTTTGTCTGAAGTTTCTAGTTGGGATATTTCATTTCATTGAGCTCAGTAGTTCAGGCGCATCAAAGAGTGAGTTAAGAATTTCAAATAGGACTAGAAGGTCGGCTTTATTTTGATGGTCTTGAAGAGAAGATATTTTATATAATCCAAATATGCTGAATCAGTTCACAATAGTTATACAAGAAAAAGATCTCATGCACTGTTTTACGCACATAAGAGCCGTACAAATGCAAGTCTGAATTTATCCATTAATGGGGCAATTCGCTTGCTGAATATGGCTTCTGCAGATAATATGCATCTATTTTTCTGTACAAATCGGCAGTTTAACCGCTAACTGTTTTCTATTAATTGACTACTAACCTATATTTACGGTCTGCCTTACTTAATGGATTAAACAGTCCATAAAGTAATGCAGACTACAATTGACAAATAAATACATAAACAGTCTTATTGATTTGTAATTGTATAAAAATGACAGTCTTTGCTATCCTTTCCCTCCCATCATTCAAGTGTTTCATATTCATGCTTCGCAGTTTTCAGGTAAAAACTATTTACATTACTTCATACTTCAAGGAATATTAATCTGTGGCGGGAAACACGGAAAAATTTTGTCTGCGTTCTGATTTCTTATGGTGAATTTAATATTTGGTGTTAAAGCCGATGTACGACTTTATTCTCAAAAAAATAAAATACATTTATGAAATAAAAATAAGTGCACGACATGTAAAATTTCAAGCAAATATTTCTAGCAGCTTCAGTAAAAACGTAAATACCTGTTAATAATATGACAATACTGTGCTGCCGCCAAAAGAAAGAAGCACGCATCGAACATTTTTTTTGAAAATGAGTTAAATTTATATTCTGAATCAAGAAAAAAATACGCCTCTTCTAAAAATACATATATCTTTCTAAAATAACCACAACTCTATTATTCTCACTAATAAATGAGACTAACCTGCAAAAAGTCTTGAAGATTACTAAATATAAAAGGCTATTCTGACTTATATAATTATTAAAGACTGATTAAAAAACTTATTTTTTCTTCTATTTTGTTTTAAATTCGTTACTAGCCAACACCTTAAAACAATTTTCCGATTTTTCTACTTCTAATTTTACCAGGTAGTCAATTCAAGGGAGGAAATCTAGCCAGTCTGCAAGTATTTGGACATATTCAAACATTGTTCAATTTCTTGGAGTAGAATCCCTTCCACTAAACTCTACTTCTCTCCTACTCAGCAGCTTCCCTTGTCCGCGTCTCGTGCATATCACTACGTTATTTAAATACGTTTTTATCTCGTTTTTTATAGGAAAGATGTTGAGGTTTGTGAAAGGAATGCTAATTCGAGAAATAAAAGATTCACTCTATTTTTAAATCATTAAAAAAAGTTATCAAAAAAAAAATTATGATTCCTTTAAAAGTTTGCCATGATTAGCGAACAATAAATATACATTTTTTTAAGAGCTCATTAAATCTAAAAATTTATTTTTGCAATATGCGGATCTAAAAAGAGGCCACAAAAACTCTCCAACGGATCCGGGTAAGAAAGGCGGGCTTTGGATGCAATATTTCATTGATATGTATGTATGATCGACCACACTACCTTCCTGTAATAAATTATTGAGACACGCTGCATTTGATTTGTACAATCTGATGCGGATATCGCGATATCGGCATATGATAATGATGATACTGAAATGATTAAAAACAAAATCAAATACATATAATCTAATACATATCAAATCTAACTGAGTAAAATATAAAACTATGTAACCGAACTGTTTCCTGAATAAAAGAAAATAGAAAATAAAAATATGCATGTGATTTTTTGTATGCCTTTAAATAAATGAAATAATCAAACAGTTTGGGAAACTCTGATGTAAAGGATTCACACGATCACACGCGTGAGGAGAATATCTTCACATTTGAACTTTTCACGTTCGGGATGTGGAAATTGTGAGGGGAATTACTAACTCCTTACTCCGGTTCTGCTGCCACCGCTGACTGAACTACCAACCAGCGTTGGAATGTCACAGGGATGACGTCGCAACAACAGTTCCTCCACACATATCCGGCTTCAGATTACTGCATTCACGATGAAAATTATCGGTTGTTTCCTCAGAGTAATAATGCGTCAACCAATAGAAAACCCCAATCACTATGTTTCATAAAACGCAAGCGATGTTGGTTAGCAACAAATTGGCCGCCATTTTGTTTTATTTGACAACATAGGCATAACGGTTATATAGAATGCTTTCGTCGCTGTGCTTGGCTTTGTTTGTAAATAAATTGAGGTAAATAATTTGCAGGCTGGTAATCAAATCCATGTCCATACCAATATTATAAATGCGAAAGTGAGAATGTTTGTTTTTTGTGTTTCCTTTACGTCTCAACGGAGCGACCGGTAGACATATTTTTTTGCAAAAGGATAGCCAAGAAGATGAGAAATAAAATAAGATACTTATTTTTCATCCTGAATAAAATAAAATACAATAAAAAAAATTAAAAATATCAACAATGAGCAACATTATTTAAAAATTAGTAGGCGGTAAGGTAAGATGTCAGAAAGAATTCATTTGAATTTTTTTTTTTTAAATTATATAATTGAATTGCTTTATCTATGGTTAGTTTAGTTTGTTTTTTGTTTAAGTTTTGTCGTAGTTTGGTTTGTGAACAGAATAACGATACTTCATCATAATAGAATAACAGATAATCGTATTTCTTTCATAGCAATATTTGGAAGACCAAGCTACTTTTATTCCCGCTAAAATATATCCTTCCATCGGTGAAGTTCTTATTGATAAACGAAAACTTCTATTGATAAACGGCAAAACTAATTCATTGCCTGAGTTGTTTCTCCTTTATACCACGTTAGCGAAGTCGCGAGTAAAAGCTAGTAAAGTTATAAATGTTACTTTAAAGCGAAAACAATATCTTATAGAGCCGAAAACGTCATTTCAAATGACGTAAAACCTTTACTATTTTGTTTTACTTTTGGTGCACATTTTCAAATTTAAAAATAAACGGACACAATTTACGTTTACACCTTAGATATACCTTGATTCTTATCTGAGGGCAGCTAACGAGTCAAAAACACTTGTCCAGGATTCTGGTTCTATTCCACCTGCAGAACTGTATTATTTTTCGCCGGAACCCAAACAAATTTTAAATGTATTAAAAATCTTTCTCTTCTTCGAACTTACATGATAATAATATGTCAAGAGTAACGTTTTATATGGGACTCGTTGCACATTACACATTCAATATGTGTCAATTAAGTTTTAGAATAAAATGCTTTTTTTCAGAAAGCAGTATTGAAATTCATCATCCTTTTTAAAAATACAATTAAAACATTACTTCAATAAAATATTTTTACAAGTGTTTCGAAAGTAAGTATAAACTTCTAACCAAGCTCTCCTATACCTTTTTCAACCCAAATACAGGTATAAAATGACTTTTTTTTATATACTATACATATACACACACATTCACATACACGTAAACTCTTTTCTTATTATTAATTATGTATTGTTATATTTACACTACGTTTTTTTAATTGGCTTTAGTATTTTTTTAACATATTTCTACTTATTTTTTATGCTATAGCTGTAAAAATCCTCAATAAAACAAAAGTAAAAATAAAAGTATTTTTAGTTAAGTATTTAGTACGAGTATTATTTTTTTGGTTGCAATCGTCTAAAATGGATTGGTTTGCAGCATAGCTCTACATCTACTGTGCCACTCAAGTCTATGAGGCCCTCTTTACCTCTTAAATCTTCTAGGTATTTGCGGTGAGCGCCTCCTGTAGTTTGTCCCCTCAGACATCCCCTATATTACATCATGGGCCCTCTTGTCGCATTTTTTATCCAATCTCGATTTAAATTTACAATACCGAGTTTGTATAGTTAAAATATTGATCTATGTTTATTGCAACACTGAAGGAAAGTATTTTTGAGAAGAAAATATGGAATTTAAGACATTTATACAGGGTTTATGACCTGTCATCGAATTAAGCCTTTAGTTTTGTGGAGATTCGTAGAGCCAGTTGCATGAAAAAGTTTAATAAATGTTGCGTTTTCGTCAAAATCGATGAAATATGTTAAATAAAAAAAGTGAGATAAGAAAGCTTATTTTATCAATGCTGGTGATAACGCAATAATAAGAAAATATCACATTCTACGAACACCATTTTCGACATCAATATGGATATTGTGTTGAAATGTTTTTATACATAACTCTTTAAATAGAATTGTTGAAAAATGTCACAAAAACGCGACATGTTTGGCCTTGATAATTGTGACGTCAAGATTCGTGACGATGTTCTATTTAAATTTAAACGGTCACAAAAGAAAGTCAAAATTGAACCGAATCGTGACGTATTAGGAGAGTGGCCAATGCAATTAATCATTTTCCCGAGAATTCAAAATTCTAAATTTCAAAATATTTTTTATGCAACTAAGTACCTACACTAAGTACGACTAAGTTAGTCTTTGGACATATTGCTAGACGTGAGCCAGACAATCTAGAAAAGGCAATAATGTCTGGCCGACTTGAAGGTACGAGAAACCGGGGTAGAATCCCATATAGATGGACTGACCAAATAAAGGTGGCTACTGGGCTAAAATTTGATGAGTCAGTACGTCGGGCTGAGGACAGACCGGAGTGGAACAGACTTATTAGAAGTGTTCATGGTGATCACGATCCTCAGCATTGAGGAACCGACTTGGAAGAAGAAGTACAAAAAAAAAATTTTTACTCGATGGTTTTTACAGAACCTTATATTTAAAATTGTAAAATATGTGTTATTTCCTTATTATTTAACTTGGAACTTTTTTAAACATAACTTTTTTGGTGCAACTGGCTCTTAATTAGATTGTTTCATCAAAAATGACTACTTAACAATATTAAATGTTATTTCCTTTACCTAGTTGAAGTTTGTTCGCCTTGTTGACAAATTCTGACTAAAGTTTCAAATAAACTCAAACCCCAAATAAAGTTTTCAAATCCGAGTACTTTGGAGAATTAGTATTTGACAGACAGGCGTTAAACTTTCGCACTTAAAGTAAACAGAATTAAGATTGACAATTAACCAAAAGCATAGCGGTTACTTATACTTAATCAAATTAATTAACTGAAACAATATTCTGAGTTTGTACAAATTTCTGTAGACATGGACCGGATTTAACACTCTAGGGGTTTATTTTTTTTTAAGAAACATACAGTCAACAATGAGAAAATTACGTGATAAAGATAAGGTTGAAAGACAAACCGGCGATATTTCTGAATATTAACCATACATATTAAATTATATTTCATTCTTGAGAGTAAGCGTTCAGGTGTGTGTCATCATCATCCTAATTCCCTTTCCGCACCTAATGGCACATAAGGCACTGCATTGGTATTTTTCGGTCTCGTGGCGTAGTAGTCGGCGCGTTTGCCTACTATGTAAGAGGTCTCTGGTTCGATTTCCACTATAGTTTACATGAAACATTTATTTTAAAATGTGTGTTTACACAAGAATATTTCGCAGTCTCTAGACTGGCACCTAGACCGTAAGACTGATCACCTTCATGTAACAAAAATAATCAAGATACACTGCGATTAGTGTACCATTGTTTGTTACATGAAGGTAATATGAAGTCTCGGGACTACGAAATATTGTTGTATGAAAATACGCTTTTAGATAAATATTTCATGTTTTTAAAAATAAAAAATGTGCGTTCTTATAATTTATCTAAATATATTAATTTTAAAAGACATTTACAACGAGTTGTAAATTACTCACTATAAGAAATAGAAGTCGAGTTGGGGAAGACTGGCGTTCGAATCTCGGAACTTTGATCCATGAATCCGCGACACTAGCCACGGGAGCACAACCCGATTCTTGGCTTTGAAGCAAGAAGAGAAAAATGAAAAAAGTATCAACAATAAATTTAAGAAATGCTGAAATTTTTTTCTGAATGAATCGTAATTTATGTTTGAATATATTAAGGGGCATGTTAAATATTTCAATTAAAAAAAAAAAAACAAATTGATCAAGAACGATAGAGGGAAGAGTAATGTGCATAGTTAGTGCTACAGACTGGTAGATGGAAAAAAATATTTGTTTTGAGATAAAGTGCGTCTATTTTCAAGGGTAAAAAAACTATTTTATTTGGAAAATTGGCTGTAGGTGCAGCGTTTATTTGTTTTATATAGGTCAAAAACTCCACGTTTGCAAACCACTTTATAGACTCAAATCATATTTTTGATAATCATACAAATGTTAAATTCCTTCCCACGTGCAGCAAAGGTAAAAAATAAGTTAAATTTAAAATTTTATAAATCAACCGCTTAAAGAATTGCCCCGATAAATTACTTAATTCAATTCAATTCATTTATTTTGTAAAAACATAAACATAAACTAAAATACAAGGCGTACATATTATAAAAATAAAAAAATACATGAACGAGACTCTTGTCAAAGTAGTAGGAGAATCCTGCTCCGGAAAACCCCTTCGGATACATGGAACAGATCAACATCCAGAGCGATGTTGTTCAGCATAGCTGTAGCCCTTCCAATAGGCATAACCATTTAAAGTATCTTCATTGGCAAACTTTAATTGAACACGTTTAAAAGAAAAAAAAGTTTGCATATTCTGCTTTTCGTACAGAAAACTTAATTTTACTTTGTAGATAAAATTGAAGATAAATATTAACTTTCCATTGTAATCGGGGCCCTGATGCCTTTATTTGAAGATAGTTGGACAACAAAACCACAGCGGGTGACACGTCTGTACATTTTACATAAGCATTGCGCTCGACATATGAGTCGTCTATTTCCAAAACCCGCCATCTCCTTGCCGGACCATTTGTGGGAAACACGTTTTTTTCAAAAAAAATGTTTAAATGCTTGAGACGAGTAATTTACTGCAATAGTACAATAGTACTTATTGAGTAATAATCAATAATACGCCAAATATTCGTGTTTTTAAAATAGTTATATAACAAAACAATTTGGAGATGGCGGAGTTAGATTCTCACATTTGGATGTACAGACATTTGTAAGTCGAAAGATGGCGGACTTTGATTGAAACGTGTTTGATGTTTTCGTAATTTGCTACAGGGTGGATAGAAGCTTAAGAATAAAAAAAGGTTTTTCATTTTTAAAATGATAAATATCATATTGATTGAATTACTGATATTTAAATAATCAAATCGTATTTAATAATTTTATTTTCATTTCAGTTACCAAAGAAATTTATGTATTTTATTTTTTAAAAAAACGGTAAAAACGTGAGAACAATACAAATATTTGTTTTTTTATTTACGATTCAAAAAACTTTTTACACAATTATATTATAAAAAAAATAAAATATCAGCGGTGAATAAATTACAATAGAAAATTAAAAATTATAGCCCGTATGAAGTATAATATTACAAAATAATTTAAAATATACAACTAAAAGAAATGAAGAAACTACAAAAAAGTATGCAAAGTTAAAAGTAACAAAAAATAAATATATAATATAATTTTATAAAGTTGTTTGTTTGATTGTGTTTAAAAAAGTAACAGTAATGCAAACCAACCTTAAATGTAAAATTATAATCAATTAAACGATTAAAAAAATAGTATTGAATTCACGTTAAAGCCTAAAAATAATTGTTTTCGATGAAAATCTTTTTTATTAAAGTATTATTTATCAAAAGAAAACATGTAAATAAATAATGTAACTTTGTAATATAAAATATATAAAGAATAATCGAATATATTGAAAAATACATAAAGGATACTGGGTATTTATGCCATGTTTTCCATTTTTTTTTTAAAGTTACTCATTGTTTAGATAATTTTTTTTAAATGGAAAAAAGGGTTATTTTTTTTATGATTTCACGTTTTTACGTAATTTAATATTATCAAAAGACCGAAGGTGTGAACCTTTAAAAGAAAAGTGATTTTTTTCATATCCATCCTGTAGGAAAAAGATATTCCTTCCTTTAATATATTTTGTTTCCCTTTAATAATAAGGAATATTTTAAAGATTTTTTTTCTTTTTTAATTACTTTAAAAAAAGGGACCTCCTAATCTTTTACAGAACACATTTCTTTTCTCTTTCTTATATTAAACAAAAATATTATACTTGACTTTTTATTATTGGAGCAAAAAAATCGTATCCATTTCTTGTATGCCCACGAACAGGTCATACCTTTGTGAGATTTTTTATTTGCTGATCTTACTATTAGTATGTATTTCATTGTAACGTTTTTTTTTTGATACTCTGTTTTACCTCTTACGTATATTGTAAAACAAACGAAATATTATAATTGAAATTAAAAAAAAATCAGTTAAAAAAAAAAAAGGAAATTCATTAATCATTTTTAACAATCCGTTTCATTTTTCTAAGGGCCTTTCTTATAAACCTCGTATAAAGTTGCGCCTAGGGCCTAGTATAATAAAGATGGTATTTTCATCTGTATTCTACCACTACGCTTAGGCGAAGCCATAAGTATTTAGCTGTGCAATACGCTTCCTCCCGTTTTTTACGTGCATAAAGACGTATTTATTTACATTTACCAATAAATTAAACATTATTAAATCTTAGAAACGAATAACTAGCTGTCACTTTGTTGACGTCGCGACGGACTAAAAAAATCTGTTTTTTTTAATTATTTAACAATTTATATAGTTACATCAAAGTATACCTTTTTTAACTGCGAGAGTAACTTAGACTTTTACAGTAATTTAGTAAATTTAAGTTATATAATTTCGAATATAGGTACATGACAGAAAAATAAAGAAAAAAATAGAAAAAAATAATCAGTAATACTAATCAGATACTGTTTTTACTCGGGTTCAAAAAAATTCTTTAAATTTATAAAGTGATATGTACCTTTATAAGCTTGAACAGTTGTTAGGGAGAGTATTATAATTTTGTATTACTTTGAAAACAAAACTATTTTGACAATGACTTATGTGGACTTTCGGAATTTTGATATTATTTTGGTATCTGAGTGACTTATTTATCTTAAATTTGTTTATTTTTTCTTCTTTGTATGGTAGAATTTATTTTGTAAGTAGTGACTCTGATTAACCGCCTTGAAGATGGTGAGTTTGGAATAAACTTCAATATTTGAAACGAATTTTCAAGGAATTTAGCATACATAGCCAATAAACAATGTGCCGGGAATTAGAAAAACGTAATATTTTTTTGAAATTCATAAATTATCTACAATTATGGCGGGAATTGAAAGTATACGACTCATGTATAAAAATTTCAGAAGTTGCATAGTATAATCTGTTCAAACAATACGTTGCTTCCCAATCAAGTTTCTATTATTGTTATTTTATGAAAGTTATGCAGACATGGCCACAGCGGGTGACATATCTGTACATTTTACATGAAGAGTGCACTAGACTTGGGATATAGTAGGAAGACACGTTTCCCTACCAATTTATACATTCACGTCTCTACAACCACGTACTGAGTTGAGTTAATAAACTACATATTTCAGTAGGCACTCGAAACTTTTCTGCAATATCCTGTTTTCATGTAAGTACCAAAATGAATAATGAATTCAACGTAAAATGTTAAAATTAAATAACTGTAATATTAGCGTCTTGTGGCGTGTGGTAATGTGTACTTAATTATTTATAATACTTTAAACATGCAAGCAAACATGATAAATACAAGAAAAAAGCACTTTGGGCCATATCGGGCCATATTCTTTTTTCTTCTTTCTTCTTTTTTCTCTGCTGCCATTGGCATGTTTTTATACTTTTAAACTACTTTTAATTACTTATATTATATATGTTAATAAAATCAATATATTGCTGCTCTTACTATAATGTGTCATTAATTTTGAAGATGTTTTTTAAATTGACCTAAATTTAAATTTATTGTCTTATATTTCACTTAAAGATTCTTCTCTTCGTTTCTTTGAATCCCTTAAAATAAATATGTGGTTATGTTTTTCCTTTTTTAAAAAAAATGTTATTACTATTTTATTTTATTTTTACATCTGAGCATGTTTTTCATTCTTTATGAAAATATAACAGAATGAAAATTCTTAATTTTTAATTACTCTTACAAATTTTCTTCATTTTTAAGATTATTTCCATTTGTAAATACTCACTACAAACTACGAGTACAAACCTTAAAATATATTTTTTTCACTTAAATTTTAATTTTTAAACAACTTTCATTTATGTTTTCTTTTTCCTTCTCTTTTTTATACTTTCAAATAGACCTTACATATAATTGCTTTTTCATATGGAAACTTCACTGGTCCATTAGAATTAAGCAACTATTATGGGGAACAGGATATCAAAATGACATAAACAGACTACAAAGACAATAAAATAAAATATTAAAGTTAGTATATGACCTTCCCTATTTAACTGCAACTAGAGAACTTTTTAAACAAACTAAGACATTAAATATAACTGAACTCTTTCAACTAGAATCATTAAAATTTATCCATAAATTAGCCACTAATGTAATTGTAGACGAAGAACTAAAACTAGTAAAAAATTGTAGCCAACATGGACATAATACGAGAATATCAGACAAATACCATAAACAACTTTCTAAAACAAGACAAGGACAATCAAGACTAATGAACCAGGGACTGAAATTATACAAAAAACTACCAGACAAAACTAAATAAAAGACTCAGACAAACTTTGCAAAAGATGTAAAAAATATTATTTTGAACAACAGAGTATAAATGAAAAATGTATATATTTTTTTATGTAAAATGAATGTTTTAATCCGTAAGGGTTTATAAATAAATTTTCAAATAAAAAAAAATAAATAAAAATAAATAAATAAAAAAAAGTCGAATGGTGTAAAATATTAAACTTTGTAACTGTACTGAAAAAAAAAAAAAAAAAATTTAAAAAAATATCGGTGTTATTCAATATTTTTGAATACGCAAGTCTAGGCACTTACAGGGCTTACGACCTGTCATTGGCTGGTTTAAGTGGCCACTTTACACACAGTGTAACATTCACCATTTTTGAGAAGAGAATATGGAAGTCTAGGCATTTACAAGGCTACTGACCTGTCATTGGCCGGTTTAAGTGGCCACTTTACTCACAGTGTAACATTCACCATTCTGCCCATGTTTCAACATCCACATTTCCTCAACTCTTCCTCAACTCTTTGTGGCTTTTGTGTATTGAGACCATGTTATTATTTATTAATCAAGGAATCAATCCTTCTCGCCTTTGTTCACTGTACTTCGTAGTCCTAACGCTCGTCGGTGTCATGGGGTAATGGTCAGCGCGTTTGCCTACCAAGCAAGAGGTCCCGGGTTTGATTCCCAACATGGTTGATACGAAATATTTCTTTAAAAGAGTGTTTTCAGACCAAAATATTTCATAGTCCCTGGACTGGTACCCGAAGCGTAAGACTGATCTTGTCTTCATGTAAAAATAAATATTAAGATTCGCTGCTATTTGGTGTAGCAATACAGTACCCTATGCACCGTTAGGTGCGGAAAGGGAATGATGATGAATTTAGAAATCAACATTTAAGCGTTAACTTATCTGTTTTAACTCAGTTAATTGATACTTCATTACATAATAAATTGACGTTTATAATATTAAACATGGCGGCCTCCGTGGTGTAGTGGTCAAGACGCTTGACTCACAGACGGAAAGTTCCGGGTTCGATTCCCGGTGAGAACACAAAAATTAAATGTGATTTTTCTCAAGCCTAGGTGTTCTGTGATGTAATTCACCACTGTGATTGGGCCTCTTGGCCTGTTGTGGTGCAAAAATAAAAAAATAAAATAAAATAAAAATAAAATAAAATAAAACATACCATGCATCAACTATGTACATTGGTATTTTGTATTTTGTTGAAATGTACATATATTATGCAGAACGTGAATGAAACTAACAAATTAATAAAAACTATATTTAATATTAAAAAATATAATTCATATACTTCTGATTTTATCAATTTAATTAAAAATACGAAACAAGTCAAAAACGCTGAGAAGTCTTCTTCATAAAAAATGTTACCCTCCGTTCCTGAAACATCCAGACCAGTACACCTATAAACAAAGAAGTTAGTCTCTGTATATTTTGTTAGGAAGAATAGCGAAATTTAGCAGCTCGCCCTATACAATCTCAGAATACTTTTGTGAGGATGGTGAAAAATAAATTTACAAAGTCCTGTGTTTGTAAAGGGAACGTAGTTCTAAAAAAGACTTCAAATAGTTAGTACTAAAAACAAACTGGATAGATAAAAATGCGATGCCAGTCTTTCACGCGATGAAACTAACAAATCATCAAATGGATTATATGAAAGTGCAACAAACTTCGTATAGACCAGAACGAACAGGAACAAAACATATAATTAAATAGCGTCACACAGTATGTAAAGAAAAACACTAAAACTTTCCAAAAACTGGCTGTTTAAATGCTTATACTTCCATATTTTCTTCTCAAAAGTGTTTTTTATCTCAGTTGTAATATTAATGATTTTTATTTATTTATTAATTATTTTTTTGTTACATTTATTTTGAATGCATTGTTTTCTAAATATTTTAACCATCTTTTATTCTTATAATTTTCTTTAAATATTTAAATTCATTTTTTTAAATAATACATACATTACAAACTAAAATTTAATACGTACATATTGCTAAAAGACAAAAAATACATAAAGAGACTCTTGTCAAAACAGTAGAAGAATCCGGCTTCGGAAAACCCCTTCGGATACATGGAACAGATCAACATTCAGAGCGATATTGTACAGCATAGCGGTAGCCCTTCCAACAGGCATAACCATCGGCAGGTTGGTCCCGTATATCGGAATATGAAACAATCTATGCTGACGCTGTCTTAGGTAATTATCAGAAGAAAAAAACCAATGCTCATCATAATCTCAGAATTATCGATCATACCGCGCAACAATCGATAAAAATGTATAGTCAAATACACATTCCTTCTAGTCTCTAAGCTATTGTAGCTAAGCATACCCTGGAGAAACTCGGTCGGGTAGAGCCATGGATAATACCCGCACTCTCTCGCGTAGAGGTATCTAAGAAACTTTATACAGAGTACTTCAGTTCACGGGGCCACCAAATCATCTAGCCACTATCGAGTCTACTTCGCACCAAGAGTTGTAAAGAGTTCTTAGTTTGCGGGTATTTTCAAAAACCTTAGCAGTACGCAGAACAAATCCTAACATCTTCAATGCATTACCACTGATTGTCTCTATGTATTCATGGAATGTCAGGGTAATCACAAATCTAACGCTCAGATCCTAAACATTCGATATTCGTATCAGATTCAGAATTTGTATCGAAAAAATAAAGTTTTTTGGGCCCGAGTGAAGGACGTGAACGAACACTTGGAAATATTAAACTTAAGTTTGTTTCGCCTTCCTTATTCAGATAAATTAGATATATCTGCTTGGTGAAAACGAAAATCGCCAGAAATCGTTACTTTTAAAAATGGTTTTGAGTCATCTCCAAATAATAGAAAAAGCGAGTTCAAAATTACATTTTTAATATTATTAATGAAAATAAAGAACAACAATGGACCCAGGTTAGAGCCTTGAGGGACCTCCTCTCTACCAAAAACGTAAAATTAGTTATAGAAGCCAAAATAAAATATAAATAAAAATCTACAATAAATAGTGTAATTCAAAACGGTCTCTGAATCTTGCAAAAACAAAAAACAAAAAAAAATAAATATTATACTACTTGACACTACAAACTTAGCGTTCTTCATTTAGTTAGTGAAGCATAATTAGAAAGCTCACAATTATTTTCTCAAACTTTTCCGCAAATATCTCAACTCCTTGATTTATTTGATTTAATAGCATAATTATACATTTTTACAATTTAAAAAAAAATTTCACTTGTTATATTTTTACTAAAACTAAAATCCCACCAAGCCACTTTTTGTAGCTTGTTGGTGAAGATTATATTTATACTGACTTAATAATATTATTTACATTTATAAAAACAATGAATAACATATAAAAATTAACAGCCGGAAAGATCAGAATAAACATGTTTATACAAATAATAATATATAAATTTACTTTTTAAATACAAGAAAATATATGAAAAAATAAAATATTTACACCTAAGCTACTATTCATATATAAACTCTTGATCGAGTAGCCACTTTCTTATTTTGCTCTTGTTACAATGTGAGTTAAATTTAAGTTCTTTTGGTAATAAATTAAAAATTCTAGGTACTAAATATTTGAGAGTTCTATTTCCATATTTATTACATACTTTTGGTACTACCAAGCCATCATTAGACGTGAAGCGTGTATTATGGTTATGTTTGAGAGGAAACTTGAATGTATTACTATGAAATTGTTCCAAAATGATGCAAAGCCACAGTAGTCCTCGAACAGGCAGAGTTTTGATTGTTTTGTACAGGAGATCATTATTACTTCTTTGTTCGTAAATCTCTGCAGGTACAATTCGCTTAACTATAAAATACTGTAGACCCTGGATCATTTTAATATTAGTTTTAGTCGAATGTCCCCACGACTTTATACCATATCTTATTATTGATTCTACTAAAGAAAAATAAATAATTTTAAGAGTGATTTTAGGCTTCAATGGAGATTTCTAAGTGTGTTTCTTATGCCCTCATATACAGTGGGTGCAAACATTATTTGTCTCCATTATTTTCCAAATCTTAAATTGAGTACCAAAAATTAAACGAAATGGTAAAAACTATGTCATTCGAAAAAAAAAAACAGTTCTACAGGACACTGTGCTATTACGTTTTTTGTAATAGTTTATTTTATTACAAGGCTTCGAAATGTTTTTTTTATTTATTTTTTTTAAAAATGAATTTAATGTAAATAACGAAAGCAATAGACACCATAACTCATAAAATATTTTTACTGTTTGTGTTTTCTTAACGTTTTATTTATTTGTTTTTTATTTTTATAATTTAATTTTTATCATTACTCTATTTTTTTTTGGTCATGCTATAGGAAATTGCTAGTGGCAATAAGTCCGCCATTTAACCATAGTAACCATGGCTTCAATTCCTGATAGGGCGGACTTAAAGCATTGATTTTAAAGCTTGTTTGAAGTGCATATTACATTTGTGTAGGACTGGAACCTGAAACGTAAGACTGATCACCTCATTCTCATGTAGCAAATGATCGAAGTACGCTGAATTTGTTTTACAAATGTAGTGCCTTGTGCACCACTGGGTGTGGAGGGGGAAATTACGAATAGTTTCTAGCACGGTTATTAAATACAAAACGGAAATGGCCTAGACATCGAAATATTTGGGTAAATATATTTTTTAATTATTTGAGTATTGAAAACTCCCTAGGGGGTAAAATCCAGTATGTCTACTAACACTTAAAATGCCTTAAGCTTTTATAAAAATCGAATTCTAAATTAATCGAATTGCTTGCTTGTGATAATCGGTTATGCACATCGCTAATATGCAGTATTTATTATGCATTTTGGTAACACGCTCTACACCCCTTAGCCCGTCCTTACTTCCATATAATGCTACGTGATCATCCCCGAGTCATTAAACCCTCTCACCTGTTTAGAGCGCCAAACGGGAGCATGAGAATAAAATTATTTCATCGGAAACTGCATTTTGCAAATTAATTACCTTTGCTTTTCCGAGGAAACGGGAAAATCGCTCTTGTTAGATGCCATAAAACTCGACAAATTAAAGGATTCTCATTAACAAAGTCTGTTTTCCAAAACATGTTTGAAAATCGTGTTCATAAATTAAAAATGGTCAAATGAATTTATTGTAATAAAGGAAAAGCGCGTATCAAGATGTCGTAATTGAATTTTTTATTTCCACCTCGTGGTTTAATCATCATTATACCCCCTGTTCACACCCAATGATCACAAAATTCTGGTTCATTTCCACACACGGAACTGTATTCTATATCCTCTTGGATTCAGACAATGTAGAAAGGTGGTTGTTAAAATTTTAAATAACCAGGTAAAATATCTTGCGTTTCTTCTTTCTTTAGGACTTTTTTTTATTTTTTAGTTTTAAAAACTATGGCAAGGCTATGTTTCGAAATATTTTGCTCAAATCTATTGACCTTTTTTGATATTCTATATTGTATTTTATTTTTAAATGCTTCGAAGAAAAATACTCTTTAAATACAAAACCTTGCATTCTGCTTTGTTTTTAATTAAAAAGATTCGTACTCGTATATGATGGTTTCTTTGTTTGTTCGTCACAAGAACTTCCCCGAAAAGGTAAATTGTAGCGACACGAAATTTGGATTCGTTATTCTAGATGCAATATCTAGATCAACGGTGCTATTTCCAAGCCAAATTTGACTCTGCCCCTATTTGATACAGACGGTACGTCGTGGAGACGTGAAATTAAGAAGCCTTTAAGGTTTACTGTGTCATTTTCAATCCGTTTTTTTTTCTGTGTCCATGCCAATGAAGAATATAATTATGTCTATAATATAGAACTAAAATCCTGGATAAGTGTTTTTGACTTGATGACAACGTTTAGATAAAAAAGGCTGAATTTAGAAATCTAGTCGGGATAACTCTGCCTCGTTATATAGAAATTGACGCAGTCGTCTACTATTTTTGAGGTTTTGGGTTTCTGGCAGAGTGTTCATGAAAAATTGATTTTAAAAGTTGTTTGAACTGCAAAATTTAATCCTTCCCGGACTAGCACCTAAAGCGCGAGACTGATTAAATAACCTTTTTCTATGAGAATAATAATGATGACGATGATGATTAAAAAACAGATAATGTGCATTCTTTTGTTTGTTTGTTTGTTTGTTTGTTTGTTTGTCCGTCACAAAAACTTCTCCGAAATGGTAAGTTGTAGCGACGTAAAATTTAAACATATTATTTTAGATGAAACCTTTAGGCCAACCTTGTGGTTTCAATCCTAATCTTCTTCTGTCTTCTTGTTAAAATAAAAATATGATTTTAACAAATGGTCAAATTCACACGATCGCTGATAGCGGTAGTTTTAATGACTTCGAGGGTCGCCTCATAATATAATTTGGCCCATGTTTACCTTCACCTGTATTATAATATAATATATAATATTATGAATGCCATACGCCGCCAACAGGGGTGGAATTTTCAATAACCGATAGATTCCTTAGCGCTTATATCGAAATCCCATCCCTTAACCACCCTTATTTTAGAAATTGCTAGAACAGAGAGACCTTCTAAGCGACCAAATAACCGTTATATCCATTGTATTTGCGAACCTGACCTATTTTAATTTTTATTATTAGAAGATCCAAATCATTTAATAATATTTCATTGGGAAAGTTCATAAATATGTTTTTTTAATCGGCATAATAAAACAATAATTAAGAAGAAAATGTTTAAAAACGCTATTTAAAACTATGAAGACGGATAGAAGTTATATATTTTAATGGATTGTGTCATTCGGACAAATTTGGGAATCTCCATTTCATTATACTTACTTAAATTAATCTTTTTTTTTAAATAAGTGGCAGATTGACACTTTGATCTACATATTTTTACAGACGAATAACTGGCTTCTTTGCTCTGGCAATATCATCAGTCTAGTTTGTATTATATATTTTTTATTTTTTTTAATAAAAAAATATTTGCGTTCTTTTGATTTACCCAAAGATTAAATTTTTTGACGGCCATTTTCAACGAGTTGTAAATAACTCACTATTAGAAAATGGTAATCGAGTTGGGGTAGAGTGGGATTCAAACCACGGACCTTAGGTCCGTGAGTCCCGAGACACGATTCAATAATATTGGCTGCCAAATTTGAGTAAGGAGGTGGTATTTTATAAAAATGCATAGTTAAATGTCTTTTTTTGTATGTAGTTTTAGAAAGCAATGTTTTGTTATTTGTGGGTTCTGTCAAATATTATTACAATATTTTTTTATGACAGAGTTTTAGTTAAGTATTAATGAAACGCTGTTAGTTAATTATTTTTTTTTAATATTGTTTAAAAGAGGTTACTTAGTTTTGTTGTAAAAACACCCACATTACATTTTGTGTGTGAATAAGAACCTGAACTCTTGGAGTATTTTTCACTTGATCGCTACTGTCCGATAAAAATACTGAAAAATTAGAGGAGAGAAAAGCAAGTAAATAAATAAATAAAATAAATTAGGCCACCTCGTTTTCCGGGCAATGATGTATTGATTTTAAAAGTGATTTTACAATGCAATATCAATGTCCATGGTCTGATACCTGAAGTATGAGACGGACAACTTTAGTAATAATTAACGGGGCTTTTTTCTTATGTCCATTGGGTCAATGAACCTCCTAAATTTGCTACCAAATAAAAAATACATATCTAAAATATGATTTTTTTAAAGAATATAATATAATGTAATAAGGTTTTATAAAAGTTTTTTTTTAATCATTCATTCAAATACATTCAAAGTACCTATTAATCTTCATATTTTTATACATGTTATCTAGAATACTATTATAAAAATCACCGCTTAAGAAAAATCACCCCACGTACTCCTTTAAATCTGCTATATGATTTTATGTCGAATGCGCGAATTATTTCGCCCAAAATTAGTTAGAACGCGGGCATTGTCCAGGTAGAGATAACAATACGAAACAAGAAAGATTAGAATAAGGCTGGAAATAATAAAATCATATTGTTAATGGTTCGGACTAGAAGACATATAATGATAAATGAATTCATATGTATTTTACATACCTACACTAAAGAAAGACAAATTCTTAATAGAAAGATTTTTTTTTTCCTTTCCCTTTTAACAAGATTGAAATGAGCTTTGTGAATTAATATTATTGTAATATATTGTTTCTTGCACATGTCCAATTACCTAGTATTTTTTAGCGCCCTGTTCCATATGCACTAAATTTTTATTGATTCTTAAATTTAAATACTGTATTTTTTTAGTAATTTCTTTGTCATTCAAAAGATAAATGTACTAGTAATTTTTATCTGTGGAATTATAATGACGACAGTTCAGGGTCAAATATGTTTTTCGATTCTTAAGTAAATTAAGACTTTTTTAAGAAACTCTATAGGCCAAGATAGACTAAATGCATTCGCTGTTAGGTAAATAGAGAAAAAAAAACTAACTTTATCTCGTGTTTTTATTTTCATTGCTCTACCAGCAAAGAAATAAAAAGATTCAACAATGTTTTGAGCATGTCCAAATGTTTGCAGACTGGCTAGTTTTCCTCCCTTAGGAGTTATTTAGATCTAAATTTGTTGCAACAGAAAGGGAAACATAGGCAGAATGGCGAATGTTACACAGTGTGTAAAGGGGCCACTCATCCAGCTAATGACAGGTTATAAGCCCTGTAAATGCCTAGACCTCCATATTCTCTTCTCAAAAGTATTTGAAAGTATTCTCTGTCGAAACATATTTAAATAAAAATATATCTATTGTACATTTTTTTAAAATACAGTTTTTAATATTCAGTATCTAATATAAATAGATAGTTATTGAGTATTCAGACTAAAAAATTCGTTAAATAATATTTTGTGAATTTTTTTTATTTATATATAATTTTTCTTCATTTTTAATATTATTTCCATTTGTAATTACTAACTACAAACTTTAAAATAACTTTTTTTGCTAAAATTTTAATTTTTAAGCAACTTCCATTTATGTTTTTTTCCTTCTTTTTTTGTACTTTCATTGATAACCTTACATATAACTATTATATAATATGTAAACTTCACTGGTCCATTAGAGTTAAGTCTAACTGTGTAAAATATAAAACTATGTAACCGTACTGTATGTTTCCTAAATAAAATAAAATACGTTAGTAAGTATGTTTGTGTCTATTTACAAAAAAAGGAGTGTGAAAATTATCGTTAAATGCATATGTACCTATTTAGTAAAAATACCCCCCCCCCCCATTTTAGCCATTTCAGCCGCCACTAGTTACAAGGCATTTTTTTTCAGATGTGCTAAAATTGTAATACCAATGCAGCTCCTTGGACCACTAAGTAAAGTTCAATCACAAATAACTATCGACGTGCTAATAAGCTACATGATAAAAGTTTCCCACCATGGTTGTATATCGCATTCGCATCACAATGGAACACCCGTGAACACCTAATATTAAATATCAAAATATTTACGTTTCGCGACGTATAATATAAATATGGAAAATATTCCAAAACTGCTTTTATTATTTATTAATTTATTATTTATCATGCTATTTATTGCATTTTGCCGACGGTTGGCGAGCTAAATGTCAAGAAAAACCGTCGCTATGGTAACTGTAATTTAATTTTCACCTTTTTTGTTTTAGATACTCCTAACTATTTTGCAAATGCAATATATTGTATTATTTTTTATAGTAAACGCCGATTTATCGCCAATGAGCTGTATTTATTTACGAGGAAAACAAAAAAGATACCGATACGAGCGTTGACTTAGAGATTACACACACGTTTACTTATGACTGCGATAACTTAAGGATGTTCATTATTGTTCTTTGTGATCGCTCAAATGCTTAGCATGTTTTTAAGCAAGTCGATAGTTATTTGTGATTGAGCTACTGATAGGGAAACGATAAAAAGTGTTATGATAATGTTTTCGTTTGATTGACTGATCTGGTTTGATTCATTTTAGTTCGTTGGGCTTGAAGCTTTAGTGAGACGGAACGCGTCAGAAAGCATAAATCTTCTTTAAAATAAAACAAAAAATTAATTAAAATAGGGTTTTTATACATTTTTAAAATTAAAATGTACATTTATCAAAAACAATACATTTAAATCGTTTTGCTAAGGGTGCGATAAAAAGCATCCTCTTTATGTTATTAATTATTTGATCATCTATTTTAGCATCCCGCAACGATCAAAACTCACAAATTCAAGTAATTAGCCTCTAAAGGGTCGAGCAGACGGATATTTGTTGCTCTAGATGTTTAATTATAACTCTGATAAATGTTGAAACAAACGATTAAAAGCCTTTGGGGTAACTCTGTGCCGGATCAAAGACAAAGAGAAAATAGGAATCCTTAATTATTGAGCCTTTTACGTGAAACGGTATGGCCAATAAACCAACTTTCCGCAAAATCGAACAAAATACTGTTTTTGAGCCTTTTTCAGTGGACTTCATTGAAAATTTCCGTAACTGGATGGTTAAAACATACATCGCAAAAAACAGTCAGAGTTTTAAAAATAAAATGTATTTTATTATTTAAATCTTAAAGTACAAAGAAGTATTTTGGCCTTGTCATTGCTAAAAGCAATATCTTGCAGACAACAATAAAAAACTGGTCAAAAAAAGAGTTAATTGAAAAAATGTACTGAAATACATTTATCAAAAGATTAATACATGAATAAACCTAATTAATTGAAAATTAAAGCTGTTTTTTAATGGACAGACAGAGTTTGCATATATAAACATAATAAAATTACGTTATGTTCTATACTTTAAATAACAAGGAATGAGGGATCAGGTTATGAGTTTGGAAGGAGACAGAAAGGGGAACCAGGAAAGAGGAGAAATAAAAAAAATACGTAAATAAAACAATGGTGGGAGGTTAGGGTTCTTAAGATATATTGTCTGGCGTCTCTTGAAAGTAGCTAGATTTTTTTTTTTTTTTTTTTTTTTTTTCATTTATTTATTATTTTATTCACACAAATATGCGTATTACAAAAAACGTATCCCTAACTCTGTGAGCCTACCTAAGTTTTTATTGAAACATGACTGAATAGTCAGAAGTAAAATACAGCTATGTATGTGGAATTTTGAAAAAAATGTATATTTTTTCTTAATCTTAAACTAGTTCATACATAATATATAACTTTAAATTTAATAAGCAGTAAACTATATATTGCTAAACAAATAACAATAGGGATGAAGAACATTTTGAAGTATGGAATATGGGGGTCTAGACATTTACAGGGCATTATGGCCTGTCATCGGCTGGTTTAGCTCTCTCAAAACCAGCGTCATCGCTCAGGTACACGAAGAAAAATGATTTTATCTCGTTATTTTCTTAACCAATTAGCCTCATTTTTTACATCCAGCCAAAGATATATTATTTACAAAACAATATAATTTTTATGTTGGTAGCCCCAATTGTTTTGACGTTTGTGTTTTATAACGATTGTTTTCTTAATTATTTTATAATTTAAAAAAACTTCCCAATTAAAAAATTTAAATATATATTTTTTTTTTAATTCATTTTTTATTTTTAACTTTTTTTTCATATTAAAAAATATAAAACAGTAATATATGCCTTTAGTACTCTGTACCTTTATTTCACACCCCCTTAGCCCCAATGTCTTTCCTGAGGTATTTTTTTGTAAACTAAGCAAAAAAAAAGTGAAAATATTTGAAAAAAAAAAAGATTTCATAAATGCAACAAAAAATATGTTTTACTTTGGCACTGAGAGGGTTAAATGGTTGTTAATCTTAATGACTCCCTAGGGAGAGAAATCCAGTATTTTTTCTATAAACATTTGGACCAGGTAAACCAGGAAATGACAGGTCATAGGCTTTGTAAATGCCTAGACTTCCATGTTTCCTTCTCTAAAATGTTCTCCACCCCTGTTGAAGTTTGTTAATCTTATTGAATCGCTTGTTAGTGAAGTTTAGTTTTTTGTCTACAAACATTTGGTCAAACTCAAAATATTGTACATATTAATTATGTATCTTAATACAGTATACAAAATGCAGTACACTTTATAAGAACGAATTTATTTGTTACTATTTTACTACTGCGGTGAAGGTGTATAGTGGGATTTGCGTTCTGACGAAGAGACGGGTACGGCTCGAAACCGGAAGTCAATAGAAAGTCTTTATGTGGTTATGTATAAAATACATTATGTCCGAAGTAAAAACCTCAATGCGCAATTTGAAACTAAAACCGTTTCCGCTTTAAAAGACCCCATTTTGTCAAAAATAATAATAATAAATCTTTATCAACCATAATATACAATATCATACATACAAAAATAATAACACAGGTACACACAGTTAAATGGTGGACTTATTGCCACTAGCAATTTCTTACAGTCTTACCAAAACTAAATAAAAAATAAATTTAGTTAGCCCAAATTTTTGTATACAAGGACTGGATTCAATCCCCTATGCAGCTTTTAAACCTAACATATTACTACCCGGTCCAAGAAGTAATATAAAAATTTAAAGGTGTTCTCAAGCATTGTATGGTTTGCAGGAGAAATAATTTAATCCGATGAATCTCACCCGCACCAATACGGGTTTCAGATTTTTAACTTCACAAACATCAACAGATGGAAGAATTGAAGGAATATGGATAATTAAGTAAAGGCAGAATGAGGAATGTTACACAGTGTGTAAAGTGGCAATTTGAATTAGCCAATGACAGATCATAAGACCTGTAGATGCCTAGACTTTTATGCTCCCTTATTCATCTGTGTTGTAATATTTTATGACCCCATTTTAGATAAACATTTTTCTACTATGAGTTTACGTCATTTTTGAGTACATGCATAAATAATATCCGTGGAAAATGCATCTCCGGTCACCTCTGTGCACTTAGCCGTTAAAAAATGAATGGAAAACATGTCAAACTGAACTTAAGCGATCCTTAAGATTTCCCAAGCGAAATAAAAGAGTAAAAGCTAGAAGCTTCGATAAGTTTAGCCCATACATCACCTCTTCTTAAAAGATATTTGCTTTAGCATCTCCTAGAGAAAATATTGATCTTACAATAAATTCCGACTTTGAAAAATTTATGCACCGTACAAAGTAAACGTGCTTGCAGAATTTTTAGTACTTTGCCGGAAAATTTATGTGTCAACAATTTTTTTTTTTTTTTTATAATTAAGAGAAAATTATTTTAGTTTTTACAAGAATAAGAACATATTTTATTATGAGAGTAATTTTAAGAAAGAATTGATACACTAGGATGAAGTTGATGCTGAAACAAACAAAAATTATGACAATACGTCAACTAATACATTTTAATGTAATATTATTTGTTCACAAAATGATAAATGGTTTTTCCTCAAAAGAGTTGACTGAAAGGGGTTTTTCTAATTAATTTATTTATTAATTAACATGGATATGAAAATAGAAATAAAAATGAAGTAAGGTTGGCATTTCGTAAAAAGACAAAGACACAGAACTCGTTGATGCACCGAGTTGTACAGTTATATTATAAATAAATACCATTAGAAATAAGAGAACAAAAAAATATTTCATTTAAAAGTAAGTATAAAAAATATGTGTGCAGAAGATAAGTAAGCTCTTATAAAGTAATAGTTTACCGTACGCTTGAGGATGGCAGATAAAAATGGGCGTTTTAAGGGTTTTTGGATGGTCTTAGCTGCCATAAGAGAAAAACTACTGGACATTGGAGAAAAACTAACATCCATGTGCGAGAAAAGAATCCTGCAGTTCTTTGGACATATTTCCAGGGGAACTCTGATAGTTTGGAGAAAACAGTTCTCCAGGAAGTGTCGAAGGGACAAGGTTCCGTGAATGTCAACCGACAAGATGGAGCGGCACAGTCACTGAATTATCAGAATCATCACTGACGAATGTCTATAGAAGAGCATAACACAGTTCCAAATGGAGAGAGACAGTCCTGTGTAATCACCATCCTCAGTCATGAGACAATGATTGAAGAGAGAGAGCTGCAATAATAAATAATTCATCAAAAAAATAACGAAAACACGCGAATGGTAAATATCACTGACACTGCTCTAGTGCCATAACCCGGGGAGAAAATACAGGAATACGTGTATTCGGATAAAAGACTGCGTTTCCTCTAAAAGTTTCGTACATCATTATCATAATTACCCTATCCAAATCCAGTAGTGCTCTACATTGATACTCCTATTGCAGACAGAATCTGAACATTTTTTGACACATAAATCAGCCTCACGTTTCAGAGAGAATGAAATGTTGTTAGAACAACCTGAACTACAAATTACTTCTAAAAGTGAACGATAAACGAAGAACAACACTGCAAGCTTCTTGAATACTTGCCTTTGCTGTAGGAACACATCGTCAGTACCATTTAGTGAGATTTTGTTCAATGTTCTTAGGATCCTTGGCAGAGGGGAAAAGAATCCGATCTTAGTTTTATAATTTCCCACAGCAAAGACAGGATTGATACGCAGGTTACGGCGAGGTTCATTAAGGTTTATCTGAGCAAGGATATCTGAATTCTAAATTAAAGATATGAAAGTACTCTAGACGATCATAAAAGTTAATTATGAAAGTATTTGATCCGATTCTAAATATTAATGATTTTTAAAATTTACGTTGCACCGATTTAATCCGCGCTATATTAATATTATAACTAGGAGACCATATTATAGAATTAAATTCAAGCAAACAACGAACAAATGATTTACCCGTAATTATGTTAGTGTAATTGCAATTTTTGGGCTTTTGAATGGCTTAGATATTTGCAAAATAAATCCACTGATTTTGGACGCGCTTTCTTTGAAATGTGGTCAATGCGATGCTTGAATTTAAGTTTGTTATCGAAAAGTATCCCAAAATCTCGAATTGTCTCGACGTTCATTAAAATTGTGTTGTCGATTGAATAATTGAAAACGATTTTTTTTTTGTGAATTTAATTGACATACATTTATTTATATTAAAAAATAAATCGTTTTTATGACACCAAGATAACAAAGAATGTAGGTCATTTTGTAGTTTATGACAGTCATCAATTGATTTTATAATTTAGAAAATTTAAGGTCATCTGCAAATAAAAGATTTTTGGAAAATTTTATTTTTAAAGCAATATCATTTACAAATATTAGAAAGAGTAGAGGTTCGAGGTTGGATCCTTGTTGTATTTATTTATATATGCCCAATGGGCATTTTTAAGGACACATTTATACATGGAAAATTATTATAAAAAAAAGTATAAAGACTCAATGGTTTATGGTAGACTTTGTGGGAGTGGAAGCGGGAAAGAGGTGTTTATAATTGAATTTGATTCAGCGATCGTTTGAAAGAAGACAACTTGTTATCAAAGAAATCAAGACTGGTATGTTTGTTGGCAGACCTAAAAATTCTGGGCATAAGGGATTGAAAACCATAGTTAGTTCTATGGTTATCGGTATGAAAGAGTAAGTTTTGTCTGAGGTTTCTAGTTGGGATATTTAATTTTATTGAGCTTAGTAGTTCAAGCGCATCAAAGAGTGAGAATTTTAAATAGGACTATAAGGTCGGATTTATTTCGACGGTCTTGAAGAGAAGATATATTTAAGGTAGTTTCTAACTCATTTTACGTATAAAGATATTTATATTTATTTATAAACCAGAGGATACGCAATAAGAAGAGCCTGAAATCCCGCTGATAATAACAATCTGAGATCTGTGGGTGAGGTATGTTTTAAACCAATTTGATAGTAAGCCATCCACCCCAAATCTCTGAAGTTTTAAAAGAAGAAGGTTATGATTGACCTTATCAGACGGTGTTGTCACTCCTGATTCACAATGAGACACTTGCCATGTCTGCCTATATTATGTCATAAATCTTTGTAAATTTAAAATTGTTTGGATTATTACTTTATAATAAATACTTAATTATGCCAATCTGTTAGGGCATCCATAAGCCTGTTGATTGGCTTAAAGAATTTTAAAAAATGAATAAGTTTAGTGCTACGAGAAATCAGACATAAAATATATAAAAATATATTTAAAATAAAAATTTTACCCGCGATAAAAATTAGAGCATTAAATTGTACGGCAAAGTTTCTCAAAAACGCACGAAAAAATAACAAAAATAAACCACTTTGAACGATGTCATTAGATCTTCCGAATCAACCAAATTAGAGTGTTGTAATAGATTTCCGGTTTGTGGAAAGCCAACTCACCAATCAGTAGAACTCACCCAAGAGAACTTGTGACGTCACACGTGGAGTAATTTCAAAAATAAAAAACTTTTGAAAATCATATAATTTAATACGTTATATCACTTTTTTTTTTCTTAGTTAGACAATCTATAAAAAAACATTTTTAAACCACTGAACTTCCTCATTGCATTATTCTAAAATTATTAAAAAATCAGCCATGTCTAGTTTACGCTATTAGCAAAAAGCCCGCTTAAGTGCATTTATTTTGTAATCAAAGCTTAAATTAGTAAATTAATAATATTTTATGCAGAGTGGAACCTTAGTCTTTTTGTTAATTGAATCGGCATAAGCTTTGTAACATTTCACTATAAATTAATATGAAAATAAAACTTTGTTATTAATGTTACACAATTTACACTTAGACCCGCGTCTGTTTACTCTCTCTTAGCCGGGCGATGTCTTAGCCGAGCGATGTCTTCCCACATATTATGTATATTTTTGACTTAATTATTGTAACTTCCACTTAGTAGCTAAATTTTTTAGAAATAAATTCTACTCAACGTCCTTTCCCTCATTGGTCATGTTTTCATATATGTACTTTAGATAACTATCTATTTATATGCAAACACCTTAGATAAGCGGAATAAAAACCCCCCCTGCTCTAAGTTTCGCAGATTAATTTGTGTATTTTTTTTTTAAATTCTTTGACATTATGAACAATATTCTGTGTTTACTATATTAGTTTTATATCACCAGTCGATGGGAGGAGTGCTCTCCTAAAACTGTAGTTATGCTCTTGTAAAAGAATAAAAATTGTGAAACTTTAATAACAAAGTTTTAATTTCATAATAATTCTTAATATTTTTCGCTTTTTCGTTAGAGTAGGTTAGTGAAGGGAGAAGTATTAGGTATAAGGGTAGCATGTCATATGATCCAGCGCTAAGCAGTGGCGAATGGTGATTTTATTTACAGGTAAGTTATAAAAAAATATCATATTTTTGTACCTACATAGAAGGTAAATAATATAATGTAAGTAATATATACTATAAATCGATATTTTTCTGTTATTCTTTGTGATACAACAACTTTCATCTGTAAAATCAACTCAAACGACATAACTTCGGGATATATTATATTAAATTGATATATTATTTATTACTTTAATTTATAACTTTTTTTTTTTAAATAGCGCTATGAATTCAGTCGATATTAGGTATTTAATTGAAATGTCAACTGGCCGAATTGTTCTAGAAATTAATAGTGCTAAAAACAGTCGCGTCGAGTGCCATATGTTCTGCAATATGACCCATAAAAGTAATAATGGTCTTATGTCAAAAGTACCACCTCAAAGAAAAATAGCCCTTAAGAAATAATGTTTGAAATACTGTTTTCCAAATCAAGAATCTTCAAATAATTTGTGTAATCTGCAAGGTTTAATCTAGGAGTAAAACCCCGCACTTGGGTTAAGACGTTTAAAATACAGTGTACTTATTTGTATGAAAAAATAAGCTGGAATAATCGGCTAGTTTCTTGGCTCACTGCAGGCGCTGGGCGCGCTTTATTAATATAAATATTTATATTAGGATACAAATACAAACGGTGGAATTAATTTGAAATAAATAGTAATTATTTATGTGTTTTTCTGTAAATAAAGTTACCGTAAAACGTTATTATGGTTGGTCAAATATAATGGTAAGCTGCGCATAATCGCTTCTATACACTGGCGTTAAGTCACACCAATCTCCAGGATACTCGGCCCTCAATATTTAAATTAAGCAACTCCTTCCATTTTACATTTTCGATCCAAGCCGTGAAAATTGTAATTAGAAACGTCAATAACTTTACCTTTATTCAAATGGAATGAGACGAAAATCCTTTTAGGAATCACCGCCTCACGTAATATTATCATTTCGACATTGTTTACATGCGGGACTAATTAACTGATCAACATTCATGTTTAAATTTAATAGTATTTTGTATACACAACAATGTTTTAAGTAGCTATGTCCAAATGTTTGTAGACTGGCTGGATTTATTCCCTTGGGAGTTTTTAAGATTTAATTTTTTTACAACAGAAAGGTGAAAACATTTTTGATTGGAAGAAAGTCCAGCCTTTACAGGACTGTCACTGCTAATTCACCCACGGTGAAATATTTACCATTCTGTCTTTATTCTAACATTAAACAAAAAAAAGAATATCCCGCCATAATCCAACAACAGCTTTAGCGACATTTTTGGCTAATTGCGTTTTTTTAAGGAAAGGTGTTCCTTATCGCCCCCTGCACAAGTGTTAAAAACATCATAGCTCTATAAAATTCACCTGCCACATTTAAGGATATTTACTATTATTTATTTTATTTATTAAAAGAAAAAAATCGCCATTATTACGAAATAGACCAATAAGAGTTTTCTATGTATTACTTAGCATCATTCCACTCCTAAAAAAAAATATATTTTTTGATATATTATTTTAAGTTTAGCAAAACAACGTAACCGAGGACAATGTGGGCGGTTGCGCTTGCTCGCACCACTATCTTAAAAGTGGAAGGTATTTAAACAATTTGGCTCTCATTTCAGTATTGGCAGTAACCAACCATTATAAATCGCATTTACCGAATTATTAAAAAATATATATTACTAGCGGACCCGTCAGACGTTGTCCTGCCCAAACGTTATGCGTTGGCTTGCCTGCTATTAGCTTGGAAAAATATTTTTAATTTATAAATAGGTACCTAGGTACTTGTTTGTGAATAAATTCCAAAACTATTTTTTTTAATATTGAATTTAAGTAGGTACTTGTTTATGTTTGAATTCCAAAACATAAAATAAATATTTTTTCAAATATGGCATTCTTTTTGCAAATGTCAAACCCCGGTCTTTTCACCAACAGGGGGGTGTAATTATTTAGGAATACGATTTTTAAAAACGTATTGAGTTTAATATTATTTTAGTGTTACCAAAAACCCAGTAAAAAGAAATAAATGGGTAGAAATTATAGGGAATTTAAGGAAAGAATCTGATTGAAATCCACAAAAAACAAATGTTGTCTGTAAACATTTAAAAACAAACTTTTTTATAGATAAAATAACAACATCTTTCCATTTTTTTTGTAAGTAAGATCTATGAATAACATATTTATGCTCCTTACTTCTCTTTTACATATTAGATTAAAAAATTTAATATCTACAAACACGCACAGCGCAAAGATCTATATTTCTCTGAGAACCGCACGTAAATCGGTTAAGCCGTTTAGGAGTTCGGTGACATCACACGTACAGAGGAATTATTTATAGGTATAAAGATATGGTACAAAATTTTTTAAAAACCTGCAAAATTCACTATTTGTCGCTTACGGTGTTCTGCCGATTATGGCTCGATATGTTTGTCATACAATAAAATTTTAAGCACACTAGATCTTTTTAACGGAACAAAATATTGTTTTAAAAAACATGTCGAAGATTAAAAAAATTTATTACTCTTTTTTTTCATAGGTTTCCTTTTATATATCATTAATTATATATTTAGTTCATGATACCTATATGAAAGTATATATATATATATATATATATATATATATATATATATATATATATATATATATATCTGTAAAAAAAATATGTGTGTATTTGTGTATGCGCATATATAGATTAAGTATTTAAGAAAAATGTTTGCAATTGGTTGCTGCACGTCGATAGGCACGAGGTCGTCAATTTTTTTAATGTTCGAGATTAGCAATTAGCAAAAATTGACAAATCTGCTCTCCTTCCATACTTTTACTATTAATTGCTTTTTATATATATATCTTGATATTTTTATGTTTATTTCATTATGTATGTTTGTATTATTTAATTTAGTACTCAATCTTATTTGGCATATTATTTATTACTCCTATTCCTTACTACAGTGTAGAGTGAGTTTATAGAAATCATATCTCAATTAAAATTTCAATTATGTTTTTATAAATATATTTTTTTTCTATTGATTTCAGTGATACTTTTTTTTTCAAAACTACTATATTTTACTTTTATACTTTTACTTTGGTGATTTCAATGATACTATTATTTTGAATATTTGATTATATATGAATCTAAATTAGTATAATTTATATTTTGATCTTTATGTCTGACTATCTTTTTTAAATTGTATTATTTATTACTTATACTTTTTTTTTCTGGATTGTTATTATAATGCATCACATGTCATTATATTTGAATCTAATTTATTTTACAATGTAATTTTTATTGTTAATAATTATGGCTTGACACGGGCCTAGCCTAAAAAGCCTTAATAAGTTCACTAATATTTAAAAGAATGTAATTTTGAATGAATAAATAAATAAATGTGTGTGTGTATGGCTGTGTGCATGTATATGTGTGTATGTATCTATGTTATATGTGTATATTTATATTTACTTACTCTTTCCACTTTTTCCATTTTCCCTTCCTTCCCTGTTATCCCATCCCACTTCCTTTCACTTCTTGCAAACTATAAGTTATTTTTTTGTATTTTTGCTCCTATAGGATCCGTAATGGGTATTGTTATTTTTTATTATTCTGTATTTTAATAACTTGATGGAAACGTTAATGTAAATATGTGTATTGAATTGATGTAAAAATTGTATTTATTAGTAATATTTTTACTTATATTTGTTATCTGAATAAAAAATTTAAATTAAATAAAAAACACTATTGTAAGTTGTGGTAGAGTGGGGTTTGAATCTCAGACCTCTGATCCGTGAGTCCGCGACACTAGCTACGGGACAACCCGGTTGATGTATTTCATTTATACTTCTTCTTACACCAGTTAGTTTAATTAACAATGTTTTGAGTATGTCTAATCGTTTGTAGACAGACTGTATTTACTCCCTGAGGAGGAATTAAAATCTAAATTGTGTGAAAAAAATACTACCTCTATATGCTGTTTATATATGCTACGGTACATAATTTTATGAAATAATGATATGATTTTTATCTGTTAAAGCGAATTACCGGCTTATTTTTTTTGTTGAAAACAGACAAACGTCAAGTCCTTTACTTTATGTAAGCTCATATGGTATCATAGCCACACAAGGGTAAAAACTATAACTTATGATCAAACAACTTAGACTTAATCATAAAACATTTTTCGAAACATGTATATCAGAACATAAGGGGTTGCACAGAAAAAAAAGTTGAAGAAAAATAAAGTTAAAAATATATTTAATTTTGTCAAAACATACAAAACGGGTTGCAAAATAATAAATAATATTTTGCACCCTAAGAATAATAGTGGCATAACTCAAAGAACTCATATTTACAGGAGAGCAATTTTTACCCACACTCGCGCGCTATCAGACTAAAATGCATTCGTAAAAAAACAGACACAACAAAGTTGATTCACTTGTATTTGACATCTTGGTATAATTATCATAATAAGTTAATGTTAACAGCTCCCCAGGGAGTTGAATCCAGTCTTTGTCTACAAAAATTTGGAAAAACTCAAAATATTATTGATAAATCCACCTGGTTCATGAAGAAGTATAGAATTTGCAAAAATAAATTTTTTAAGCGTTGTCTAGTATGTAGGTGAAATAATTCAATTAGATGAATCTCACCCGCATAAATAAAGGTTTCAGCTCTTTAACTTAACAAACATCAACAGATGAACGAATTGAATGAATAAAGATGCTCAAATAAGGGCAGAATTATGAATGCTACACAGTGTGTAAAGTGGCCACTTAAACCAGCAATGACAGGTCATGAGCCCTGTAGATGCCCAGACTGCTCTATTACCTTTTTTAATGTTCTTCATCTCTGTTGTCATATGTTTAAAAATATATAGTAACACCTTGACATTTTCGGTTTTAAGGGATCATTAATATTTTTAAGGATTAAGCTGTTAAATTTTCAAAATATATTCAGGAAACTCTTCGGCTTGCTTAACTCAGAAACGAACATTTTAAACATGTGTCATTATTATCACTCGGGTGTGATTAAGTTCAAACGTTTTAAAGATTTGGGACTTGATTTGAAACATGCGACTGATCATCTTGCCATCGAGTTATCAAGATACGCGGCAGTAGGAGTACCAATGTTCGGATAGGGAAATAATAAAATTAAATCGCCATCTTAATGAAGATTTTAATAAAGTTATTTCAGTATGTTAATTAACCTTGTTACTCTATTTGCATTTCAGTATTAAAAATAAGCATCCATCCAATTTAAATCCATTTCATAAAGCAATATTCCTTCCTTCCCCTAACAAAGAATCCATTTTGTTTTCAGTGATCTAGTTTTCACTTGGCGTCCTATTAAAAATACCGGCCAAATTCTGCAGATTAATTTGCGAAATAAAGAGTGCAGACGTAAATTTATTATTTATGCCAGAACGAGAATCGTTAACTGAGCGGGATGCACAAAATTAAAACTACCGCTAAAGTTTTTGCTCTACTTTTTATTTCAATCCAAGTTGCAGTCCAATGCAGTTGGAATGGAAGTAAAAAGTTTAAGGAAAGGGTTAAATTTTATCGAATTTAAAACTGACAAATATTCTCATCAAAGATGGATAAAAATTTTGGCAAGCAAACATGCATGTCCAGGGACTTATGATTTGTCATATATTGAGGGATCACCAAAAACTAAAAAAATATTAAAACTAGTTTGTGAAGAATCACTAAAATAAATTTCAAATGCCGAGTCGTTTTAGAACATGTTTGTTTCTTTGTCAAGGCTTAAAATAAACTTTTTAAGCCTTGAAAAATTTCTTTTAAATTTTCATTTCAGTGGTTTAACTATTTTATTTTATTTGGGAAATCAACAGTTCTACATACATATTTATAGTAAACAGATATAGTGTATGACTCAGAACTAATAACAGATTTCCACAAAGTATACAAAGTTAGTAAAGAAAATATATTACGTATCAAATAAATACATATAAGTTTATACATATAAAAATGTTATTTTCATGTACTCGTAAATATTTTTCAATAATCAAAGATTTTTTAAATATTTATTTGAAGAACATTAATTTACTGTAAATTGGGCGGATTAGGACAAGAATGCTTGAAGAGAGGATAATTTTATATAATTTTACTAATAAAAACATTTGTTTAGCTTGTATTACATAGGTCAGAAAATGACACAAGATCTTGCCCGAGATCTAGTGCAGTTTCTTGAACAATAATTCTTTTACTAAATCTTGGGCAGCTTCTGAGATTGAAAATTGCGCGTCAGTGTGCGCAGTACGTAGATCTTATCGGTGCCATGAGCCATGCCAGATAACGGACAGTTTCATAGTTGACAAAATGGGATATCTCGCAATAACCTGACTACTGACAACTAACAGTATGTTATTCTGCGATCAACAATCAACATACCATAAATAATGATTTTTATTGAAAATCATTTTTTATGGTAGATTTTTATTGAAAATCATTATTTTAAGGAAAGCATTGAAACAAATAAGACCGAGAATAAAATAAAGTGACACAAGCAACAACAAAAAAAACTTTGACAGTTGAAGTTGATAGTTAATAGTATTATGCAATAATGTTTAAGGTTACACAATATGCAAAACCTTGCCAAAGACAGGTCATAAACCCTTTAAATATCCTGAATAACATTTTCTTCCTAAAGAGGTTTCCATCAAAATGTCCATGATCTCGATAAACTTTCTCGGGTTTTGAATCCACTGCCAGATTTGGACACACCCTTTTTATATTTATTTATAAATTTATTATTTCACGTTTTACATAAAACTTTTTTTATAAATATGAATACCTCACTGGGCACAACCCATGACGAGGCATTCATTTACATGATTTAATATCTTATAATTATAGTGTCTAAAAAATATATATAAAATACATATAAAATATAACCTATTCACATTTAAATCCACACAGATATATATACATATATAATAGTAAGAGAGAAAAAAAAATACATAAATATACTATTATTTAAAACATGAAAAGAAAAATGCAAGGATTGATTAGTAGGAAATCGATTAATATATTTTATTAAAATGATTACTATTTAAATTAAAACCGGGTTTTCTCTACATTGAAAGTCCCCTTCACTTACCCGGATAAGTTCAAGTGGTTTTATGGCCTCTTTTCAGATTCGAATATTGCAAAAATTAATTTCGTGTTTTAGTGAACGGACTACTTTTTAATCCTAAAAAAAACAAATGATCCCAATTTCAAAGGTGATAAGGTATGCCAGTTCATTTGCTTGTTAGTAGTAAGTGGATGGGTGCGCGTGAATTGATTTGAGGTTAAATGAGAAAGATCGATTACAATTGAAGTTATTCATTGAGTAGATACACACAAGTTACATCCTTACAATTTTGTACAGAAGAAATTTACAATAGCGAACACTGGCGAGGAGCTGGTGGACGGGCGACACAAAACCCCACGCGCGTTGCGGGCCAGAACGGTGTTCGGCCCTGTCAACTTTACGGCTTGATGGTGATGACCTCCACAGTAGGCCGGGAGAACCAAGTTCGATCGGACAAACCAGAGCGTCGTTACCCTTCTACCAGCCATTCCATAACCGTTTATTCAGAGCAACCCTTAACAGCTAATTTCTTAAGACAAGGTATTCGAAATTGAACTAAGCACAGACAATTTTTCCTATAAAATACTAAAGTCAGTATGCTTAATATTTTTTCATAAGTGACATTGCAATGTTTTTTCGTTTAATGACAGAAATTCAATTTTGAATTTAAGGAAATAAAAAACTAAAAACTTGGGAACGTTGAAACTCGGCAAACAAACCATCGCTAATTGATAATTTGAACTGTGAAGTAAACAGACGTACCTACGTAATTCAAATTAATACAATCAGAATCAGAGCTGTCAGAAATGAAATTCAAGGTTTCATAATAGGAAAGAGAATTGAATTAAATTTTCTAATAGGCCCGGATGTTAAATTTTAACAAATTCACAAGATTTTATAAATTATATTTATGACATTCAAGAGTCCAAATGTGCATGTATGATTGAAACTTCTTTTGATTTATGATATAAGAAAAATGGCCGACAGAGTTTACGGAACTTTTGAAAAGTATAGATATCTGATTGTATGCTAGTTTTGAAATATTATGCAAAAACTTAAAGCAACCACACGAACTATTATAAACTTCAAGTAACAATAAAATGATGTTATCAATTGTATTATCACGTTCCATTATATTAAATTAAATATGTATATTTAAATTAATCGCCGTTATTGGTCTCGCAAAAACTTGAAAATGGCTTGACAGGTTATTTGCAAAATTTTTTAACTTACGTCCTCAACTTTATAAATAATAACATCTTCAATATGTTGAGTGACAAACAAAGTAAGAAGCATATATGTGTTTTTCATCGATTTTCTAAGGTTGCATTCGACTTATATGCATATATTGAAAAATTCAGAGTGTGTTGTTTTCTGTGCATTGAAAAAGTTAGTATTTCAACGTTTTCAAACAAAGAATACAAAACATACCTGTACAGAAAATTTTATTCCGATACGTCTTTAAAAAACCAAATCGGTTGTTTTTTGAGGTTCGGAAAACGGGACGACGAAACGTCGATTTTTTTATTCTAACAAAAGGTCTGACATTTGGCTGTCTTTTTCGTACAGTATCGGGGAGGCATCTGCAAGACAGTAACAAGAAAACAATGTTTGAATACCTATTATCAATATGCTCTGTCCTCACAATTCATGACAACCAAAACACAAAAATAATAATGTATACGTACAAATTTAATTTGAACTAAATACAATAACTGATATCAAACTTTCGATTGTGTGAAATTAATATATATATATATGCGAGTGTGTACTCATATCTAGCAACAGCAAAGCATTGCCGTATATGCTCGTATTAATTAATCATTAATGTATTAAATAAAATTTATATAATGAAATATGAAATAAAAATCTATACTTTTTATTTATTTATTTATTAAATCTAATATAAAATACAAATACATAGTTAAAAAAATGTTTATACAAAAGGTACGGTACATTCAATATATTTTTATTTTTATTTAAGGATGTAGCCACTCCACTGACCCACAGACACGTTCCGGAGTGTCAGTGTATTATTTATTTTATACATAATTGTACATATTTTCACATCAATTGTGTAAACATTCAAAAGAAATAAAAATAAAATTAAAACATACCTACATCAATAAAACGAAAAGGGATTTTTAAGGAACTAAAATTATATTCTTATATATAAAACATATTCCTCAGCTTCCTGCCTAGTCTTTTTAGCAATCCATTTATGGACTCTAGCTTTGAAAATATTGTTTTTTATTTTGTTCTCCAATATGTCCTTGCTTAAAAAGTTGTTTAGCTTAGGGGCTAGAAAAGTATAATGCCTTTGTCCGTAATTTGTTTTTTTCTTTGTCTTTTGTCTCTGCCTAGTCTCGTAAATTTGTTGTCCGTCATCATGTCTGCCAGGATTTTGATAGAAATGTCTTAAAATTGTCTTTATGTATATTTGTCTTACGTCTAGTACTGGAAATTCTGTAAAAAGTCTATCTGCGTAGTCTGCGTAGAATATGATGTTAACGATCTTATCTCCCAAAAGCTATTGTTTTCCAAGGGAGCGGTGCTGTCATCTAGCGGCCGTCGTGTAGTGGTGGGTGACGTCATCAATACGTTGTCTGTGCAAACCAATGGCGTTAGTTTCCTAGAGAGCGTTGATTGTGAGCAGAACGTCAAACGTCGGGGGCGCCATTTGCTGGACGGCCGTCATAACGGTGCAAACAGTCTTCAAACGGTTTATCTCGTGTAGCGATAAACATTTTTGCATGTCAAAGCTGTCAAAATGAATGCAAACGTGATGTGGACTAGTGAAACTGGCGAAATGGTAATTGATTTTGTGAAAAATCATGCTTCATGTAATATGAAGAGCAGACTATAAAAAAGCCAAGTAAAACAATTTTGCTAGAGAAATATCGGGACAATTCTTGATATATCCGATACGTACTGTAACGCGAATAACAAATTATATGAATAACAAAAAAAAAACATATTTTCTTTAAAAAAAAGTTTATAATCTATTCCAATATTGTTTTTTCATATAAAAACTTTTTAATAATGATAGATTTCTACATTATGGCTACTTAATCGCGAACCCTTATTTCTGCGAAAATTTTCGATAGATAAGCTGTCACAACCGCCAGATAACGACACCGCTTTCTCTTAGTTCTCGTCTTATTACACCCACAATATCACTATATATGTTATTACGGCCGCTAGATAAAAGCACCGCATTACTAGGAAACCATAGCTTAAGAGCGGTAACCAAATATGCTTATGTTCTACAATGCAACGGTCCGTTCATGACGCGGTCGTGATCATTACTTGGAAATATTAAAACATTAGAAACGACGAAATGTAAATGTAATATTTATACGCCGATTATCGGTGTGTTGCAGATCGTCTACATTGGGCACTGGAGAGTTAAACCATAAACATTTCTATGTATTAGTGTATGTAGATTTTTCCTTGCATCCCTCGGTTTTGATGCATATGGCAGTGTATTGGAATTCCAATTGCAGCTCACATAGATCGTTGTTGTTACCTGAAAGGTAAGTCGTTTAGCCGTACGCTTCAGGTCGGGCACCTACTGGTCTTACAGGAAGAATAAAAAATTATGTGTAAAACCACCTTTACTACTAATATCTCATGTCTATCCTGTTAGGAATCAAATCTAGAACCTTATAGATAGTAGACAAATGCGCCCAGCCATCAAGTCGAAAACACCTGTCAAGGATTCTGATTATATTACACACATGTATTTACACATAATATTTCAATGTATTGCAACAAAGAGGAAAAATATTTTTGAGAGGGGAATATGGAAGTCTAGGCATTTACAGAGCTTATGACCTGTCATTGGCTCGTTAGGTGGCCACTTTACACACTGTGTATCATTCACCATTCTGCCCATGTTAAAACATCCACGTTTTCTCAACTCTTCCATCTGTTGTCTTTCGTGAAGTGTTGAGATATGGAAGAGAGCAATAAATTTGAATATGAAGAACTCCCTAGGGAGAAAATCCAGCCAGTCTGCAAGCTTTTGAACACACTCAAAACATTGTTGACAGAATATTTAAATTACACTAAACGCTTGGTATTTTTGCAAGTCTTTATCTTTCCTTTAAAGGAAAGGAATTTTCATTAATGGAAGAATAACAACATTTGCTCCGAAATGTATTTAATAATTTGCTGAACAATTATAGGCATTGCTTTTTTGCGCCAGAGGGGTTGAACCAAAAACTTTGAGGGAGGAAATGGAGTCTGTAAACGACAGCTAGCTCACCCTACTTTACCTCTGCCTCTTGTAACATTAATGCTTTTCCTCTTTTATACCCCTTGTGGTATTTCCGGGAAATACTCCTAAATATCACAACCGGAACAACGCAGAAAGTAAGACACTTTTATTTCCGGTTTGCGCCTTCACTGTTTCATTGCATTAGATTGTGAAAAAGTATCGCAACCGCTCGGTGCACATTTAGTTCAAATGTACGTCTTGATTTGATAGTACCTAATGAATAGGGAAATATCATGTCCTGTGAATACCGATACAAATATATAAAATAGATTTAGAATATTTTATTGTATTTTCAAAATCAATATGGATATTGTGGAAAAATGTTTTCATATGTAACTTTTGAAAAGAAAATATAAAAAAATATGTCACCAGAAAAACGCGACATATTTGGCATTGACGTCGAGATTCGTGACAATGTAAAAAAAAAGTTGGAATGGTTTGGAACAAAGTTGAAAATTAACATCAATCGTAACGTATCCAGGCGGATGGTGAATACGAATCTGTGTATTTTTATATTCATATCAGCCGTTTGACGGAATAAAATTATGCTAAACACGTACTGAAGAAATGAAATGTTACATCAGTATTCCGTTTCTAGCCCAATGGTGCATAGGGCACTGTATTTGTGCCACCAATCGCAGCATATCTTGACCATTTGTTGTTGCATAACGTTAAGACAATCAGTTTTACACTTCAGGTGCTAGTCCAGGGACCATGAAATATCTTAGAGTAAAAACATTTTTTAAATAAATGTTTTACCTCAATCATGTCGGGAATTGGACCCGAGACCTCTTACATGGTAGGCAAACGCGCTGACCACTACACTTCAAAGCAGACAATAAATTAAGTATATACAACCAAAATATTATTCTTTAAATAGACAAAAAACATTATTTCATAAAAGGGGATTTCAACTAAATTTTATCTAATTTATTTGACTTAACGATTATTGAGGGCATAATTTAACCAACAATGTAATAAAAAGTCAACAAAATTTGTGTGACTTTTAAATGATTTTATTTGTTTTTAACTTTTTTTATTCTTTTAAGAGTTTCCTGTTTATTATTATCTTCAAACAATTCAAACAAAATTTACTAAAATAGATTATCTTTATATGAGTACCAATGTACCTGAATATTGTCTAAATTTCAAAAAAAGGCATTATAATTTAGTTATATAAAATTTTTAGGGATATTTTTTATCAGAAATGCCTATGAAAAACATGTTACTAGCACAATTTTGATGAAACGCCTCTTTAAAATGGAAAAATTGTTAGATTTTCTTTCTTTTTATCAGAATAGCCATAAATATTTTTAGAAATAACAATGCCAGAATGGTTATTGTGTCACTACTATTAATTTCATTTGAGTAAAATAGTATATCATAAAATTATATTTTTTGCTTTTAAGGTCACATCAATATTCTCAAGAATTATTTCGTTAATTATGCGGATGTAAAATACATTAAGGAATATTTCTGCATATTTAACTCAAAAACTACGATATTGGACTTGTGCCATTAATATCGCTCAGGTGCGATGTATTTTTTAATGGCTACCCCAAGAAACGTATTTTCGTTCGAGTAAAACTCAGTACTTTGAGTTTTTTTATTTATTTTTTTATTTATTTATTTTTTACATATTTATTACAGAAATTTACAAGTAATTATTTATACAACAAATTAAATAAGTAGTAAAAGTAAACATTTATATTTAATTTTTTTGCTGTTGGTTCACCTTTTTTTTTTTTTTTTTTTTTTTATTTAAATTTTATTGATAAACCCTTACGGGTTACATACATTTAACAAAATCTAAACTGCCTAACAAGGGATAGCTTCCCCGTTCTAAGGCAGTAAATTATGTATTTTATAATAATATTAAAAAGTAATTACAGTTTTATCATTATGTGTGCTTTTTCAGTCTTAAAAGTAAACAATAAATATCCAGAGAAAACATAAATAATACCAAAATCTCTATATCCTAAGTCCTAAGTCATTACTAGTAAAACAAGAAACCAGCTTACGTCCTTCTACATCGGACAACAATTTCTCTGAGTTGAATGTCGAACAAACTTATAGACTTTACGTCCATTGAAAATAAACTAACAAAAATTGTTTCTCAGATCTGTGTCAGATCAAGGCTGTCAATTTTATTATCTGGTGAGGGTCAATTAATCTAACACATTATTTCCATTAGTGCATTGGATATTATTTGAATAAATTTTCTAGAAATAGCAATATTTAGCTTCAATTTATCATAGTCGTATCGATTGTTATGTAAGATTTTCGAATTGTTAATACACCAGTCGGAGATGACAAAAATAAACCGCGTTGATGCTTCGATGTGTATTTATTACATGTTAAATAATATTGCAATCATGGCAACTCTTATAAAATCGTAGCTCATGTGTCAACACTGAAGCCTAAGCGATCCGCCATCTTCTTTATGTAGACGCCACCATATTCGATGTAAGAGTTGCATTTTTTCACTGAGATTATTATTATACACACTAGCTTGAAGTAAACCATGACATAAAACAAACGATTTTAATTCAATACTTATTAAAGATTCGTACATTATAATGTAGAATCTAGGGAGATAAGGAATTACTGTCTGACTGTCCGAACTATCAGAACCTATTAATATCGGAACTGAACTGATCTTCCGATCCTACCCATGAGTGCAACTGCTTTTTTAGTCCCTGGTTGTCTCTGGTATCTTCTACATTTCCGAGTGGCGAATTGAGGTCATCGTCTGTTTCCCTTACTGACATCCGTGCTAGATATGATTATCAAGTATCTTGGATGTTTTAATTATTTGGTTGTTTACGTACAGAAAATGCATTATTTATCTTCCACTCTATCCTTAAGGTGAAATTGTTCCGATGAAAGTGGGCATTGGTATCCGAGTGAGTCCCACAGTTTGCATGAAAATCAATAGTATTCTTGATATTCAAGTGCGCATTTATTTTCATATTTATTTAAAAATATACATAACTTGCGTACCAATAGTTGTTTTGAGTTATATATTTTACTAGCGGACCCGACAGACGTTGTCCTGCTTACCTGTTATTAGCTTGAAAAAAGACTTTTCATTGATAAATGGGTACCTAAATACTTTTTTGTGATTAAATTCCAAAACTAAAAATTGTTAATATTCAAATATTTCGTTTAAGTAGGTACCTAGGTACTTGTTTATGGTTGAATTCCAGAACATAAAATAAATATTTTTTCAAATATGGCATTCTTTTTGCAAACGTCTAACTCCGGTCTTCACATCAACAGAGTGGTGTACTTATGTAGGAAAACGATTTATAAAAATGTGTTGAATTTAATATTATTTTAGTATTACGAAAATCCAGTTAAAAGAAATAAATGGGTAGAAATTTTGAGGAATTTAAGGAAAGGATCTGATTAAGATCCATAACAAAACAAATGCTGTTTGTCAACATTCGAAAACAAACTTTTTTAAACACAAAAAACAACATTCCATTTTTTTGTAAATGCAACCTGGTAGATCAATTAATAAAAAAATTATGCTCCTTACTTCTTTTTTACATATTAGATTGAAATTTTTAATATCTACGAACACGCACATCGCAAAGATGTATATTTCTCTGAAAACCGCACGTAAATCGGTTTAGGAGGAGTTTGGTGACATCACACGTACAGAGGAATTATATATATAAAGATAAATTTATTTTACAATTTATGTAACCAATTACTAGGAAGACTCTTATTAGACTCCAACATTTATAATTTGTTTCTTCGGATTAAATAATTGTCTGTTGATTTTCTTACATGTTTTTTTTTAATCAATTTTAAAATTAAAGTAGAGGAGCTGAAATCTATATCATGTGGGTAAGTCATCCGGCTGAACCAATTTACCTACAATTTTTGTAATTCTTGTACCAGTTACGTAATTCAACAATGTTTTGAGTCTAATGAATCTCTCCCACATGATAAAGGTTTCAGCTCCTTAACTTCGCAAAAGTCGACAGATGGACGAGTTGAGAACATGTGGATTTTTAGACATGGGCAGAATGGTGAACGTTACACAGTGTGTAAAGTGGCTACTTAAACCAGCCAACGACGGGTCATAAGCTTTGCAAATTTTTAGACTTCCATATTTCCTTCTCGAAGATGTTCTCCATCTCTGTTGTAATTTATTTTGTAATTTTATTCACAATACTTCATATAAATACCAAACACTCACATTTAACAATAACTTTTTCTGTATTGGCTGATTTCAAATCAAAATAAATATTCGGAATTTTCTGAATTCAGTCTTACTGACAGGATTGCAAAAATATATTTACCGAAAAAAAATATATCGTAAGTTAAGATCCCGGAGCTATTGCGTTCAAGCGCAAAAATAAAGCGTAATATTTTTTTAAACTCTCGATTTTGAGAACATTTTGTTATTCTTAATAAAGGAAGAATTTTTCAATATTACCTTTTTGAAATTTCTGCTCTAGACGGCATAGAAGATGGAATATGAAATCGAGAATACTCGCATATCGAGGGACAATAGCAAACACACACGTTAAGTTTTCAGTCCGGCGACATGCGACATAACCGTCAGACAAAATTCATTTTGGTCTCTCAGTGAGTGCTTTAGTTTAGAAATAACGATTCCAAAAAAAAATCGTTGCTTTTTTTTTAAAGAAATATTTGCATTCTTGTGGTTTACCTATTTTAATTTTAAGGGCTATTTTCAACGAGTTGTATATAACACACCATTAGAAAATGGAATCAAGTTGAGGTAGAGTGAAATTCGAACCACAGACCTTTGGTCTGTGAGTCTAAAACACTAGCCACAGGACCACAACCCGATTCTTATTATTCTCATTCTATGAAATGGGGGTTAGTGCTGTATAAGCTTCTGCATTCTAGATCTGGCTACTGTATGGAGGACGAGAGTTGTCATTTTGTAAAATCTTCCCCACCAAGCCCAAATCCATAAAGTATGAGGCTATTAGGGGGTGGGTCTCTGAAGATGCGGCTTCTTTTATGATATAAAGCATCTAATTCACATAGAATGTGTTTAGATATTTCCTCATCTGCACTGTAGATCCTATATCTAAAAGTTTCAGAAAACTTTATTTCAGGAAGTTGTCCCTTGCATACATAATATTTTAATAATGAATATATAATAATTTTATTTATTTATCAACTCGTAAAGTCCGCTGGCTCAAACATATTTGTTTTACGTATTACATAAGTGGCGGCGTTAAATCAAATTAGACCAAGATTTAAATGTCGCCTTTTGGGCGTTTTTGTGGGTTTAAAATTGCAATTTTTTGTCACAATATGCTTTTAATCGTAAAAATACTTGTGATAAAGTTTTGGTTACGATTTTTCAGGATTTAGTTGAGGAAGGTGACGCATAAAAAATACTTTTCAAAACAATAATTTAGAATACTACTCGGTCTACTCGGACCCATCTCCGGTAGGTAAAAGTTAATATTAAACATAATACATTGTTTACTTACAGTGGTAAAAAAACTCATTTTGGTACAGTACGGAAACAAAAATAAACAAATTTGTGGCTACAATATATTATATTACATCATTTTAACATAATCTAGCGTAATACGTAATACAATATCTACCATTTGTAATATTTAAACATTTTAAAAGCTTTCAGATAGATCTCTCACATTACCATAAAAAATCAACATCAATAACTGCAAAAAAACAAAAAAATATTAAAATTTATCTTTCTATATGAGCAACAGTATATAAGTGTGATCAAATTTCAAATATTTGATAACCTTTGCTTTAAGCGGACTTACCAATAAGTTTCCATACAAATCATTCTCGTGGTTACTTGGTTCACCGATAGGCACCAACACATTGACCTAGGATTATTAAAAATTCAAACGCGCTGTATGTTACATAACGGAAAAAAATCCATTTGGACGATCATCATGAATTATTTCCAACAGAAAAAAAATCGAGATTTCTAAATATTGTTTTATTGTAAGCCGTGTTTACAGTCTTTTATAAAATACAAAACAACACCAAATATCAAATACTTACGAAGATTTGTTTTAATAAAATAGCTCGTTTCTAACCACATACCAAATATATTTTTATTAGAAAAAAATAACGTTGATATGCAGAAAGCAAATATGCAGAAAGCCAGTCCACAATTTTGGAAAAAATCAATATTGGTATTATCTGGTGCAAAAGGGTCAATTTTATGTTCTGCCAAAACCAGGCAGGCCGCTTTTATACACAAAACTGTAATAATAACCTTCTAAAAATATTGTTCATCTTAAAAACAGCATTTGTCAATTTGCAGAAAACACCCACAGCTATAAAAAAAATCTTACGGTACTTTAAAAATACTAGGTACCTTAACTGGTCAAATACGTAATTAGATACTTATTTGAAATATATCAAAAAACTCATGTATTAACACTTTGTATTCTGGAGCCGTGTAAACACGTGATTATCTAACCACGCGTTGTGTCCCGGTCCCGTGTTTTCACGTGGTTTACCAGCTGTCTAAAAAAGTGCATTTTATTGACATCCAGTGACTTTTATTAGTACTTTTTTGCCACTGGTAAACTACGTGAAAACACGGGACCGGGACACAACGCGTAATTATTATGATCACGTGTTTACACGGTTACGGGATACAGAGCACAAAACACGGAGTGAGACCCTGTATATGTGCGAGCATTGCAATGTGGCTCTCCATAAAGGCCAATGTTGGCGAAACTAGCATATACAATAATGACTTATTTAATTGTTTTAAATAAATATGAGAAGTTTCCAATGATTTAACTTAGTATTTTCATAATTATGACACTTTTAAGAAACCCTTCACAAAGCATGAAATTTCACAAAAATGGGCCGGGCACAGGGTAAATTCTATGTGTATTGGGCCGGTACTTAAAGTGTTAAGCGAGACTACATTTTAAGATAGATTCCTTGGATAATAGACGACATGTTGCTGAATTCATGTTTTTATTCAAGCTTTTAAATGGCATTACTGACTGACTTAATTTACCTAGTTTAATTCATTTACATGTTCCTTTTAAACGTACCCGTCACACCAAATTATTTTGCTGTGCCGACATAAACACTAATGCTGCAAAAAATTGTGTATTCGGCCGGTGCTCAAATTGTTAATTGTTTATCATATGTCAAAGTCGAAAACCTTTCAATTGTTGTGTCGATTATTGACTGTTTTTACCGTACTATTATCCCAGGTTCACTTTTCTATGGCTGGCTGATTTCTGCATAACTACGTTCAAATAAGTGTCCAAAAACAAAGTGTTGCTACTTCAATATTCAATTATAACGTAAATAACAAAAAATACTTTTCGTTTCGTTTTATGACTGAATTAAAAAATATCGTGTGTATTGACTCTAAGGCTGTGCGATTTTTCAAAATTTCGACATGTAAATTCTAGGTTGCGTACGAAATAAGCCTCGGTTACATAAATAAAGAGAACGAGTATTGAAAAATTATTTACACACATTGAGTGGAACAGCTGTTTTCAATATATTATGCATACTTCTTGTTTGAGTCTTTTTATTTGTAACGCCTATATTTTTGCAATAAATACACAGAAGCTTTTATTTATTTTCTTTCGATACTGATTTTTTAACTATATTATATTGTTCTTGTTTTTTTTATAATATAAATGTTGTACTACATTACTAATTGTAATATATTATTTGTCCTAACTTAACCAAAGATTTTAGTCCCATGAAGTTGGGACTTGTATAGTTAATAAATTATATGTGAATTAAGAAATAAATCAAATTTATCGTATTTATTTGGACGTACAAAAATTATGTATTATTGATCGAATTAACTGGTCTAAAAAAAGGTACAAAAATATTAAGTGAGATTATTTTTACCGACACCATTATTGATACCTTTATAAGTTTAAGCTCTTTTACTTTAAATTTCAAAATATAACGTATTGAAGATATATGGATGTTCAAACAAAGGCAGAGTTGTGAATTTTTCACTTTTTCACCCATATTCCCTTCTCAAAAATGTTTTCCCTCTCTGTTGCCAAATGTAAATATGAACAACTCCCTAGGGAGAAAATCCAGCCAGTCTGCAGGCATTTGGACTTACTCAAAACATTGTTGAATTAACTACCTGGTAATAAAAGTAGTACAAAAATTATAAAATTGTTTTCAGGCGTTGCCGAGTAGGTTGATTGGTTCAGCCGTGGTTCAGCCGGATGAATCTCACCCACATGATAAAGGTTTTAGCTCTTTTACTTCACAAAAATCAACAGAGGGAAGAGTTGAGGTAATCTGGATGTTCAAACATAGGCAGAATGGTGAATGTTACACAGTGTGTTAAGTGGCCACTTAAACCAGCCAATGACAGGTCATCAGCCCTGTAAATGCCTAGACGCCCATATTCCATTCTCAAAAATGTTTTCTTTCAAGGAAGTCTTTCAAGTCGATTAAGGGAATCCATTTATTCTTTATTAATTTATACAAAAATATCTGGTCTAATACTATTCTTTGATTTAGAAAAGAGTTTATTCATATACAAACTTCAATCTGTTTAAATATCTGTTTAAATACAATAAACAATAAATAATTAAACAAATATTCTCACATCTCACAACATCTTTAAGATTCGCACTGGTTAAAAAGCCCAGAGAGAAAAAAATCAAGCTTTGCTGGACAGTATTCAAATCCCTTTATGAAATAGCTCCACAATACGTATCGGACCTTTGTATTAGGGAAAATACATGCCGAAGAAAATCTACTCTTAGGTCAGCATTCGATTCAGGCAGAGGAAAAGGTGCTCCCCAAACACTAGATTCGGAGATCGTGCTTTTGCCGTTGCCGGCCCCTCTTCCTGGAACCAATTGCCTTCAAACTTACGAACCATCGCATCGACAGTCCCAGTCAGTTCAGATCCCAACTAAAATATCACTTCTTTAGATTATCGTACCCTCAATAATTTTAAATCAGAAAATTCACTTTAGCTTAGTTAGAATGTAAGTTTAAATATACAATTGTTAAGCGTCCTTGAGGTGATTTTTCACAAAAATGACGCGATTTAAATCAGCCAAATATTATTACATTAGAGAATGTATTCTAACAAAACATTACAGTTTTTACTTTTTGAAAGAAAAACACCAATTATATCTATCAGTTTCTACCGAATCGTATTTATAATGATGATTTGCTAGATTCCAATTATTTTCTCCTGACATATCTACACCCTACACCATACAATATGCACTACAAATCTACCTGTACACATTACCTTTTGGTATCGATTTCAGCAATTATTGGAAAATTTCTTGAATTCGTTAGGTACGGTACGGAATGGATTCCTGAAAACAGGAATGAAAACACACAATACTTTATAACAATAGTAATATTATCAATATTTTGAGTTTGTCCAAATTTTTGCAGACAAGGACTGGATCCAAATACTTGAGGAGCTTTTAACATTAACATATTACAACAGAGATAAAGAACATTTTAGAGAAGGTAATAAAGAAGATTTATCTACACAACATTATTTTTGGTGTAATAATAGTTTTTCGTGCTTTAAAACCTCTATGTTACGGTGGCGAATGGTGATTTTATTTACAGGTAAGCTATAAAAAATATCATATATTTGTGCCTACATAGGAGGTTCATAATATAATGTTAGTAATATTTACTATAAATTGATATTTTTCTATGGTTCTGTGTGATACAACAACTCTCATTCATGAAAAAACTCAAACGATGTAACTTCGTGATATATTATATTATTTATATATATATATTATCCATTACTTTAATATATAATCATTAAAAAATAAATAAAAAATACCACTATGAATTCAGTCAATATTAAGTAATTAAAATATCAACTGGCCGCATTATTTTAGTAATTACTAGTGCTAAAAACGGCCACGTGGGGTGCTATACGTCCTGCAATATGACGCAAGAAAGTAATTATGGTCTTATGTCAAAAGTACCATCTCAAAGAAAAATAGTCCTTAAGAAACAATGTTTGAAATACTGTTTTCCAAATCAAGAATCCTCAGATAATTTGTGTAATCTGCAAGTTCAATTTAGGATTAAAAAACCCGCACTGGGGTTCAGATATTCAAAATAAAGTATTCTTATTTGTACGAAAAAATAAGCTGGAATAATCGGCTAGTTTCTTGGCTCACCGCGGGCGCTAGGCGCATTTTATTAAAATTTATATTCATATTAGGATAAAAATACAAACGGTGGAAATGATTTAAAATAAATGGGAATCATTTATTTGTTTTTCTGTAAATAAAGTTACAATAAAACATTATTATGGTTAGTCAAATATAATGGTAAGCTGTGCATAATCGCTTCTATACACGGTTCGCCCCTGCTATGTTACAGTAGCTGGGATGGTATTCCAAACGCTCTCGCGGCCGTATTATCTCTAGTACTTACATACAAAATACACGAGAAAAACAGTTTTCTCGTGCTTCGAGAGTGGTTCAGAATTGCACCCCTGGTAAGTATAAAAAAATATCCTTGAATGTATGTACATTAAAACTCTTGTAACTTTTTATCTTGAACCCACATTGCTTAGCCAACGTGACAGGTTCAAGGCTAACTTTTTTCTTCAGAATCTATGTCTTACAATGGCTCTCGTCCAACTCTGAATACTCAACAATTCGAAACAGGATTTAAAATTTAATCGCGAATATGTTTTTTTTTTTTAAATCCAAAAATGTACACTCTTACGTCGAATATTTTCCTGCAGACCACTTATTTTTTTTAGGGACATTAGTGTACCCGCAAGATTTAATGTGGTGTCATTAGAAAAAATCACACAGGGTATAATCAAGTGATCTTGGGAGCCAGTTTATGTCAGCAATATGTAATTTATGTCAAATGTAATTTATATAGATGGTGTAAAGTACTATGTTTTATGTTTCTTGTATAATTTTTTCTTACTATTTCAGATGTATTAACTATGTGTGATATCATGTTTTGTCACAAAAATGTTTCCTTTTTATGTACGGTCCCAAATGAGTTTTTTAATAACTCCTGTGGCTAAATCACAAATAACTATCGATGTGCTTAAAAACATGCTAAGAATTTGAGCAATCACAATAAAAATAATGAAAATGCTTAAGTTTTCGCAGTCAGAAGTCAACGCGAGTGTAATCTATAAGTCAACGCCCGTGTCGGTTTGTTAAATACAGCTCATTGGCGATAAATCGGCGTTTACTATAAAAAATAATACAATTTATTGCATTTGCAAAATAGTAAGGAGTATCTAAAACAAAAAAGTGAAAATTAAATTACAGTTACCATAGCGACTGCTTTTCTTGACATTTAGCTCGCCAACCGTCGGCGAAATGCAATAAATAGCATGATAAATAATAAATTAATAAATAAAAATAGCAGTTTTGGAATATTATCCATATTTACATTGGTGAAATTCAAATATGTGATTGCGCAGCAGGATTATACGCCGCGAAATCTCAAAATGGAGTAAATCTTTCATTTCTCAGACTAGCATTCCTTTCGCAAACCCCTACCCCTTCCCGACAAAAAAAATGCGATGAAAACATATTTGACCAATGAAGCGATGCGCACCAGACGCGGACACGTGCTTGTCCGAGAAATTAGGGATTCACTACATTTTAAAATTACTTTTTTTTTTCAAATAACTTTTTGGAAAAAAATATCAGGTTTTTTTAAAGCTTACCATGAAGAATGTTCCTCTGAAGTTTTGCGGTCTGACCCTGAAAAACTGTGTATATTATTTACACTATAATGGAGAAGGTTCTGTGAAACGGAAAATTGGAGAAAAAACATATTTTAAAATTAGAGCATTTAATTGTTCGGCGAAGTTTCTCGAAAATGTACGAAAGAAAATAAACATTATTTTGATGAAAATAAACTAGTTTGATCGACGTCACTAGTTCTCCGAAAACTCACTGTAGAAAACTTGACACGTCACAGGCGGAGTAATTTTCAAATCCCAAAACATTTCAAAATCATAGCGCTAATAATACGAAACATAAAAAAGTACTATTAATAAATAAAAAAAACATGAAAAAACCATTGAGCTTCCTCGTTTGGTTTTAGAATTTTGAACCGCTACCCGAGGTTCCGCATTACTTCTAGTCTGTTTGCTCTCCTGGGAATAAAGTCCTTTGAAGTTTGAAACCATGACCATGCGCTTGGTACGAGAGAAGGAAACCTAAGAACGCTGCTATTTAGGTGTGGTGAGGAGATAGTCCAGACCCTGCTCCTTGAGGTGGCTTACTCCTCATACACTGATAGGACCATAGAACTATTATGTAACCAACTACATAATGTGTAACTTGGGATATGCTGGCACGTTTTATTATTTCCTTGTTTCACTGTCATTTTTTTTGAGTGAGTGTACTGACAGAGTCCATTTTAAACATAAATAATGACAAGAAAAATAATACAGTAACATAAAATTACAAACAAAAAAAAGCAAAGACAAGCATTATGGGACCCAGGTTGATTATTTATAGGTAAAAGTAATTTATTAAATATTATTACAATTTTTTTGATTGATTAGTAAAATTTGTTTCATTTTCAACAAAAAATTCAGATTATAATTTATTTATCAAGTCTAATTATTCTGGGTAAAGGTTCCAGGAAACGTTTATAATTGGTCTTATGATGACTGAGGAACATAATTATATTTTATCTGAAAACATACTTGATGCGATTGATTTTTTGATATTGAAATAATTTACCAATTGAATTTAGTAAATAAACACTTAAATTGAAAAAAATGGAATTACGAGTGGCCATTTTCTTATCTTAAACATCTTTGAAACTGGTTTATTTATAATAAAATTAAATCTTTTTACTCTAAATCAAAAAATATGAAGAATTCAAAGTAATACAAAAGTAAATAAATTTAAATTATTTTTGTCTAAGGGACCTTTTTACAAAGTTTTACTAGGTAAATAGACGAACAAACTTTAAATCTGATTATTTAAGAAAATATATATTTGAAGCGGAGCGTCGGCGTCGTCCCGTTGCGGACTCGCGAATTTGGGGTCCAAGGTTCGAATCCCGCTCGAGCACAACTTTGTTACCATTTTATAAAAGTGAGCTATTTACAACTCGTCGAAATGCACCCAAAGCGGAAAACGTTTCCATTTTAAATAAATAAAAATTTACCGTAAGTAATTTCAAAATTATCTGATATTTTTCCCATACATTTAACGTTGAGTTACTGCAATGATTTTGAATCATATTCTATAATTATTCATACATGGGCGGAATCTTCCATTGACATGTTGTAAACCATATAAATACGATAAAACACGTGAGCAGGAGAGAATAAATGCCTTCGAGATGTGGTGTTGGCGTCGAATGTTGAGGATCCCATGGACAGCCAGAATAATGAACTACTCTATACTGGAGGAAATAAACGTAAAAGTTTGTCTATGCTGCTAACGTATTCAGCATTTCCTCGGATACACAGCCAGATGTGATCGAGTTATTGACACATTTCTGGTCATGCGGTGACAATAGAAGAGCCCTGTAATTTGAATTATTAAATACCAAATACACGTACGACTTAAGCTAAGAGAAATTTCTCTTTTGTGTCCCCAAGAGTGTTCAATATCCTGGATCAACATTTTAAGTTCTCCAAAACGAAAGTCATTTATCAGGAGAAGTGTACAAGTTTGGATTTTGCTTAAAGCTGTAGTCTGGTAAAACGAAGGAATGAGTTAACGTAGAAATATAGGAAAATGTCTCAAAAGTGTATGTAATTTAAAATGCTTGTATTTCTTTTCAAAATCAAAAAGTAAAAATTTGGCTTCCGCCACTTTCATGTTCAATTTATTATCTTTGAGTTATTAAATTTTAGTTCAATACTTAGTCTTTATTGAGATCCCAGATACCTAAGTTTAAATTTGAAATGGCGTAATCTGCCGGTCTAAAAGTAAATATATTTTAGTCACATAAAACTTTTAAGTATATTTTTTAACAGAAGTACCTTAAAAAAATATTGTTTTTGATCTAATTTATTTATTTTTTTATTTTTTTTTATTGCGCAATCAAAAAAAAACATTCGTTTTAAAATGGCAAAATCGTATGATTTCTTAATTTTGTGTTCGTTTTACCAGACTCGAGCCTTAGGGAAGAGACCATTGCAGGAGACTGCTGCGAGACATTACATAGATTTATATACGAGTACTATTAAGCGTGTTGTTCAGATGTTTATTAATTTATGTTTATGTAATAATTTTCATTTTTAGTATACTTTGATAATATGCATGTTTCTAATATGTTTATTATTTTGGTGATACCGTGTGTGTTGGATTTGTTCCAGTGACGCAGTTTACCTTGAAGATGGCTCCTGCAATGGTAGCCGAACGTTGGATCAAATCCAACACAAACGGTACTACCCAAAATCGAAATGTATTGATAACAGTCACCGTGAAAACTTTCGCTTCTGCATGCTTCCGCTTTCCATTATGTTTTATCCCAAGTCAACCCAGGGCACTTGGCCTCGTCGAGTTAGGGATAAATAAATTTAAAAAGATAAGTTTGGCGCGATCTAGATGTTGTTAACTTTTATTTTTTATAAAGAATATTTTAACACTTGAAGCACCGGCCGAATGAATACACGTAGAATTTAAGCTAGGGTTTCCTAGGACAGCGGTGCCCGTATCTTAACGGCCGTAGTGAACGGTGATGCGGTGGACAGCCGTCGTAGTGGTGACTAGAGAGTGGTTTTATTTTTTAACGGTGTTAAGCTAGGGTTTCCTAGGACAGCGGTGCCCGTATCTTAACGGCCGTAGTGAACGGTGATGCGGTGGACAGCCGTCGGAACGGTGACAAGAGAGTGGTTTCCTAGGAAATCGGTGTTAATAAATGTTATAAAAACCGTTTTCCTAGGAAACCACTCTCTAGTCACCGTTACAACGGCTATCCACCGCATCACCGTTCACTACGGCCGTTAAGATACGGGCACCGCAGTCCTAGGAAACCCTAGCTTTATCAACACCATTTTTATAGGAAACCACTCTCTAGTCACCGTTATGACGGCTGTGAACCGCATTAATGTTCACTACGGCCGTTAAAATACGGGCACCGCTGTCCTAGGAAACCCGAGCTTTACCCTGTGTTCGGCCCATTTTTGTGAAATTTCATGCTTTGTGAAGGGTTTCTTAAAAGTGTCATAATTATGAAAATACTCGGTTGAATCAATTGAAACTTCTTATATTTATTTGAAACAATTCAATAAACCATTTTTGTTTGATAGTTTTGCCAACATTGGCCTTTATGGAGAGCCACATTGCAATATTTGCACATATACAGGGTCTCACTCCTTTTTTGTGCATTGTATCCCGGAGCCGTGTAAACACGTGATTATAATAACCACGCGTTGTGTCCCAGGCCCGTGTTTTCACGTATTGTTATGGTTGGATAATTTATATAGCGCCATTTTAGTGGAAATCACCTCAACGTAGTTTACCAACATCGAAAAAGTACTAATAAAAGTCACTAAATGTCAATATAATGCACTCTTTTGGACAGCTGGTAAACCACGTGAAAACATGGGACCGGGACACAACGCGTGGTTAAGTAATCACGTGTTTACACGGCTCCAGGATACAAAGTGTTTTAATATAAAAATTACGGTAAGGTAATCAGTTTTACACTTTAAGTAGCTACCGTGAAATATTGTTGTGTACATAAAGCCACTTTTAAAACAACACTTAAACTTCAACCCTACCAGAAACTGAATTTGAACCATTGTTGATAGGTGGGTGAAGTGAAATTATCTCCACTCGATTTCCTTTTTCAGGAATTTTACCTGAGAGTAGCCATTGACTTGAAAACACTCATCCAGGGTTCTGGTTATCTTCGCGTACAGAACTTTATTGTTCAGTTACTTGAACTTGGATAGTATATTCATTTATATATTTATATATATATATATATATATATATATATATATATATATATATATATATATATATATATATATATATATATATATATATATATTTCCTCTGTACGTGAGATGTCACTGAACTCCTTCTAAACGGCATAACCGATTTACGTGCGGTTTTCAGAGAAATGTAGATCTTTGCGCTGTGCATGTTCGTAGATATTAAAATCTTCAATCTAATGTGTAAAAAATGAGTACAGAGCATAAATGTTTTATTCATCGATCTACCGGGGTTGCATTTGTGGAGAATGCATTGACAAAAAGATGGAAAAATTTTGTTTTTTTGTGAATAAAAAAAGTTTGTTTTTGAATGTTTACAAACAGCATTTGTTTTTTATGGATCTAAATCAGATTTTTTCCTTAAATTCTTTATTATTTCTTTTACTGGATTTTTGGTAATACTTAAATAATATTAAATTCCATACATTTTTAAAAGTCGTATTCCCACATAAGTACACCTCTCTGTTGGTGAAAAGACCGGAGTTTGACGTTTGCAAAAATAATGCCATATTTGAAAAAATATTTATTTTATGTTTTGGAATTCAACCATAAACAAGTACCTAGGTACCATCTTATCAATTAAAAGTTCTAAGGCCAATGTTCGGGCAGGACAACGTCTGTCGGGTCAGATAGTGTATCTATAAAATACAAAATGATGTCATTGTTTTGAGCTCAGTTAAATCATAAAAAAAGGAGAAAGTCTACGAAAAATGTTTTCTTTAATGTTTTGTTAGCTACTTCTTTACTCTTACTTAATTACTGGGGTTGGTACTATAACAAAGCACCTGGAACTTCTTTGCGATTCAGACTCATTAGTTTACAAAACAATGCAAAAAAAAGTTTCCCGGAGAGTTAAACAGCGAGAACGTTCAGTTTAAGACTGCAAACAGTACTGAAAATTGTTTTCTAAGAGACAGAAATTATACCTTAAAATAACACGGTTCTACCAGATTCCATAGGTGAATAAAAAATAAATATTATCAAACTTATCTGCACTTACCGGTGCATAGGACACTAAGTTAGCCAAAAGTAGTTTATTTCGTTCATTTGTTTTATATTGACAAAACAATGCGGAAATATTTCTTACGTTTATTTATTTTTAATTAATTTACAGTTTAAATATCGGATTGCGGCCCCGTGGCTAGTGTTGCGGACTCACGGATCAGAGGTTCGAGGTTTGAACCCCACTCTACCCCAACATGATTCCCATTTTCTTTTAGGCAGTACCCGTACTAAGCCATAACAAAGGGAAAAAATAAAGCATATTTAAATAAATCATTACATGATGTATAATAACAATATTCAAAATAGATAACTATCCAAAAAACAAACATTAAAAACTTCTTTTTAATAATATAAAATAAATTTTATTTCATAATATATTCAAACACAATCTAGAAATCAGAATAGCGCATTGAAATAATATTAAAATATTTAGAAAAAAATAGCGTTAGGCATATAAAAATATTACAACTTTAGAAAACTAATCCGATTAAAAAAAATAATAGTAGAATTGCATTAAAATTAATCAAATGATTTATTTAATGAAGAAATTTAGTCTCACGAGAAATTGTCTGTAAAAAATGCTTTCATAAGCGCGGTAGAGCTTTAAAATGTACGACAAAGTTTCTTAAAAATATATTAAAAAACAACTAAAAATATTTTGATAAAAACAAACTATTTTGAACGACATCGCTAGTTCATACCAATCAGCCAATGATAAGTGAGTTGTGAAAAATTTCCGGTTTATGGTAAGTCAACGACACCAATCGTCAGAACTGACCGAGAAGAAGCGGAAGAGAACTTTAGACGTCACATGCAGATTAATTTACGATAAATTTAGATAAATAAAAAAAAGTTTAGTTTTTAGTTAAATAGTCTATTAACATCTTTTTGTCAAACCACTAAACTTCTCAATTGTGACAAGTGTTCAAGTGATAAAAATTTCAAACAAGTATGAATATTAATCGTCTTAGTTGGTAGGTCGTACTGACCTCAAAGAGTCTTGCCTTATTTGACAATATAAAATATGTTTCATCTCTCTTATACTAAATATAGAGGATTCCTTATAAGCGTTGATAATACGCCTTTTTAATTATTATATGAAAATGTCATTGAAGATTCTCATGTTCATGGTTTTGTTTTGTACCTTCTTCAATATTTATACATAACAAGTTTTTTTTCTTGTTTTTTTAATATATTTATAAATGTACTTATGAAACATACTTATTTACTCTTTATATATTTTACTATTATTTTGTTTACGATTATTTACTTAAAATAAATATTTTATTTGTAGTTAATGAATTATCAACATTTCTTAATTTTTTAATTTATTTTATTTTATTACTAAATTATTATGTACTTAATTAATTACTTACGTAACTGTAAAAAATCAATATTGACTTTTTTTACAATTCAAACTTCAACGTACCTTTATCTTTTAATTGAATTTAATGTAAAAACTGATGTTTTTTTTCCAAATAAATAAATTACTATATTGATAACGAACCTCGTAAAAATATTTCAAACGCCGTCATCTTTTGACCACGACTTAGAGTGTGATCGTAAATAATATTATGTTTTTAGGCTATGAATTATGTCTTAAGACAAAATGCTATTTGTAGATTCTCGTATCATAATTACCCTCTTACTTGGTAAATTTATTTATTCATGTAATTGTTTTAATACTTACAATTGCTAAATCTTTGAAGCAATTATTCATGCAATACTTTATTATTACTATTATGGATAATTTAAACTTATCATAAATTTCATAATAAGGTTTTGATGTGTGATAGCATCGCGGACTCATAGTCCGAGGCTTAAACCCCACAGTACCGCAATTTATTTTTCATAGCCGCAAAAGTTGAATATTTGAGTTAACCGTATAACGTTAGTATTTATTGTTAAAAAGAAAAAAAAGCAATGTACACCTTTTCAATTAATAAATGAGAGACTTAACAAGTCAATCTACAAAAAAATATATATTTAAATACATTTTTTTAAAACAATATTTTTTTTTTTAAGTCACAAAGTCATTTTAAGACATTACAGTAAAGAAGTTTATATTCATTATGTTTTTTTAAACGTGTATTTATTATACAGTAGGTCATATAAAACACAAGCTTCATTAAATGAGATTCAAAACTTTTAATGCATAAGTGTGTTTAAAACTTCATAGAACTTTGTCGTTCTAGGGGAGATGAATGTGTTCGCGTTGTAAGGACTTCCATACAACATCAAACAAAACTTTGCAAGATAAACACGACGATAGTTTAAACTTCGTAATATAGTCCGTCATAATTAATTAACAGTTTAAACATCCCCTCCGAGGTTTTGTCTTTGAATACATGTTCATTTGTAACGTCTACCTTAATAGACACCAACACGAAAATTGCATACAATATTTGTATTGTTATGCATACAGTAAATAATCTAAATACAAGGTGAAAACTCGGGAACGAATCATGTCTACGAACTTCTAAAACGAATCACGTAAAAATATATAATTGAGGAGAAAAAGTCGAGAATTAATAAAGTAATTAAAACAATTTATAACGATATTTAAGATTTGAGATGGCTATCATAAAAGCCTATTTAAAATACGAAAGAGAAATAAGTAATAGTAAAGAAACATGAGTCAAAATTATAAAATAATTTTGACATTTAAACCAACCTACAGGCAGTATAGGGACAAAGCATCCCGGAAATGTTCGGTTTTATTTCTGATGTGTAGTTTCCAGAATATTCGACATTCCGCTTCTTTTTTCCTTGGCACAATTTCAAGAAACTGTTTTTCAAAAACACTTTGGAAAATGTTCTCTTCATTGTGAGAATTCATTACACTTTTATCGTCCTGGAATATAAACGAGATGATAATTTATTTCAAGAATAGATAAATTTCACTTACTAGATCAAGTGATCTGGTAATTATTAAGAACTTCGTAATCCAATGAAGTTTCCTATCAAAAAACAGAATTATTAATTAGCTAAACTAATTAACTTCTCATCTCAGTAACTCGTTTCGTTATTTTTCTGAGATGCGATAGACCGGGAAAACATCAAAAATATTTTGAGTACGTCTTAATGTTTGCAGACGAACTGTATTAGATTCTACTCCCTAGTAAGTTATTAAGATTGAGAGAAAAAAAGTTCAATAGAACTCCAACCATACGAATCAATTGGGACCGGACCACATTTGGATGATTTGATTTTATTCCTTAAAAGGGTACATTTTAATTAATTACTGTATGCATGTTGCAAATGAAAATTAATTTTTGAAAACACTTTAAGAAAGTTAAAACTTTACGAAAGAAATTTATATTTTCTTATGTATTTGTTTCCACTTGATACGTGGTATCGACGATAGTGGAACGATACATTTAGGTTGTAACGTTGTAAAAAACAAGTCCAACGTACCCCGTTTTTGAAAGCATTTTAGTACTGGAATACAATTCTATGTTGCCTGATTTAGCGCAATCTGACGGCCGCGGTAGTAACTCATCCATACGATATCCGTGCGCTAGAAAATAAATTATTTTCCATTTGAAAACTCGGGACGAACAGTCCAGCTGTCGCGGAAGAACTCGAAGGGCAGGTGACCACACATTTCAAAAATGTAGTCCTTCAAGAAAGGGAACGTTCAACGTAACGTAAGCCTATTTGTTTTTAATTTATTAGCGCAATTCTTGTAGAGAGAGATATCATATTCTAATGAGAATGTATTTTATACAGGTTTCCTTCTTTCCACCTTTTTTTTCCACTTTTTTACCTTCTTCCACTTTTATCTGCCTTTCTTCATTTTCCTACATATTTTTATCTACGTTGTCCTATGATAAAGATTTTACAATACGGTATATTTACTCCATGATTTGAATGGATCATTAATCATTACGAAGTTTATTCGTAAATACCTGGAAAAGTCGGTGTCAGATTCTAAAGTTTTTTTCAAGATCATGAGACATAAATTAACAAATGCAATGAAGCAGACGATCATTTACTGAATTTAGATGTCGACGAACAATTTTCTGGGAAATCATCAACTGAGCCAATCATGAGTGCAAACATATCAACCGAAGACGTCGCATATCAAATTCTATCTGTGGATTTTATTTCGTAAAATCAACATTATTTCATATTACGTCGAGAAGAAAACAATCAAGAATCAATTTCAGTTGTCATTATTATTGTTACGAATATTTACTTCTTAGATAAATTTATTTTCAACCATTTATTCATATCAGCTAGGAAGAATTCTGATTCTTTTATATTAACTAATCTTGTTACATTTGTAGAGAATTGCTTCTTTTATTAAAATTTTTTATTTCACTACCGAGTTGTTTATTTCATAGAATCCAGATCTTTGAGCCATATTTGTTCCATTTTACAGTAAGGTATTTTATATATAACGTTTTTGATGTCGTTCATAAAAAGAAATTTATATAACATAATCTTATTCTTTTGGAGAATTCTCATATTCTTGCCGATTGAGCGAAACTGGTGAAGTGTAAGTTATTTGTAGGTACTTTATTTGGGTATCTTCATTATTTTTCTAAATCTTAAAAATTTGCTTATTGGTTTGTGATAACCTACCTTTACAAATGTCGCCCAACTAGGACCAAATAAATAACTTCAAATTCTTCTATATACTGACCCTTACAAGGTATTATAGAGTAATTTTCTGTATGTTCTTAATAACGGTAATAACTACTTGAGACGTCGCGTCGGTATTTTATCTTCTTACTTGCATAACCAGCGTGCTAATGGTAACGCCAGTAGGACGAATAAAGTCTTTAGTCAACCAAATCTCCTCGAATATTGACATATTTCGTGTTAGAAAGTTTAAAGAGGATATCTTTTATTCACTCTAATTTTTTCACATTCAAATTCCATTTACATGAATTTTTTTAGTGTTATGTACGCCTAAAATATATAATAACTTTGTAAACGAATCGAATAAATAAATTTAATTGTATTGTTTCATTTAAACTCCATTCACGTCTTACATTGCAACTGTTATAACCGGTGGCTGCTCACCATCTTTAATGACCACATATTCGCATACAGAGTGTAGATTGCTTTCGGTGGTCGTAAACTTGAAAGAAATTGAAATGTTTATGGGCAATAAAGCAGATTAGTTATATAAAATTTATGAATACAGAATGGTGACTTTAGCTTTGAAAATGTTTAGGGGTGATAAAAGTATTTTGTTAACATGAATGGAGAAAAAAGATGGAGAATTTTTCAAAGAAGAAGAAAATGTTACAGTTTTATGACAATCATCTTATATATTATTATTCGATAAATGATTTTTTGTATCTGTCGTGTACGGGCCTGTTTCACACGTATCGTGCCCATCCACTTGGTACGGTAAAATTAGGGTGGGTGGATACATAAATGTTACTTTCTTTTTTGGTTTAATCGTGGGTGAAAATTTTGTTCAAAGAAATCAAGTGGAGATTATTCGGCCTCATAGTGTACTGTTTCGTGTGTTTTCCTACCTACGAGTATTAATAAATTAAATAATCAAAAAATAATTATTCTTAAAATCGAGTAGAGATAAATCCGCTTGGTTGTGAAGGGATTGACGCGTTCGCCTACCATTCTTGAGGGTCTGAATTCGATTTCTGGCATGGTAAATGTAAAAAATATTGATTTTACATGTTTAAACAACAGTATCCCAGACTGGCAGCTTGTCCACCACATACCGCACGCATCTGAGAACTGGCGGTGCCCACATACAAGGAAAAATTTGCTCGTTGCCAAACAAGAAAAACTGCTTGAGGGAACTCTTTGTCATCTGGTAGCCTTAGCAACTTAGTGCTGATAAAAAAATTATCTAGAAGTACACAATATGCACTTCATTGAATTGAGGAAAAAAGGGAATTTGTCACTGACTGGGATTCAATTGATTGGACATGATGGATTCGCCGGAATGATTAGAAAACTTTTTAAAAGCTTTAAAAAATTTAAAAGTCACCAGATCTGTTTATCCGATATGACCTATAACAGGACCGCGGATAGTAGCGAGAAGCACCATTCGGTATTCATAGAGAAGGGGAAACAAATAAGACAAAAACAAGGATACGAAGAAAGGGGAGTGCCCTATGCACCACTGGGTGCGGAAAAGGGAATGACCTACCGACTTTCTCTAGGGCATGCTTGGCTACAATAATTGGAGATATAGACTAGAAGGAATGTGTATTTGACTACACATTTTTATCGATTGTTGCGCGGTATGGTCGATAATTCTGAGATTATGATGAGCTTTGGTTTGCATATTCCTGATAATTACCTAAGATAGCGTCAGCATAGATTGTTTCATATTCCGATATACAGGACCAACTTGTCGATATTTACACCTGTTGGAAGGGCTACCGCCATGGTGAACAACATCGATCTGGATGTTGATCTGTTCCATGTATCCGAAGGGGTTTTCAGAGCAGTATTCTCCTACTACTTTAACATGAGTCTCTTTCATGTATTTTTTTATTTTTTATAATATGTACATACTGTATTATGTATGTGATTTTTAAATAAATGAATTGAATTGATTAATTGATAATGATGAATTATTATACACTCTTACCTAAAATAGACACTTGTTTTTTTCATTTATCAATTAATTTCATTAATAAATTAAATAAAAATTAATAAACCTAAATCAAACGGAGCTTGAAAAAAAACTCATCTTTTGTAATCTTCTCTCGGTTCATTTGAATTCATTTTCAGCGAACATGTTGCAAATTTGCGTCAAATTGGACGTACGGAATTTCGCTACAAAGTGAACGCCAATTTCATTAGCAACATATGGCACATAACTTACCAGTCCACATTAAAACAATTTGATTTATTATCGAAATGGAAGGCCACAAAGTTAGTACATCAAATGCACTGCATAATTAGTATTCACTTTGCGTCAACCACTTCAATAGGAGTAGTTTCAACAAAAAAATCTACAAGCGCAATTAATCACAGCCAAGTATCAATGACACGCTTAATATTTATGTATTTATTTTTATTTGAGAAAAAAACGACAGTTTCTACCTATATTGTATACAGAAAATAAGAATACATATAAACGAAAATTGTAAAAACAGTCGATAAAAAATTTCTACAGTGGTGTAAGCTATTGATTAAGTACATTATCGGTATCAAAATAAAATCAATTAACAATTGTTAGGCACTTAGAAGTTACGAATAAAGTAAATAAAAACAAGATAAATTTAAATTTATAGAATAAGAAAATTATTTAAAAATCATGTAAAAGGTACAAAAATATAATAATGAACATACGAGTAAATACATAATTTATAAGATTTATATAAGATTTTGAGGGATGCGGTTGTTTTGAATGGTCGAGTGCGTATAATAAAGCCCAGATTTCTGTAAGCCCTATTTATAGACGTCTGAATATGGGAATCAAATAAGAGTTTTTCATCCATAATCACACCTAAATCTCTCAGCTCGTTTTTCCGGACAAGACAACAACCGTTAATTTCATAATTGAAAATAATTTTATTTATGTTTCTAGTGAATGAAATAACGAAACATTTATCAGTGTGTAAGAATAGCTGGTTATGGTAACAGTAATCCGCTAGTTTATTTAGGTCGTTTTGTAATTCCCAACAATTATTTTCTAACTTAACGTTTAAAAATAATTTAGTATCGTCAGCAAACATGAGAAAATTAGTATTAGTATAATAATGCTTAATTACCTATTTATGTCTAAACATATATTGAAAGATACTGATTATCCTTACTGTTTCGGGTTCTTGTACATGTTGATGTAAGTGTCAAACCATCTTATCCTTTGAAATCCGGTGGCCGTTTGTTTTGATTTCCCCAGTCCCCGACGTTACTTCCTTTTGCAAGTCAAGAAAAATCAGTACTTCTTGTAGCATCGTGACGATCAAGACTTGTGTCTTCTTCAAATCGCATCTTCAAAATCGATCTAAGATATCGTACTCAGATCAATTCGAATATCATAAAGTGCTAATGAAACGGTCGAGTGCTATCCTGACGTGAGTTCTTATCCCTTTAATTAAATTCCTGGATTGACCCATTTTTAATAACACAAACCAATTTTCTTCAAGCACGTTTCGGGAAAAGGTAGCCCTAGTTTACAGTCCACCAAGGCATCGAAGGAATAAATAGCACTAACCCTACTTACTACTATTTTTACAATTTTATTCAAATTATAAATTTCCCATAGCCCAATAGCGCTAAAAATAACGAAGTACTTACTGCGCTTGTCTAAACACAATTTTTGATAGAAGAAATTATACAATAAATGATATAAATGAAGTAATGATAACTTTCTTCCGCTATCACTATTAGTCATAAGAATATATTTTCAAAATAAATATTCATTCATCAGCATCACCATTCTCTTTCCACACCTAATGGTGCATATGGCACTGCATTGGTGCACAAATCACAGCGTATCTTGATCATTTTGTGTTACTTAAAGGTACGATGATTAGTCTTACGCTTCAGGTGCTAATCCAGGGACACCCTTTTAAATTAATATTTCATATCAACCATGCCGGGAATCGAACCCGAGATCTCTTGCGTGGTAGGCAAACGCGCTGACCATTACATTACGAGCCCGATAAATATGTTTTTTTATTTTTTTTAATAAAATAAATATTTGCGTTCATTTGATTTACCCAAATATTTAATTTTGAGGACCATTTTCAACGAGTTGTAAATAACTCACTTTTAGGAAATGGAATCGAGTTATGATAGAGTGGGATTTGAACCACGGACCTTTGGTCCGTGAGTCCGAGACACTAGCCACAGGACCACAACCCGATGTCTATATAATATATATTATTCAATATTACCGAATATTCCTTCATTATCCATTTAAAGGTTTTTTTAATGCGTTCTTATGATAAACCCAATATTACAATTTTCGGGGTGGTTTTTGGAATTGTAAATAACTCTCTATTGGAAAATGGGAATCATTTTGTGGAAAAACGTGGTTCGAACCTTGGACCTATGATCCATGATTTTTTTATCGATTTACAATATCCGCTTTCTTAATATAGTAAACCAGTCTTCGTTTCTTATCTGACTGAAAAAGATAATAATCACCCCATTTTATTAAATTTTCGTTGCAAGGCCAAAAGGGTGACCGCCCGATCGCAAATAGTGATGGCCCAGTTATGAAGTGGTTTATTTTATTAATGCAAAAAGAGAAATATAAGAGCCTGCTATCCCTTAAATATTGGGCTTTATAATCGGCCCCTGCGGTTAAAGGCTTCTTATATTCCCCGCCATTTGCTTTACGTTTTCGGTAGAACCCTTCGTAAACGCACAGAACAAAATAACCCCTAAGGAGTATTAACGTTTAGATGGTAGAGGCTCCTCGGATGCTTTTATCCCCAGGTTCTCAACTAAAGTTGTGGAAGTAAGTAATCCTTTTTTTTTTAATTTTACATTCCAAACAATTTTCATATTGTTTCAAGAATACACAGTTGATTTTGTTGCTACAGAGAGGGAAATTTTTTTAAAAAAGGTAATATGGCAGTCTAGGCATTTACAGGGCTTATGACCTGTAATTATCTGGCTTAACTAGCCACTTTACACACTGTGAATCATTCACCATTCTGCGTATGTTTAAACATCCACATTTCCCTAACTCTTCCATCTGTTGACTTTTGTCTTGTTCTGGTTCCTGGTTCTGTTTCTCCTGATCGGACTCGTTTCTTCCGGTTTACTAACAAGCTAATGAACTAACATACCCTGTCGCCGTCAGAATTGGGAAAATTTGATTGAGGGTGACAGCAGACTAATTGACTCTATATACTTAGGTTACTCTGACGGCGATAGAGGCATTGAAAGCTGTAAATGTAAACTCAAAAAATAAACATACGCGAACATTTTGTAAACAAAGATTTTTTTTTTAAATTCATTTACCGTTCATTACAGCTAATTTTTTTTTTTTTTTTTGCCACGTGTGGATCTGAAAAGAGGTCATAAGACCCTGAAAATAGATCCGGGTATGTGGATGGGGCGGGGCTTTCAATGCTAACTTTTGTGGAATAAAAGAGCTGAAACCTTAAGGTGGCCTCCGTGGTGTAGTGGTCAAGACGCTTGACTCACACACGGAAGGTTCCGGGTTCGATTCCCGGTGAGAACACAAAATTAAAATGTGATTTTTTCAAGCCTGGTTGTTCTGTAATGTAATTCACCACTGTAATTGGGCCTCCCGGCCTGTTGTGGTGCAAAAAAATGAAATGAAATGAAAAAAAAAAAGAAAAAATGTGTGAGAGATTTATCCAGCTGAACTTTTTCACCTACTAGAAAACACTTATAAAGAATTTTTCAATGTTTATACTTCTTATACCAGTTAGTTAGACATTGAATGATACACAGTGTATATTACGTAGGTACAACACAGTTCAACTCACACCAGTTTAACAGTATGTTACACAGTTGACGTCAAGTCTAACTAGGGAAGTGGTGTGGTATAGCAGAATACTTGTACAGATCCATTGGTTTCTGCATAGGCATTGTAGGCAATGCCTGTTCTAAAGAACTGATATATTGCTGTGAAAAACAATGATAATATAAAAGTGTTATCAAAAGTCTTTACAAATATGTTCAATTGGGATCATGTGAGGATCTGTGTTAGGACTTTGCTAGTAGTGTCTTGGTTTTTCTTTTGTTGCGTAAATGTACGTTGTATAGGGCAAATTCTTCTATGTTTCTTATGTGTATTTGAGTTTTGTGTCGTTGTTCGATTTGTTTGTATTTCTACGTTCTTCTTCCTTTCCAAAGCGGGATCTGGAGCATGCGGCCGTGATCCCAATTTGGAACTCACACTGTATTCCTTTACTGTCATACGTGGAAATTAGAAAAAGGGGATTGTATTGACCATGTGTATTTGATTGATCTCAAATTGACAATACTGCAGTGAGGAGGGTAATGAAAGCTCCTGCGGCTTCTATGTTCAGTTATTTCCGCAGTTTGATTGTAAAGAAATATAAAATTTTCGATTTATGTATGTATGTGTACGCGCATGGGTGTATGTACGTGTGTGTGTATGTACATGTGTATATATATATATGTGTATATATGTTAATGTGTGAATGCATATGTATCAAAATGTGTATACGAGTAAATTTATATTTTATTGTCTGTGCTCTCTTATTCATTTGTTAACTATTATCATTTATTGAAATGTAATTGCTATTAGAATGTAGCTGGGCAAAGTGAACGTAAAATTGTGTTTTTTATAAAAGGTGTAAAAAAAGTAATAATTTTTTTTTTTTTTTTTTAAATTGATAATGAACATGCAAAACTGAAGAAAGCACAATGAACAGTATTTATGAACAGTTTCGGGAAAGGGGTGGATGCTTCCATTGTAATATTTATAAATAGATGTTATCAAATAAACTTGTGAATAAATTAATTTATGTAGGTACGAGTATGTATACATAAACAGATTATCCATAAAATACTTGCGAGGAACAATAGCGTGTTTTGAAAGATATCTGTTTTACGGGAAGCCAATTCACCAATCAGCGTGACGTCACACGCGGAGTAATTTTAAAATTACAAAACTTAAAAAAATTATAGCGCTGATAATCCGATAAATTTGTTTTATTTTTTTTTATTTTTGGCTTAGTTTGATAGTCTTAACAAATAATAAAAAAAAATTTTAAAAATACTGAACTTCCTTTTAAATTTTTATAGCATGTGAAATAATTTTCCCGTGATGCTGCACTTTTTATTAATGAATGGTGCATAGAGCACTGCATAGTACATGAACCGCAGCGTATCTTGATATTTTTCTTTACATGATTATCATTTTTACGCTTCAGGTTCTAGTCCTAAGACTTTAAAAAATTGTAGCGTAAAACACCTCCATAAATTAATATGACACTATTTTTAGATGTTTTTATTTCACAGCATTGCTAAATCATTAGATCTATTAAATTTTTCTAAAGCCCGTGGTTTCCAAAGAGAGCGCCAATGAAACTTCTCCAAAAAACTCGGAGCATAAAAAGATTGAGAACCTTTGCTTTAGACCTTTGACTTACGTAAGTTTGTACCCTATAACATGTGTATATTTTGTCGCCAGGAAATAATCTTATAATACAACGCGTATAAATATTTTAAATTAGCAAACGCCTTAAACGATTTTTTAATTTTACGTTTAATACTGTAACCATATTTATGGTATGTTCAAGTCTTTGTAGACAAACCGATATCAATACAAGATATTTGTTTTAACATTATTTGAGGTAAGTGTATTTCAGCTCTTATATTATTTTTTTTTCAAAATATATTCGAAATTACAATACCAAAAATACATAACAATAAAGGCATACCTACGGCGTTTTTTTTTTATTTAAAAATAAATAATTTTTTTACATTATATTTGTATTGAAGTTTTGTTGAATAATTGAAAATATTAAATAAAAATCTTAAATTATAAAACATCCGTGAAGTACAGATAAATTAAAAAGGAGTTTTTCTCGTATATTATTAGTATAAATGTACAATTAATAAAAAAAATAAAATTGTGATGTGTCAAAACCGTGTCAACAGAAGTTGAAGTCTGTTATTTATCAAATCTTTATCAACTTTAGTTTTTATGCCCCAATGTCCAGAATGTGAGAATAGTCAAATTGTCACGCAACTTGGATTACTTTGGAATAGATCTTCCGGCTTTTCGTAGATCTCTTCTCCATTTACCACAGCGTGGGATAAATATGGATTGGCATGGGTCAGCTCGAAGTCTTATATGTTAATGGTGTTTATTAACAGATTGTATACTATTATTTTATTGCCCTTGTTTGTCTTAGCTATTAAGTTTTATGTTCTTTTTGTTCAGTTTCTTGTACATGTGTTTCTTCATTTAACTGTTGTTATTGGTTTAGGCCGTATAATATATACGATAGATAAATATATGATAGATAAATGATTAAAAATAATTCATATATTTTTGGCTTCAATTTTTATTATTTAGAGCAAAATTGTGAATTGAATCATATTTAATAAAGCATTATTTTAATTTTGCCAATTCAAATGAATGAAAACATTTTATCAAAAATTTAAACATCATAAAGTCATGTAATCATGAATAAAAACATTTTTCAATGGCAAATATAATTTTTATTTATTGTTTTTTTTTATTTTGCTTTATTTTTTTTATTTTTCAATAAATTTGTGTTACATTTTATTAAGACACAAATCCAAACTCCATGGAACCAAAGTCCTGTGATGAGTTGGGACGAATATATGTACCTATATAACACTTGACAAACAATATCACCATATATATTGCACAGAACAAAAACATAATTAAAAAATAAATGGCATATCAACATTTAAAAACATTTAAAGTACATGAAAAAATAAAATTTAAATAAACTACCTCAAATATTTTAAAAACATCTAGGAGTTTCTCACTCAATGAAGGTCCAGTCCTGTAACCCTTTTTTCAAAATTGATTTCGTCCCTGAGAGCTAAACACGCTCTTCCAAAATATTAAACACTCTCTGTGCGATTAAAAAGAGGTGTCTCTGAGTGAAAATCATCTGGGTTTTGGGTTTAACATAATTAATTCCCGTTTTACGGAGACCTCTCCTTATTGTTCGACCAGAAGTATGTCAGTGCCTCTTTTAGGTTAAGTTGCCTCACATCCATTACCCTCATGTACTGGAACAACGACGGATAATAATAATAATAATATTTGGCAGATTTAAATAGCGCCATTTTTGTGAAAAATCCCCTTGAGGGCGCTTAACAATTGTATACTTAAACTTACATTCTAACTAAACTAAAATGATAAATATGTCGAAGGACAATGGAATATGATCCTAAGCAATAATTTTTGCGAAATTATTTTGCTACTTTGCTACTTAAACAAATTCCTCCTTCTGTTGGAGTAAAAAAGATTAAACCTTCATTTTTATCAAATCAACGGATAAAATAATTAATCAAATATAGCTCAAATATTGGCTAAATGGTCGATGTTACACAATTTAACCAGTCAGTGGCAGGTCACAATTATTGTAAATGCCCAAACTTCAATATTCTCATCTCAAAAATGTTTTCTATTTATGTTGCAATTAATGTCAATCTTGATTGCGAGTTCTCTGGGAGGAGGAATACATTTCTTGTCTAAAACATTTGGACATACCTACTTAAAATATTGTTGAAAGTTCTAATTTAATTCACTTAAACTTATAGTTATTTAAGGACAGTTTTTATGTGGAAGAAAATGATGAATTATATAAAAGGAATGTAGCGAATCGCGACGTAGGGAAAAAGTGAAGTCTCATCGTCAAACAAGCTAACTGCGAATTCAGCGAAAAAATATGTCAAGTCAGTAAAAGTTATGATTCTCTGGAGTAGATATACGCACTGATGTAATTATTTAGAGGGGGAAAGTTATGTAAGGAAAAACGCCATCTTTCGAAACGGCGGAAAGATATTACCAAGTTTAAAGTTAATAATAATTTTACATGACTAGTGGAAACAATATCATTCTTAACTTGAGGGTACTACTTGCAAACCCGGCTTTCCAAATCCATCTTTCTTTATTTTGAGCAAATCACAAAAAACTGAAACAATACTTAACTTCAAATATTTTTTTATTATAATCAGTAAATATTTTAAACATAAGCAGTGATGAGATAAGCATGATTATGTCAAGAAACAGTAGTGAAATTATACATTTAATTTTATACATTACCAACTTTGCAATACTCAAGTAGAGGTTGCCATGTTTGCAACAAAGCCGATAATTTAAAAGTCAAATCTTACAAATTAAGCCCTATTTTTTACTGACAAAGTTAAAATTGTATTCTGAATAAGTTTCAATTAATATCTCACTTTTTTTCAATTTGGATTTTTCCGGGTTTGCAAGTAGTACCCTCACTTATTTATTCGTTTTTTTTCCACGTGCGCTCCGAAGTGGAGTAAATCAAGAACTTTAGAATAATTTGCAACAATTCTTACTGTTAAAGTATAAAATACTGAGTTAAAATTAGCCTTTCCATCAGCAGGAAACTGTATTCTATCAAAGAAACGTGCTTGGCCGCCATTTGCCGAACATAAAAATCACCTTAAAACTCCCACGGAAGGTGTTCAAAGAATCTATTTATTATCTTGAATGCACCCTTAAGCCCCCGTTCGTCCAGTAAAAACTTAACCGCGACCTGCCAGTTACGGGATGTAATTTCAACCGCGTAATTTTCTAGTTACAGTTGGCGGGAGATTGAGCATTATTCGACGGGCTGCCGTTCGTGCCGAGTACTTTTTAACGATTGGTGGTGCAGCCGAGTTCCTTATCTGCCATTTGGGAGAAAGATTAAACATCTACAAACTGCATGTGGGGCTCTAATTAATTGTTTTTGCAACGAATCGCTTATTTGCGGCACTCCCAATCCGTTGCAGAGGGAAATTATATTTTAGACTCGTTAAACCAATGTTTCGAAAACTTTTATATTCAATAAATGAGTTAAAAACTCATAAAGCTAATGTGTTTCTTAAAAACCATTAGAAACATCGTAAGAAAAAATATTTAAAAAATATACTATGCACTTTGCTAGTCTCATTTAGAATATAGACTAAAAGGATGGGGATCCGCTGCAGCTAAGCATATTAAACGAATTATTTAATAACAAAAAGGTATCATAAGGTATCTGAAAAAAATACTTTTATTGGATTTCATTCTACTTTTTTTTTTAATATGTGACGCGTTTCGTCTTATTAGGTCATTACCAAACTGACTTAAATATTTACAAAGTATCCCTGTATACTAACAATTATTGGTGTTTAACCATATAGGTATATAATAGCGCTAATAGTTTGTGGTGAATACCCACAACAATAACAAGTATTGAGAATTTTTATTTAGACCAAGAAAAATGAGGTAATTAAAAATCAATTAGAGTATACTTAATGTATTTTATTTGGTACATTATGGGTATATTGGGAAAGCCCTTCCATTTTCAAAAATATTTTTAGGTGTTTAAAGTTTATGTAATTATTGGATTTTAATATTGATTTAATTTACAAAGGTTTATTTTTTTAAAAGTTGAACTCTACATTGATAATCAGATAATATATTTTTTTACAGGAATAACCCGCTAAGCCTTTATTTAGAGGCTTGTCAGTAGGTGGGATAAAAGAGATATGGAAGAAAGTTATGAAGAATACATCACAATATCCAGACCAAATGACTTTCTTTGATGTTTTTCTTGCAACTGGCGGGAATCGAACCCGCGGCGCTAGTTTCACGGTTATCTCTCTTACTAATTGCGCCACGGCGCGCGGCGCCTGTCTAACAAGAGAAAAGGCGTCACATGCATTTTTTTAAAGTAGTATTAAACCCTATAAAACTGTTTTATTTTGGATACCTTACCAAACTTTTATATGGAATTCTACTAATTATCTGCATAAACAATAAATAAAAGTTTTTCTCAAAGTACCAATAAGAACTCCATCTACATAAATCTTTAAAGGCTTTGATGTGCCTGAGATAATGCATGCTATTTTTTTTGCAAGACAGATTTGGCGATGGACATCGTCATCCTTGTGCTTAGGGACATGAATATATATTATTATAACAAGGGCAAAAAATAATATCATTGTCAATATTTCTCCCTTAAACGCAACATTTGGACAAAGGTGCAAGGATTATTTTTCTACAAATTGTTTAATATGTATCTACATAAAATTAAGTTAACTGATAAGAAACGGTATTTTAAAAGAAGATTAGAAATCAAAATCTGGATCAAAATTAAAACATTATACTTCGAAAAACCACAAATAAAAGTCCAACGGCGTTAATAAGCAAAATCTGGGCGGCCATTCTGATCACTAAAACGGAAAATTACACGACCAGGGCTGGTATTCCAAACGCTCTCGCGGCCGTAGAAAAACCATTTATTTCGTGTATTTTGTATGTAAATACGCGATAAAAAAGCTTTTTTTAGGTATTCTGAATCTTCTCAACTCTCTAGAGAATGTTTAATTTGGGTATTTCATTTTTTTAATGCGACGACATTTTACTTTATAAAATGGCCACACTGGAGATTAAACGTCAAACTATGTATAAAACTGTTTAAATAACGGAAAAAACTAATGATGTTTGGTCAATTCAACCTAATCAAGTGTTTTGGGTAATGCTTAAGGTCGCAATAATGGTCTAAATTAACATTTTCATATTTAGTTTAACGTGTTCGCATTTGTTTGACGTTTAATCATCAGTGTGGCCATAAATGAAGTAAAATTTAGGTGCATGCAAAAAATGAAAATCCCCAAATTAACCACTCTCAAGAGGATAGAGAAAATTCAGAATACCACCACTGGAAATGAATCATGCCGTAATTAAACTGTTTTTCCCACTGTATGGCATGTGGGACCATTTTGTTGAAGCCACATGTCGTCCACATTCATATCTTGCAATTTAACCACAAAAAATTGGATTGTAATGTCCCGATAGTAAGTATCACTAACTGTTAACTGTTATTGTATTGTATTTTCGTAGAAGAATGGTCCAATGATGCCTCCAGCCCAAAATTAGCATCAAAAAGTGACATGTTGTGGGTGCATCTGTTTTTCAACAATCGGTCGCAATTTTTTTAAATTTGTAAATAATTATTATTTATTGAGATGTAATTGCCTAGCTTGGAACGGGGTGTGTACCCTTGTTAGCTGGGCAAAGAGTACAAAAAATGTATTTAATATCATAATATGTAAAAATAAATATAAAAAAAAGCGTAGTACAGGTGTTTGTAAAAATAAGGTTAAACAAAGCAAAAACTCGGTGTTGAGATTACACAAATTAAATATTTAATAATACTTATTGTTAATAATTTAATAGTATTGTTTGCCGATGTATGTAAGTAAAACATAGCTTGTTAGTAAATAATAATTAAATATTAACATGTTTATATTTATTTAAAGCCTTTAGAGGAATGAGTGTTTGTACAGTGTTTTGGTATTTAACCACATACAATTACAAACTTTGTACAAATACAAAGGTTCTCGTAACTGGTAACTATATTTTCAATTGTACATATATATACAATGTACACTCTCCAACAAATCTAATAGAATCATGCAAAAAATAAAGTTTCTGACGCAATAAATTACATGACGTCTATGATATTCATTATCACCTTTCTCTTATCCGCACCAAATGATGCAAAGAGCACTGTATTGAAACACCTATCGCAGCATATCTCGATATTTTTTTAGCTACAAAAAGCTGAAACATCAACGCTTTTAGCGTAAGACTGATCTTATATAATGACTAGGATTCAAAAATGGAAAAAAGTTTCGGTAGAGCGGTACAAATTTGATATTTCCCATCTTGGTAAATGCAATTTTGATAAAAGTTACACGTTACACGTACTTTTTTACCTAATAGAGCTTAAAAAATATACGATATTGACCGATTTTACTATTGAAATATAATATTAGTACGTATTTTTTCCAAATCGTATTTCTTCACCCAACCTTCCGTAGACCTTATAGAGTGGAACTGCATACTTTCTGAATGTTAGTGATATGATGTTTTTCACCTAAATTCTACAATTATTTCATTTTAACGTATAAATTGTAATTTTGAATTATTGGTTCTATCTGCCGCGATTAATATATAAAATTCGAATGATTGTTTTTTTTCATCTAGATCATACTGTTTTCTTTATAACTCTTAATGACTTTATGAGAGAAAATGGCTGAAAAAGTGTGAAAGAGTTTTCATAATAATGAACACCACAATCATTTTAATTTTTTTCCCTTAACCGTACTTAAATTTTAATGGTTCGTAAGTATTTACTCCATTTTTTAAATATGTTTACATAATTTGTTTTCTTTATTATTTATTTTATTTTATAAATTTATTGCATAAAATAAGCATACATATTTAATAACAGGGAATTTATATAAAACTAGTGAATAGAAAATGAAACGGAATGTTCTTTGTTTAGGATAGTCTCCATCTAACATGGCTCAGCCTGTTCTAAGATGGAGATTTTTTATCTCTTAAAGCATAAATAGTTCTATACTAATACACAAAAACAAAAAAAAACTAAAACTACTCAATTGCAAATGCCAAGCTTATCAAATGTAAGATATTAATAATCGTTATTATACTAATATAAAGTAATGTAATACATAAAAATATAAATAATATGTGTACCTATTATATAAACTACTGCGTTTATTGATCTACGTATATTTTTCAAAAAAATCTCTCGTTACACTATTTATATGTGCAGTTATTTTTAACATACGTAATGTCAGTTTTTTTTCCGAATGAAAATAAAAAGAAGACACAACAAAAAAACAGTACACTGAGCGAATATCGCGAGCAGCTTTGACAGATTTATTCCCTCGATTGAATGCAAACAGTGGGAGGTGTTGGAAATGCTCATTTTCGTCTACTTGACATTTCATTTTACAGCCTTGCAATTAAATAAAATAGTGCATGTAACGTAAAAGCAAACAGAATGCTTCGTTGGGCAGAAAATTTTCTTTCAAATGACGTTTATATATAACTTTCACGATTTACCATAATTTATTTATTTTTATTGATTTATCACAACTTATGTTAACATCTTAAACAATACTTGCCATTGATAATCTATAATCTTTAAGAGAGTTTCTGAAAATGACAAATATTAGCAAAAGAAGAAATAAAGGACATCATTGTAAGAGTTATATTTTTTCTTCTACGTAATAGGAAACATTAAAATATATTTATGTTTAAACAAAATGTACAGTGAAAACACTCCTTTCACATACCCGAAAACCATTTTAATGTCCGAGAGTCTTCCTATCGGTTTCGCAAATAATAATAATTTAAAATGTTACTAAAATTGATTATTATAGCGCAATTTTAATATAATTTAACTTTGCTGCTTTCATTGCCCTTTTACTGTGAATTTGACAAGTTATGTGAAGGGCTTATGTTTGTCGTATTTACATTTTAAATTTGTTTTTTTTTTAAATAATATTTAGTTCTATTTGCTTCCGTAGTATTGAAATTTTAGGGTCATTTTTAAAGAGTTGTACGTAACGAACTAGGAAAAAAATTGGCGAATGGTTGATAGACATGGGAAGCTAAGAATCCATTATTATTTCTTTTGCCGCATCATATTGGTTCCTTAGAACAGGTATTGCCTATATGGTAACCGATGGATCCTTTCAAGTATTCCGCTATACCGCACTCCTCCGCTTGTTTGAATTATCCTTAGTGTTTAAGTAGAATATTTGTCTTTAATTTTGCTCCTGTGATTTTCCTTAAATATTAATAAATCAAATGTGATTCAATTTGTGGTGGAGTGCACTTCGAATCTTGGACCTCTGATCCGTGAGCTTGTGACGCTAGTTACGGAACAACAACGTTCGGGTAAAATATTATTGCATAACTATGTAATTTATTTTCTGAATAAGCTCTATAGAAAAGGGGTAAATGTTTCGAGTTAATAATTCTTAATCTTAACCTTAATTCAGCTTAATCCTGCCAACGCCAACGAAAATTATCAAAAATTTAGCAAACACCTGATTGTACACTGATTTTTAAATTTTCCATTTAGAAAATGACTCTTGTTCTAGATTTTCTCATGAAAGTAGTTAAATATAGTTTATGTTTAAATCCAATATCTGACTTTATAGATTTCGACAAAGGTACTTAGATTATATCTGTACTTTAAAGGATAAACCACAGAAGTCACATTGAACGAAATGTTCAGGAAATAAGATTTTGGGAATATGCGATTTCCAAAACATCATAACTTTTGAACCAAATGAGATCATTTTAACCTATAAAGAACTTATCAAAAAAGCGTATCTGGGACAAATAATGTTTTTGCATTAAAACAAAGTGGACTTCATGTTTTTATTTAAACTTAAAAAAGCGTTTTTTCGACGAAAGTGGACGTTGATATTTTATTCACGTGTAAAATAGCTTATTGCGATGATTTCCGCATTTTTTACTTCAAAATGGCAAAAAGTGAACACCCGTGTTTTACCCTCTAAGGTGCAGATATTAAAACTGACTACATAAGTTTGTGAAAACGCATGTTTCGCGTCAAGAGCATTTTTAAACGAGTGGTAAAAATACATGAATCAAATTTTATGGCGCGGGAGTGTATTGCTAGCAAGAACTGTTTAATGTTAACAGTCTTTGCCTTTCCTCCAGCACTAGGTAGGTAAACTATATTAGTTTCACGGCACAATCGATCTGATTGCCTCCCGTTTACTTCTCCGTGATTCAATAATCCTCTGAACTCAATTACACCTAACAGTAACAAGGAACCCAAAACACAGAAGCACTCACGCATCGAATATAAACGCACAAAGAGAATCGATTATTCACTAGTAACACGCTTGTTAGAAAATGAATAGCCAAATTAACATCATATTCAGTAGTGCATTGGGCTCTACATTGGTACTCCAATTGTGACATATGTCCAGCAGCAATTAAATATTGCAGTGTAGAACCACTTTTAAAGCCTATATTTCATATCCACCCTGTCAGTAGCTGAATCACAAATAAGTATCGAGTGCTAATAAGCGACGTGATAACAATTTCTCGCCATGTTTTTTTATCGTATTCGCGATCACAGTGGAATATCCGTGAACACCTAATATTAAATATCAAAATATTTACGTATAATCCTGCTGTGCAATCACATATTTGAATTTCTCCGGTGTAAATTTGGAAAATATTTTTAAAACTCCAATTTATATTTATTTATTTATTATGTATCATGCTATTTATTGCATTTAAGCCAAATGTCAAGAAAAGCAGTCGCCATAGTAATTGTAATTGAATTTTCACTTTTTTGTTTTAGATACTCCTTACTATTTTGCAAATGTAATATATTGTATTATTTTTTATAGTAAACGCCGATTTATCGCCAATAAACTGTATTTATTTACGAGGAAAATAAAAAACAAACTGACACGAGCGTTGACTTAGAGATAACAAACACTGGAAAAATAAAATTTGTACTTTTTAAAAGTTGTGTAGAGTTTAAAATAATGTAAACTTTGTATGTTCTGCACACGACGTCACAGTTTTCACAAACAGATAGAATTTTAAAACGTTGTTTTTTTTGTATTTGATTTATTTTAATTCCAGAGTCTGTCAATCCAATGATAAAAAAATATCACAGCTAAATCCAAAATACTGGGTATAAATTTTAAAGCTTATACGCTATTAAAATTTTGATCGATCGGATTGTAAAATATAACACAATAAATAATATTTTATATTTTTAACACTTGCGCAATAATATTTACACACATGTCCACCCTCATTCTATTATAACACTCACTTACCCACCCTCCCACACACTTACACTAACACAAACACACTGGCATGTATTGTACGAGTATTTAATGTATTTCAAAAATAAAATATTAAAATTAGACAACTCAGAAATCTTAGAAATTAAAAAAGGGATTCATAATAAGAAAACAATAATTAATAACCAAATAAACAATATTTTTTTTAGTCCTCTCCTGTCTAACGTCGAAAATAGTGATATCAAATTACCACCCGTGTAAGGAAAAAACGACTTGATTTATTGGGTCCACGTGTAGTACTTAGTAAACATGATAAAAAAAAAAGGAATCAATTCATAAGTTACGTAGACCTTGACGAAGAAGCTTGTTTGCTTCGAAACCGGTCGGTGGAAAAAAAAAATATAAAAAATTAGTGGGGAAAAACAAAGTTGTTTTATTTATTTTATTAAAATATTTCGCTCAATAATTCAAAACTTCAGGAGAAACGAAATATAAATATTTTCATAATTCTATTGTCTAATGATGTATTTTAAGGGAATTTAAGATGTTGATTTTAGAAAACATTCCTCGTATTTATTTACGTAATACAGACGTCAATTCTAATGAATGAATCTCTTTTTTTAATCATTTTCCCTACCTTCTAGATTTCAGTGCGCAGTAGTTTTTAATTTTCTTTTGTTTTTCCCCCTTCAATTGAAATACCCTTTACCTTCATATTGTTATAATGCAGGTTCTTAAATAGTGAAGTTTTACGCATTACTTAATAAATAATAATGACGTTTTTTTTATACTTATTTTAAATCTTTTATATCACCCCTTTAAGTTCACTGAGCATAATTCATTGCCAAACTAAAGTTCATTTTACAAGCAAGGTTTTTATAGATATTAAACCTTTTCCATTCAATTTTAGCAAGGTAATGAGGTGATAACTCATTAGACTAAAAAGGATTTTACCAGCTTTTAAATTTCCTGCTAAGAACTGCCTCACTGAACATAAGCCTTAGACTCGACAATAAAACAGAAGATCCCCAGTTAAAAGATTCCTCCGCATTCTACAGATATGAAAATCGTTTTTTAACTATCCATTATTTTCTATTTTGTCACAAAATCTTTCAAATTCGCGTAGTTATTTTTTCGTTTTTCCCAATCCCACTTTTATTTGCGTTCATTTTTCTTCACTTTTTCTTTCGTTTGACAATCAAACACTCACTTAGGAAAACAGGAGTCAAAAGGACACTTAATATATCATGAAATTTATCCATTTTTACCTTAGATATCGTGGCAATGTTTAATAAATTTGGCTTGGATTTATTTTAGGTCTAGAGACTTTAAAAGCCTAAAAATCATGAAATCAACTGTTGTTTTTAGGCCAGTTGCCACAAAAAAAAACATTGAAAAATATTTTAAGTTGAATAATTGTTACGTTTTCGTCCAAATGGAAAAAAACGGGTTCCACGAAAAATTTGAAAGAACAACCCATTTGGAGTATTTAAAGCATTATACGTAAAAATATTTAACTTTTTTCAAAATTTATTTTTGGTGAATAAAAAATAAATTTACCACCTCATCGAAAAGGAGGATCTTAGTCATAATTTAATTCATGGTTAAAGTCGTCTTATAAAACATTATTCTTAGTTTTTATAAATGGCCAAAGGATGACCTTTGTCCCGTGTCATCCCTTTTCCCATAAATTAATGTGCAGTTATTTTTTGTAGCAAAAATTTACTTGTTTATAAGTATTTTATCCAAATAAATTCTCGCATATACAGCGTGTATGGTAAACCCTGTCGCATCTTAAACCACAATGATCGGTATGAACACGAAGACATATTGGCATATTGAAAAAAAAATATTTAGAAGCGTTTTAAAACAAAAAAAAACCCAATGGCTACTTACTTTTGCTGGGAAGAAAACAGGAGTGCGGAGAGAAAAGAGTTAGCTAGCTCTGCGTTTTGCCGAAGTAAGCAACCATTTGTTTTTTTATTGGCAAATTAGAGTATAATGTATTGAACGAAATTTAATATTGTTAATATTCTAAATCCCACCGTAATGGAGCTGATCACATTGGCAGATCCGTAGACGTCGAATAAACGTGAGTATATAATCACTTACCGACCCGGTTTCGAGACGTACCTGTCTCTTCGTCAGAACACTAACTACACTACTAGTTAATTGAAAAAATACATGAAACTCGCAAAATAATACAAATATATATATTTTAACAAATTAATATTGAATAGGTAGATACTCTTATTAAGAAAGAATTGCAGCAATATTTATTAACTTAATGTATCAAGTCAAAAAAAAATTTCTACCTTTTTGAAAGATTTTTCAATTCTTTAATTATAATAATAAAAATACTTTATACTTTTATTCCACTTTTATTTATAATTGTCTGATATTTTTTTTACCAGTGACCGGGTTTCGTTGTGACCGATATCGTCAGACTGGTGGGAGACTAAACAAATTTCTGTGTTATATACAAGTGCAAGCAGGGGTTGTAAAACATGATTTTATATAATTATGTAAATAAAAGAATTTAAATTAAAATCATTTAAGTATAAGGTAATAACAATTATAAGAATATAAGTTTTGTTTGAATGTACATAATAAAAACTGGTGTAAAACATATAATTTTATGAAGTTTTCAATTCAGCTGTAGAGGACGGCTGATGATAAATTATAATTTATTTTTTGTATGACTTTTCACAGTAACTGTGTATAATTTTTACTATCATTATACCTATGACTTGATCAATTATTTTTGTAGGTATCTTCTTAATAAAACCATCCCAGCTCTCTCTGGTAACTATTTTTGACTCTCGAGTGGTAAGTGCAGTCGTTTCTTAACCTTTAACATTAGTAATATGTGGTGGTATATCCGGTTTAAGAAGAAATTCTTCTTATCCATTTCCACCAATATTTTTTATTACTTTACGTATTATGCTGATTAAAAATTCTAGAGCCGTAGCATTGGCGAAACTAACTAAAGATAGTGGTTATACTCGTATGAACGTATGTGTAAGAATAATATTGTTTCTGAAGTATCAGCATATTTTTAGTTGGATTTTAAGATCTGATACATAAAATGTAAATTTACTTAGGTACGAAATTTATTGCTGTATAAATTGAATAGGTTTTTAAATATGTTAAAGGTAGTTAAGTATTTTTTTTTATGAACCTACCATTTATTTCTTCTGATTTATTTTCATAAATACTAAGTAGGTAGTACATTACTTGTACACTGTAAAATTGACAATTAAAATTTCAGCTTAGTTACATTTAGGAATCGCAAAGTTTAACATTCAATTTACAATTTGATTATATTAATTTCATGGAAATTAATCAAAATATCAGAAACAATGTATTTATATATTGTTGTATATTTCTAGGACGAATCCAATATCTGGCATTATTTCTCTGGCAATTATTTACATGATATGGTGGTTATATTCGTTCACATTTAAATGTGAATCCTTAAGGATGCTGCATAAAAAAGTGAAATGCATGTAAAAGGTCTGACAGAGGGGTTTAAAGAAAAGTGTTTACCTTGAAGATGGAAAGCTCGCCCCCTCTGATCTTGTGAAGTATGAGGGAGACCTTGACCGAAAACTCCTAATTTACAGCCTTCCACAACCTTATCATTTGACCCAGCATTTCTAATCGGCACAAAAAACATTACAGAACTATAATTTAATATCACTTCTAGAGATTAAAACATTCGCTGAGTACAAACGGTGGAAACGCGTGTGGAGAATGTATGGCGAAATTCCCGTGTTACAGATTTGAAAAGCGGTCCAAATTCACTGTCAGCATCGCGGGAGTGAGTTTCTTTTCATTCATGACAGTTCATGGAATTTAAATGTTTACCGATACAATGTCATTCCCCGACTTTCAGCAGCCGACACGTCTGACACGTTAGGGCGATCGCGCGCAACTCACTACCCGCCCACAAATCCGCCCTTGCCCGCTCCCGCCGCCCTCCGCCGCCCCCCGGTCCGCCCTGTCTCCGCAGGTATAATGTAGGCGAAATGTTTTCCGTCCTAAGATCTTACTCGTTCCAGCTTTAAAAATAACGAAAATATTTCAAATCAACTACTAACCGAAGTGATTAAAAACTGAATTCACATATCTTCATAGACAACACAACAAAACCGAAAAAATACCACAAACTATTTGTTATGTCTACATTAAAACTAAATCATAAAAAATCAAATTTAGAAAAAAAAATGCGTTTACCAAAATTATATAATGATAATATCGGCTGAAATACAAATGTTCAGTTGCACATGTTAGATATCGCTAGCCCAAAGTAACAATGGATAAACCAAAATTTTACGATTTTGAGATTGAGCATGTTATAAATTCAATAAATCAATATTTTCAATGAATGAAATATTGAATATAGAGAGTTAACTTATGTGAAAATATAGTATTTATAATCTAATTCAAATCCTATTTCAATTTGTTGCAACAGAGAGGGAAAACATTTTTGAGAAGGGAATATGGGAGTCTAGGCATTTACAGGGCTTATGACTTGTCATTGGCTGGTTTAAGTGGCCACTTTACACATGTATAACATTTACTATTCTGCCTATGTTTGAACATCCACGTTTCCTCAACTCTTCCATCTGTTGACTTTTGTGAAGTAAAAGAGGTGAAACCTTTGTCATGCGGGTGAGATTCATCCGGCTGAACCAATTCACCTACTAGGCAACGCCTGAAAACAATTTTCCAATTTTGTATACTTCTTCTTTTTCTAGGTAGTTAATTCAACAATGTTTTGAGTATGTCCAGCCAGTCTGCAAGCATTTGGACATACTCAAAACATTGTTAATTCAAATCATTTAACTCTCCCTTCCTTGTGATGTGTAGCTAGTACACATCGCATCTAATAACTGTAATGTTATATTCCCTTACTCAACGCAGATTTTCCAGCGAGTCGAAGCAAGTTCACTAGCATGGGTCATTCACTGATCGTGTCGCTATAAACTGTGTCTCAGCCCTTGTAAATTGATTTACAATGTTATTAATATGTTTATTAAAATATGTACAGTAAATTTTGGGTTAAGGGTTTCGGTATTCCTTCGTTATATCGGTAAAATTTTTTAAAAATTAAATAACCACTGCTTATTGGGAACAGAAAAAGTAATTTCATCAAAAATCGTAGATAAATCCCCGATACAATGAAAAGTTTAACAATGTGTTGCATGTTTCGTACAAAGTAAAACATTAATCCTAATATTTACTGGTCTAAAACACTCTTTACGTAGCACCCTTTTAAGGCGGTTCTTTCGCTCACGCTGTGAGCGTGAGTTAATGATTTTATCATGTTTTTAGCAATTATATTTTTAAATATTACAATTTTTGATACAAACATATAATAATATATCAAATTAAGATTCAATTAAAATTAATTAACATGTTTTTTTTTCTACAAAACAACAAAACCAAAAATGACGATGAATCATGTTTGAAAACTTTTTTGATATAAATTAAATGCAGAGAAAAATATCTTCTAGATACTTTATAGTGCCTGTTTATAAATAAATTTGTAAAATGTAAATAAAATAAATGTTATATAAACCTGTCATTAAAAAAAATGTGTCCCACCGAAAAGTCTTTAGACTTAGTGGGTAACAAATTCTTATATGTATTTTTTAATTATAAAATAAACGCTGCTCTGCAGCACTGAAACTAAAAAACAAACAAACAAATAATGTACCTTTACTTGGCAATCAATTATAAATATAAATATATATTTGCAAAAAACTTATCAAAATCCCGTAATTAATATTCATCATCATCATCGTTTCTCTTTTCTCACCCAGTGGTGCATAGAGCCCAGTTAACAGAGTTATCTTCGGCTGTCTATAAATAAAAACCGATATTTGTGTATGCAAATGAATTTATTTGCATGAACATTTAAAGTATCTTCGTAGGTAACTTATAGTTAAAAATGTTTTAAAGAAAAAAATGTATGCATATTTTGCTTTTAATACAGAAAACTTAATTTTACTTTGTAGATAAAATTAAATATAAATGTTAACTTCGCATTGTAATCGGGGCCCTGTATTAGAAAACCAAATGCAGCTTACTTTATTCTTAGATCATTCTTACTCTTCAGATGCCAGTCCACTAACAATTAAATATTTCAGTTTAAACAACCTTAAAACTTAATATTTCACGTTAACCCGGCCAGGAATCGAACCCAGTAACCCAATCACAAATAATTATCGACGAGCTTAAAAACATGCTAAGCATTTGAGCGATCACGATGAACAAAAATGAACATGCTTAAGTTATCGCAGTCATAAGTCAACGAGTATTTTTTTATATTTTTTTTTATTTGAAAATTTATTTATAAACTCTTACGGATTATTACATTCATTTTACATAGAATAATATATACATTTTTCAATTATACTCTGTTGTTTAAAATAATATTTTTTACGTCTTTTGAAAAGTTTTGTCTGGTAGTTTATTGTATAATTTCAGTCCCTGGTTCATTAGTCTTGATTGTCCTTGTCTTGTTTTAGAAAGTTGTTAATGATATTTTTCTGATATTCTCGTATTATGTCCATGTTGACTACAATTTTTTACAAGTTTTAGTTCTTCGTGATTGGTGTACCAATGCAGTGCCCTGTGCAATATTTTGTGCGGAAAGGGAACGATGATGATACTAGCTTATACACGCGGCTTCGCTCAGGAAGTATTAGGGAGAAATTATTTAGCTTATTAATTAGTTGTGTCGTTTGTCAATAAAAGATTTCGTTTATTTCTAAGAATTTTTCCGGTGGAATGATATATTTTATCGGGATTAAAAGTACTTAGTCTTCCATTTACAGCTATGAAAGAAATACGACCCTACGTTAGTCTATGGCGACGTAGTGGTAGCATCGCTATTGTGTTCACAAATCCAAAAACCTACTACAAAACCATAACGAAAATCATATCAAACTAACCATAGATAAAGCGAGTCAATTATAGAAATGCAAAGAACTAATTTCAAATCCTCGTTTCAAATTTATTATTTTTGACTTTCCACCGTACCACCTTTTACACCACATTTTCAAATAATGTTGCTGATTGTTACAATGTTTCTTCATTTTTTTGTTTTTTTAAAAAAAAAAATAGATGAAAGTAACTAGCCTGTTTTACTTTCCATCTTTCCGACCATACCTGTGAAAAAAAAGTCGATCGGTCGCTGTGTTGAGACGTGAAGGACTCACAAACAAACACACTTTCCTACTATTTATAATATTAGAATAAAAGAATAGTCCAGAAACCACATACGTGCATCAAACAGAAGGCGGCTAAACTACTCTTAAAGGAGTAGGTTTACGTTTTTACCCATTAGTTTCTTTGTAGACGTCGCTCAGTACGCAACTCCCGATTTGAATTCAACTATGCCTTGTTTTTTAAGTGCAGAAATACTGCTGGGATCTTAAAAAAACAAGATGGGATCACATTTCATGTGTAAGTAGCAAATGCATGTGCAAGTAGCAAATGCATTACTTGAGAGTTGAATTATTTTTCCATTTGTCAGATTGTCAAAGAAAAAAAAAAGAGCATTTTATTGGTGTTGCCAGGGTAGTCAATTTTTTTACGCTACTTTGCCCATTTAATGAGAGAACTCGTGAAAATCGAACCTTTCGGATTAAACAACGCCGTGGTGGAAATTTGACCAATATTATCTTTAAAACATCAATTGTTATTTAACATGATTTAAAAATATCCGTTTTATGCAAAATAAAATTGTTTTTTTTTTTAAGTTTAAAGTTAATTAATTAAATTACTCTTATTAAATGACCCTTCATGTATCTACTCTGTCGTGTCAATCAATGTTTCCGCGTGCTCAATATAAAATTACATATAGGGTTTATAAAAATTAACAAATTCCTTTTTTTATATTTAAATTACATATGTGTTATGGTTATATTTTTCGCGGTCTGGTAACATCACGCGGCGACTTCAAGCATGCGCGAGTCGAAAGTTGGGCAAAGTGGCGGGATTTTCGGAAACAGTCCAATGTATTCAAATATTATTCTACGCTCCTTCTGGACTATTCTTAGTTCTGTGTATAAAAGCATAGGTTCACTTGTATTATAAATCCGCATATCTCAAAAAAATATTTTTTGCGCCATTGCGTGATTCAGATGAATATTTTAACTTCTCAAGATTACAAATTCAAGTTCAACTTTTTTTCGAATTCCACCTTTTTTATTAACTAAAAGGTTTTTCCTTCTGTAAAACGTAAACCTGTCTAAAATTGAGATACGCGCTGTTATAGCGTAAACGGATCCGACGCCGACGGTCGACGGTATGCTAAGCTACACCTTTACTCTATATAAAATACATAAATAATAATAATCTATGTTTACCCAGAACCCTAAATTCTTATAACATTTTTTTCTGAAATCGATTCATATTTTCTCTCTTAACAAACTCAAAGGAAATGCTAGAGCCTTAACTTATACCCACTGGAAATGGATTTAATTAGGAACTTCAGCCCTACGGGAAATTGGATACAAAAATCTTTTCTTACGTGGGGTAAAAATTGGAGCATTAAATTGTACGGCAAAGTTTCTTGAAAATTGACAGAAAAAATAATAATAAATATTTTGATAAAACCGCACTTCTTTAAATGACGTCACTGGTTCATGTGAATCAACCTATAATCTAAGAGCTATGGAAGATTTCCGGTCTGCTTGTCGCTTCTGGACCAATGGGAAGAACTGAATGAGAATAAGCGGAAATGAACCTCTGACGTTACACGCGGAGTTATTTCAGAAATACAAAACTTTGAAAAATCGTAGCGCCGATAATACGATATATAATTTTTTTTTTTTTTAAATTTGACTTAGTTCAACAGCCTATTAACAAATATTTTTTTTTTAAAAACCACTGAACTTCCTCATTATACCTAGAAGTATTAAAAATTATGTAATACATAATATTTCGATTTTGTGTCACTATTATTTATTTATTTATTTTTATTTATTTATTTTAACGCCTTTTAGGCTTTTACGTGTTTTTACATACATATATACAAATAAAGACAGACACGTATTTTACACAGAAGAAGCAAAAAAATATACAAATGATTTTTAGAAGAAAAAGAAAAATACCAAAAATATCATCTTAACATATTAGTATAAAAGTTGAAAGAACAGAAGTGCATTTTTAAATATGAAGACATAAATGTATTTTACACAAAAAAGGAACGAAAAATAAAAATGAATTAAGAAAAGAGAGAAAAATAAAAAAATAATTAAAAAAATAAAAATCATGACATATTAGTAGAAAATATATGGGGTTACATATATTGCAGTGAAGAACAGGAGTACATTTTTTCGTATAGGTTATATTAAAATAATCTTAAAATTAGAAGAAGATAGAAAAATACTAATTTAGAATACAGATGATATAAGTCAATAAACGGTAAACAATTGAAATCAACATAGCATTATTTAGGTATTACAATTTGAAGATAGTAAATTGATACACTGCCTTTTAAAATTCAAAAGTGTTATATTAAATATATCTACGTCATTTGCGTATTCATTAGCAAATGCATGAATTCTCCTTATTAGCGAGTGTGCACTGTAGTTTGTTGTTTACATAGAATAGCTCATTAAATCGGGTAACCCGGCCCGGAACTCGCAAATTATTTAGTTGTAATAGTTCGGAACAATCAAATATTTCATTTAATATTTTAAATAAAAATAACAAATCATTCAGTTTTCTTCTGTTTTCTAATGTTTTTACATTTAAATAGTTGTTTAAGTATGAGTAATTAATATCTTCCTCTAAAATATACCTAATTTAAAATTAACGAAATGTAAAAATTTATGTTGAACTCTTTCAATATTAATTATATGTATTTTATAAAATGGTGACCATAAAACCGAGTTGTATTCAAGTTGGCTACGTACTAAAGCAGTATATAAAATTTTCGTTACATAAACTGAGTCAAAATCTCTTATCGTTCGCAACAGAAATCCCAGAGTTTTCACGCTTTTATTTGTTATGTTTTATATATGTTTAATAAAATTTAACAGAACCATGTAAAATCGATCGCAAAACTTTACCACTTGTCTTTCTTTTGATTCAGGACATATTTTAATTATAAAAAAATACTGAGAAACCCAGAAAATTACCTATAAAGAGACTTTTTAAACAGGATCTAATCTGACCCACCACCGTCAAAAGCACGTATTTTTTTAGCAAGCTAAAAGTTTCAAGAGTTAAAGGTAAATAAAAATAATGTTTTTATTTTTTTTTTATTTGTTTATTTATATATTATACGCTCATTGGGCATTTTGAAGAACAAATGTATACGTTGAAAATTATTATAAAATAAAGTAGAACTAAAAGTAGACTTGGTGGGAATGGAAGCGGGAGAGAGGTGTTTATAATTAAATTTGATTCAGTGGTCGTATGAAAGAAGACAACTTGTTATCAAAGAAATCAAGACTGGTATGTTTGTTGGCAGATCTAAAAATTCTGGGCATAGGAGGATGAAAACCACAGTTAGTTATTTGGTTATTGGTATGAAAGAGTATGTTTTGTCTGAGGTTTCTAGTTGCGATATTTAATTTTATTGAGCTCAGTAGTTCAGGCGCATCAAAGAGTGAGTTGAGAATTTTAAATAGGACTAGAAAGTTGGATTTATCTCATTCATTTATTTCGGATAATATAACTTTATTCAACGAACTTAATGTCATTTCTCTTTTATATCGTATTTTTCGGACCATAAGACGCATTTTTTTACTCTAAAAATTCAACCAAAAATTGGGGTGTGTTTTATGGTTTGATCCGTCCCATCGTCCAAAACATGTTTTAAAAATCAAAATTCATAGATACATTGGCGATGGGAAAACTGTGGGATTAGGGATACGATTTTCTCGACCCGGACTTCTATCTGTTCCCAAACTTAAAGAAATTTATTTCTGGGAAGCGTTTCGCGTCCAATGAAGAAGTTGAGAGAGCCGTAGATAAATATTTTCACAGCCTTCCAGACTCTCACTTCCGAGAAGGAGTACCGATGTTGGGAAAACGCTGAGAGATTATGTAGAAAAATAAAATTATTTTTTAACTGAAAATTGCAGTCGCGACCCACATTGTATTTTTGATGTTTGTTTAAGCCCAATGAGGATGTTCAGTGCAACGGGAAGGCACGGTAAAAAATGAAGCATTTAATTTAAGTGCAAAGTTTTCCTAAAACGAATGAAAAAAATTGCAAATGATTTTGATAAGAACGAACTACTTTCAACGACGTGTGACGTCACTAATTCTCTGAAATCAACCAATGGCAGAGTGCTGTGATATATTTCCGGTTACTGGGAAGCCAACACGCCAATCATGATAACTTACCGTCGAGAACTTGCGACGTCACAGGCGAAGTAATTTCGAAATCGCAAAGCTTTATAAATCATTACCCCGATAATGCGATAAATAAAAACATAGTTTTTAATTTATTGGCTTTATTTGATGGTATATTTACAAACAATAAAAATATTTTTAAAACACGTAACATCCTTATTCATCTCTTGCGTCGTTTATCTCAATAAGGAGTTTTTGAAGATCAGCAATGTTATTAGCCAAGATGACAGTGTCATCAGCATAGTTTAAAATTTATTAAACAGTTCCTCATGTTAATATTTACCCCTACGGCGAAACGGTGATAAAGTTTTTTTCGTGCCAATTGTAGTTTTTTCAAAAATTACAATTATCGGTCATAACATAACAAATGATACGCATGAAACCTTTCTTAGTATATATAATATCTATATTATATAGGTACCTATAAAATAATGTCCAATGTGCACTAATATTATTGATGTTCATATTATATGTACCATTTAAATTTTTTGACAAATAAGTAGTTATCTTCTAACAATAAATTATTTATAACAGTATTAAAAGTAGCTATTTTTAATCAGTAATCACATTATTATCAAGTAAGAATTAATGCCAGCATATTGAATTTACGCTTAAATATGTTACATATTAAAAACACAAATTTACATAGAGTTTTTTCGGCTTCTTGTACAATCCGTCGTTAGCATGTTTTAAAAATTAAAGCGGATCGTCAAGTCAGTTATGTGTCAATAATTTGATTATTGGTTCAACTCAAATTGAAGGAATTTTTGACAAATGGGATTCTATCAAAAAGCCTTTCATTCCGAATTGAAATTTATGTACAGGTATATTGTAAACATAAAAAGTTTTTTGTTCATTGATTCTTGGCATTAACAATATTTTTTTAAATACTCAATGTGTGGTTTGAAGAAAGTAATAAAGAAGTATTTAAATGTTCACAACCTACCCCGATATTATTAATAAAATCGTATATATTTTAAGCTTTATGGCAATAAATGCACATGTCTATTGTTTATTTGCTAAATTTGCTTATTGCTTAGCTTATGGTCAAAATTTAAATGGCGGTGGAGTGAGGGGCGTAATGTCTCTTTATCGAGAAAAAGTGTTTATTTAGCAAAACCCGCATATTCTTTGCATAAATTATTAACAATAAATTTATTTTTTTAAGGATGAGTACATGTGAGTTTTATTTTACAGCTTTTTGGTTCCATACAACGGTATTTTTGTTACATATAACACCTCGAATGACGTAAAAATGCCGGTTTTACTAGCGCTAATAACAAATGCACATATAATAATATAAATGAGTCACTTAACAAGGATTTCATTAGTTGAATACATGTGTTATTAAAAATATTTTTTAGACGAACGGGATCCCGCGAAGCGGAGAGTGAAGCCTGTTGAAACAGCCCAGTCTTTGCTCGATTTTGATTTGGGAGAGAGTTCCGACGATTCTGATTTTAGGATAGAAGATCATGCTGATGAAAGTGACGATTATTCCATCGATTCAGACGATGGAGACCAAGGTATTTACTACCCAATGTCAAGTTTTAACCTCCTCGATTCTCATTTTTGTTCTTATTCTTTGACATGCACGTTCTATCCTCTTTGTCCACAATAATATAATGGTTTTTACAGTATTTTATAGAAAATTTAAGAACTTTAACCCGCATATTTAGAGTCACTGATTTATTTGGTTTATTTATTCATTTAACATTTACAATTATCTTTTTCTTTTAAACTAGACTTCTATTTTACAAAACCAATGTTCTTTCATAGCATTTAATTTCGTACTTCTCTCCCCGCATAAAATGTCCAAAGTACTCGAGCTTTCTTTTCTTGATTGTGTTTAGTACTTATCTTTTCGTTTAGATAGACCGTGATGATAATTTCTTAAAATTTACAACTTAAAAATATTTTAGTTCTCCGCTTACACAAATTTAAATAGCAACATTCATTCATAGCACACAGTAACTTCGAAAATTTACAATATATTATGAAGTAATGAACTGCCCGGTAAAAAACAAAAAAGTCTCCTGCCCAAAGTAGCCTTTAAAGACTTCTCCTAAAATCAGTTTCCCAACAATATGAGTGATAAGTTTGTATATGTACTTTGTCTGTTTGTTTCATATGTCTATGTTTTTTGTCTTTGTAATTTTGTAACTGGCAATTTGAATGCATGTATGTTTGTATTTCTTATATTTGGAAAACAGTAAAATAACCATGCTTTTGAAATTAAAATAATAATTTTAATAAATGTTTTTTTTTTTCAGGTGGCAAAAATGGGGCAGGTAATGATTCTGACAATGACTCCGATGGATCTTCTCTCATGCAGTTTAGCGGAAAGAAAAAATCTGGTCATGGTGAATCTTCAAACATGACAGTTAATGATCTTCTTCAGAGAGCTAAACTCAATAATGACTTAAAGGTGAATTTTTATTTACTTATTATGAAACCATTTTTTTTTTAAATTACTGTAATTAAAAAAAAAATAAAACTCTTTCTCTTAATGTACTGAATTTGTTGGTCTATTTTTATTAGTTAAACAAGTCAGGTAACATAAAATTTTAGTTAAATATGCAGTTTTCTATGTGTCCTGGCGGATTAGTAATACAGTTCTGCGTGTGAAATATAATCGGAATCCTAGACGATTGCTATTGACTCGATTCAAATAAATATCCGGAATAAGGAAATCAAGTGGACATAAGTCCGCCTTATAGTGCAGTGGTTGTTGGGTCCGCCTACCATGCTTGAGGTCCCCGGTTCGGTTCCTGGGAAGGTAAATGGCAATATCGGTTGCATCCTTTCTAAATCATTTTAAATGTCCAACTAATCATCCCTCTTTCGGTCAGTGGTGAACATAGGCCTCCTGCTTAAATTTCCATATCTTCCTATTCGGAGCCAACCGCATTCAACCGCTTCCTGCGATCCGTCTTATGTCATCAGACCACCTTGCCTGAGGCCTGCCGACACTTCTTCTGCCTGTTCTGGGTCGCCATTCCAGGACTTTTTTTAGTCCATCTAGAGGCGGTGGTTCTGGCTATATGACCAGCCCAGCTTTATTTCTGGTTGGCAACCTTTGTTGGTTCTTATGTCCCTCAATGAAATACCGCATCCTCCTTTCCATACCTCTTTGTGTAGTTGATAATTTGTGTTTTTTTTATTTTTTATAAACTCAATAATGCCTATGCACACAATCATTATATTACATTGAAAAAATATAGTAAAAATCGTATACAAATCGACAATGTTAGATTTCAGGAAACCATTAAAATCACAGGTGGCTCCTGACCAAAATCTTCACAGTGCATATCTTTACATGTTGTCAACGCATGTATTAAGTTTAATAATATTACAATAAAGTAAACGAGCAATAATAACATAATGTCAACAGGCGGCGCATCGGAACGTGGAATGCTAAATCCACCATCGTTTTAGTTTTTCAGTTTTATAGTCGCTAACTTTATATGTAACTAAATTACCTAATTTCTTACTAATATTCTGTCAGTATGCATATTCAAAGTGACATTACAAACGAACTTCACATTTCATGCCTGGGCATGTGCTGGCACTGTACTGAGTATGTATATTGTCTTCTTCCTCTAACATACTATTCATCGGCATGAAGAATAGTCTATCTCGATCAAATCGCTGTTTTTAGCAGATCTGGTTTGTTTTATACGAATTCAGGGCAAAAGCTTGTGCAAAACAGAATATACACAATGACGATCACACATGCGCAGACAAGATAACAAATTTGTTCGCTGGAGTTAATCTCTCTAGATCTTGTGGTGCTAATATTGAATATAATGTTATACGAGTATAATAATTTTGCAATGAATCTTTGTATTACATATTTTAAGTATTGATTATTTATTTACGCATATTATTATTTGGCAGTGCACTGCACTTATGACAAATATTCTCAATATCTCTAAACTTGTAATTTTGAGCGTCTTATAAATCCACTGGACCACCAAATTATGTAGTAATAAGCAATATTTTGAGTATGTTTAAGTCCTTATACTTAGAAAAGAACTAAATTCAACCCTCTGGTGGGTTTATTAAGTTTGACTGATATTTCAACTGAGATGGAGAATGCTTTTCAGAAGGTTTTTATATTAAAGGTAAAGTGAAGCAATTCTTCAAAAAAAGTTTTCCATTTCTTTTGTCAATTTAGTTTTTGTTTTATGCAACTGTAGCTTTGTAAAGGAATCATACTTATATTAAATGTAATTTTCTAGGGTGTGACAGCAGACTTGGCACAGATGCTCATCTGTGCCGGGTGCCTTGGTTCTAGAAGTGACGACTCTAATGAAATTGTGGAATGTGATGGCTGTGGTGTGACTGTCCATGAAGGTAATACAAATTGTTTTGTTTTCTTCATCGCTACTTGATTCTAATTTATTGATAGTGGGTTATTTAGAACTCTTTCTTTTTTTTACATTAATAAAATATGTTTTTACACTTTTGACATTTTAATTATTTAAAAAATATATATTACAGTAACTAAAATCCCACCAAGACACTTTCTGAGGCTTCAAAATGTTATTTTATTTTATCATCAGAACATGAATGTTTCTTTACAATAATGAAAAAAAACCCTATCTAATTGTGACTTGAAGATAGAAATTTATGTATTTTATTTTATTAGGTAATTCAACAAAGAAATACACTTAAAAAACATACAATCTGTAGTATGTATTTGTCGATACAATTCCACTGATGCATGTATATCTTTCAGTACATTATTACACAGAATACATAACATTTGACATTTAAGTGTTTTTATTTTATTTTTAGAAATCTAAATGTATGCGCATTATATTACATAATCATTTAAGTCGTAAGCAACACAGACTAAACAATCTAAAATTAATGTTTTAAAACTCCTTTATCAAGCGTAACGAGGAATCAGTTAAATTAATAATAAAAGATAATTTACAGACAAACCAATATGTCCAACTCAACATGTTTGGTATACATATCATACCTGGGCTGGTATTCCAAACGCTATCGCGGCCGTATTTTCTCGTGTATTTACATACAAAATACACAAGAAAAACTGTTTTCTCGTGCCGCGAGAGTGGTTCAGAATAGCACCCCTGGAGTGATAATAATGGCACAAGTCCAAAATTTACATTTTTGAGTTAAGTACGCAGAAATGTTTCCGAGTATATTTCCTGTCCACACAATTAACGACATAATAAAAATATTTATGTTGGCTTTTAAAGCAAAAATGACAATTTCATGATTTTTTTTCAAATTTAAGACATGATAATGGCACAATGATCACTATGCCATTGTTATTTCTGAAATTGTTTCAAACTAAATTGCACAAGTCCGTAAACTTTAAATTGTGCGTTTTATTTTTGCGGATAAATGTTAAATTTACTAATTGTAAATACTGAGTGAAAGTATAACAGCTCTCCTGTAATGAAACTTTTGCATTCTAATGATTTACCCAAATATTAAAACTTTTGTTATTAACTCCTTATTGTAAAATGGGAATCAATTTGCGGCAAAGCAGGGTTCGAATATCAAATCCCAATCTATGAGTCCGTGACACTATCAGATCATTTAGAAACAATTTTTTTTGCATTTTCAGGTTGCTATGGAGTTTCTGATGTCACAAGCGAATCCAGTACTGTTAGTTCTGCTTCTACTGAGCCATGGTTCTGCGAGGCTTGCAAAGCTGGTGTCATAAATCCTACTTGCGAACTCTGTCCCAACACAGGTTTGTACACATCGATTGTCCAGTTCATTAATCAGACAAATGCAGAAAAATCAGATGTTTTTAGAAGTAATGTTGTACTAGGTATTATATTCTATTATTGTTTTTTTTGTTTTTCATTTTGTTCTGGCGGATGAAGAATATAATTCTATGTATGAAATAAAAACAGAACCCTGCGAGAGTGTTTCGGACTCGATGTTTACTCTCAAGTAAAAATCCTGTCAACGGAAAGTGAGCGGACATTTATTTTGAAGTGTGATTTTTACCCTGAAATATTGTATAATCCTTGGACTACCACATGAAACTTTAAGCTTGAGCATCTTGCTCTCATGTATAAAATGTCTTATGCACCACTGGATGTATGCACTAGAACCTCTTTTTACAATGTTTGAAATAACACAGTACAAAAATGAAATTAAAAAATAATATTTGAACATTAATTTATCAATACGTAGTAGTCTCAGAGTGGTAGCGCGCCACAGCTGTAGGTTTAACAGACACGTAACGAATGGTTTCGTCGCTGCGCCTGCGATTCTTGACTCGAGTACCTAAGGCCCATTGTTTTTTCTGTAAACTATAGCTAACTTCGTGTTTGATAATCCTAGAATGAATTTTGTTTGTATGGACGGCTCTATAGCGGTTGCATGCTATTACTCTGAGGTAGTAGAATTATAATTTATACTGTTCGTTTTTCTGAATTTCATTTTTGCTAAGCGTATAATATAATCATATGATTAGTGATTGTGAATAATTAATATATTACACCCACTGGCGGCTCCTTACCGAAAACGTTGGCAGTGCATTTATTTACATTCTGTCAACTTGTAACTTGTATATTAAGTTCAATAATATTATAACAATACGACAGGTCTGACATGATAAATGACCAATAATATGACAGCCCACTCATCGGAACCAGGAACTCTAAATTCGCCTAACATTATATTCACGTTATAGATAACTAAATTCGTACTAATGTCATGTCATTACGCATGTTAAAAGTTACATTACAAATGAACTTCAAACTTCAAATCTGCGCATGTGTTGGAAATGCCTGGAGTATGTATATTTTCTTCTTCCTCTAACGCACGATTCACTGGTATGAAGCGTTGTCTATATCGCTCAAATGATAATTTTAGGAGATATGTTATATTTCATACAAATTCAGAGTAAAGAATTGTGCAAAACAGGCGATAGACAAGATGAGAAAATCATCTGCTAGCGTCGATCTCGATCGAATATTATGATGTTTACGAGTATAATATTGCATTAATACTGCATATAATATTGCATAAAATTACTTATTTATCTACACATATTTTTACTTGGCAGTTCACTGCACTCATCACATACTAAGGAACCGCCTCTGATTACAACAGAGATGAAGAACATTTTATAGAATGGAATATAGAAGTATAGGCATTTACTGGGCTTATGACTTATCATTGGCTAGTTTAAGCGGTCACTTTACACACTGTGTAACATTCACCATTCTGCCTATGTTTGAACATCTATATTCCTTCAATTTTTCTATCTCTTGATCTTCGTGAAGCTTTAGAGCTGAAACCTTTATTGATGCGGGTTACATCCTGATGTTAATAAATATATAGATTTTCAAACATAGGCAGAATGGTGAATATTACACAGTGTGTAAAGTGGCTCTGTTAATGCCTAGACTTCTATGATTACTCCCAAGACGGTTAAATCCAGTTCTTGTCTTCAAAAATTTGTTGATAGAAAAAAATCTTTGTTACGATTTTTTAAAGTACATATTTATTTTGTTATCATGTTATATTTTTTTAATTAAATTAAAGTATAATAAATAGTTAACGATTTCTTATTTTTTCAATCCCTATAAGCTTTTCATGGAAGGAAACCTATCCACTATCGTTCTTTTTTTTTAATATACTTATTACACGCTTCTGCATAGAACGTATCTGCCATATAAAAAGAGGTTTCCGTGTATAGAGGAATGATGGCTGTAGATATATTTTATTATTGTTAATTGAACAAACTAATGATTAGTCGGTTTATTTATTTTCCAGGTGGTATTTTTAAGGAAACCGAGGTTGGCGCCTGGGTCCATCTAGTCTGCGCTCTCTATGTACCGGGAGTTGCTTTCTCAGAGGTAAATAATGTATGGATGGTTTCTTTTATTTCTTTCTCGTTTCACTCCATTACATCTGTTCTGTTATCCGCATCCCACTCACATTAATCACGTCGTCATCTACTGATACTGACAATTTTTACACAGAAAACGCAATGTAGTAGCCAGAGGAAAATTTGATTCATAAAGTTACAAAACCCGCTCTCGATGAATTTTGAAAAAAATATATAAGAAAAATTTATTGATGTTTGGAAAATCTATAAAATAAGACTAAGAATAAGAGTCATAAATCCCACTCCGTTATGTTGAAATATCGAAAGAAATATTCGGATGAGTCACAGAACCCGCTCTAACTCATATGCTTATTTTGAAATGTGTTTATTATTATGGATAATTTATATAGTGTAATTTTTGTGAAAATCACCTCAAGGGCGCTTATACGTACATATAGGCGTACATATACTGGTAACACTCTTACAACACGGTAAATATGTTTTTATAAAATGCTGTGTAATTTTATTCTTATTATTTATGTTATGTATTCTGGTTTACAAACAATAAACAATACATACGACATAAGAAAATGTGTAATATGAGACTTAAAAAGGTGGTTTGGTCCCAAAAAAATTCGCAACAGTTTTTTGGTGCTTAAAGTTTTTATAAATTGTTACTATATTTATGTGTCAAACAGTATAAAAAATAACCTTTTTTCTTTATTAGGCATTTTTATCACATTAATAAGACCAGTTTTGACCTCATGAAAAGCTTGGTTTGGCATGTATCTACAAATTAAAAAAAAAACTTTTTTCTGGGTGAATCCTGACAGCTTCGTGGTCAGCTGATGCAAATTTGCATTATATCCTTTTGCTGTGGATCGCTAAAGGTTTTTCGTATTTTTCAAACCACCCTTTTTTTATTTAAGGCAACCCATCCTAACAAGGATGATTTTTTCCTTAAAGTGTGCTTTAAGCGTTTTGAAAAATTAATAAAAAATGCAAATATATTTCAGTTTAAAAATTTACATAATTTAAAACAATGAATTTGGACAAGTGCAAAACTACTTCTGGGGATAAGACTGACAAGACATGAGATGAATTTAAGGGAAAGAGAGGTTTAGTTTGGTGTACAAAGAACATGCATCTCGAATGGGGCATCCGAACAATACGTGGTCTATGCATTCCTCGTCAAGCCCGCACTCGCACCGAGGGCTGTCCACAATCTTGATTTTAAACAAATGTTTATTCACAATACAGTGGTCAATCCTGTCTGATAACATTGGAAACAATTATTTTAGACAATTTGTAGGCATGATACCAGGGAGAGAGTTGAATGATATTTTATATATTTTTTAATCGAATTCCCTTGTTTGAATTTGAGGTTTGCCAAAACTGATTCCAACCAACAAATCTGTCTTTTTAAATCTGACTGAGTTGATTATAATTTTGTATGTTGAAATTCAAGGGAGGACTTCCATTGAGCAAGGCCCCCCTTACAACTTCATCAGTCATTTAATTTCCCGAGATTATACAAACCACCCTTTGCTTGCCACAAAATCTGAACTAACAGAAGATTCTCAATTTTCTTAAAGCTGTTCAGAGTTTCTGTTTAATAATAATAATATATTGTGATGGTTTGAATCGTTGCGTCTTTCAATTCATAGCTTTTGCAATGTATGACACTTTTTCTTCCTCAATAAATTTTGTATTCTCACATCAAGAGAAAAAAAAAATCTCTTCAACATTGTTTCAGCCGTGTTGTGAGAGGCCGGCATGTTGCAGGAGGGTTTCCTCTAAATTCTAATAGTGTTTCTGGAAACTGTGTTATAGGTTACCTGTATTGTAAAACAATATTTTTTTTATTTGATAATAAGTAGATAAAGCCTCCAGATTGGGTTTTGTAACTGAGCGGGATTCACGCTTTTTTTCTTTACATACCGAGTAACATTTACCATTACACCTTTGTTTAAATGTCTATATTCCTTAAATTTTTCCGTCTGCTAATTTGTGAAATAATAGCGTTGTACCTAAATGTCTTCAACATTTGAATAAAGTAAAAATCCATTTCAAATTTTAACCCAATGTTCAGATGTTAACCCTTTGATCCCTGAACATAGATTTAGTAGTTTTTTAACTTTTTCTTCTTGAATTGTGTTATTTATATCTTGAAAACAATAATGTTTTTTTTTTGTAATTCCATATGTATTTATAAAAAAAGAGTTGTACCATAAGAGAATTACAATATAAAAAAATGTTATTTTTTCATAACTTTATATTTACAAAAATAAATGAAAAACTAAAATTATTATTAAACAACAAAAATTAAAAAACTTACTTGGTATCATAATTATAATATTTTATACACCCAAACGGGTGACAGCTCTAGGCAAAACTGATCCCCAGGAGCATTAAAAAAAAAATAAAAAAATTTCAAAATGGCCAAAACTACTCCAAATTATCAAAATATGTACTGACAGTGATTAGTTACATCAAATTCATTCTCATATAAGAGATATAGTATTAATTATTTTGCATATCAACAAATTTGTACCATCATGGAGCAAAGGGTTAAATCTAGGTTTCTTCATGTTAAAATGTTTTCTAAATATGAGAGGTGCCAAACCATAGCGTAGTAAGTGCCTGAAAATCAAATTTTCAAGAGAGACATAAAGCTGTTTAAATAAATAAATTATACGTAAACTCATTTTATCAACATTTATTACTAAACAATCATTCTTTAATGAGGTATTATTAAATTAGCAATCGACAAATCTTACATAGTAGAAAAATTAATTGAAAAAAAAAACAATAAGAACAAAATGAAGTGCCATAATTGCACAATAGTAAGGCGAGTATGAGGATTTATAATAATAAATAAAACAACAAAAAATACTACTGCATGTGGTTTTTAATTTATTTATTTTTTGCACCATAACAGGCCAGGATGGCCAATTACAGTGGTGAATTACAGCACAGAACACCCAGGATTGAAAATAATTGCATTTCATTTTTTGTTCTCACCGGGAACCCAACCCGGAACCTTCCGTGCATCAAGTGTCTTAGCTATTACACTACTTGTTATCTCCGGATAAATAAGGCAACAAAGCAGCAATATCTTTAATTTTCCCCTCAGATTAAGACATAGGTGTTAATCAACAATGAAACGCATTTGAGCCTGTGTGGTTTGGCATCCCTCATATATTTATAATTATTCCTCAATCATCACAATTTTCACTTTTAATTTTTGTACATATAATGGCACATACTTTATATGAGCAAAAATAAAGCTCGCAATTGTAATGAGTTTTTAACTTTAAGGTGGAAAAACTGAGTGGAGTAACGCTGTTTGAAATGGCATACAGCAGGTGGGGAGCTCGAGCATGTTGCTTGTGTGAAGACGAGATGTACTCCCGCACGGGGATCTGCATTGGCTGTGATGCCGGGATGTGTAGAACCTACTTCCATGTCACATGGTATATTTCTTTATGCATCTTCCTAAATGCCGGTTTTAATCTTAATAATCAAAGAGCTCTCGCCAAAAATCAACAAAACTGAAGATTTGCTAACATAATTACATACATAAAACATCAAGCCAGTGGTGCAACTGTTAAATTTTAAAGTCAGATAATTATTTATGCGCGCCATTTTTTTCGCTTGTCATGTTACTAAAACTATAAGTATATTTTTTTAATGAGATAACTTAAGTTTACTAGAACAGATTTCAATATATTGATTTAAAATTTTATTGTTTATTGCTCTTTGCTAAATTATATTTCATTTTGTATTACTGCTTAATTACCTATATCTTATTTTGTTGGTGTCTACTTATTGAACTATGTTATTTTGTTCAATTGTACATGTTGATTGAATATTGGTATTAGGAGTGCAAATAAATACACAGTTATAATCGAGACAATCATGCATCGTATATTAAAAAAAAAAAAATGATGTAGATTGTGAATAATGTAATAATTTTAGAAGTTAAGTGATTATTAATTATTAAAATAACCTCATCGTTAGTTGAGACCCTATGCCTCAAATGATTTTAACAAAATATAACATTTTCAAAAATATACATTTGTTTCCAGATTATCTCGCCAAGTTCAACTTTGTTTTATAATGAAATCAGACATCATCCTATATGTACAAAATTATTTAATGTTAAAGATTTTCAAATATTGGTTCTGCAATCTTTGAAATAAACACATTTTCTTTGAAAATTTCCACCAATCTCAATATTAAAAAAAAAAAAACGTCTTTTATAAATATAGTTTTATAATTGCAGCGGTCAAAGAGAAGGACTGTTAGCCGAAGCACATTCAGAAGAGGTAGAACAAGCAGATCCTTTCTACGCACACTGTAGACTACATTCTGACAAAACTCTCATAAGGAAACGAAAACGCAATTGGCTCGCACTACAACTTCGTACTGAAAAAAGGTACAACAAGCAACTTCAGAATAGTTTTTAAATTGTCACTTTGACTTTAATCTCTTTTATGTCTAAATATAAATTACGAAAATATGGTGCAATTGTAATTGGGTGTAAAAGCTAATTAGATATAGTAGATGCACAAATGTAGAGATTCATGTTGTATGCAAAGCTGAGACAAGCATTATTAACAAAATTAAGAAAGTGGCGCTGCGTTGGTTTGGACATGTAGAGCAAATGGACAGCGAAAGAACAACATAAAAGCTTTACTATGCAAATTTTAAATCTTTCTGTCGTGGTGTCACTGCCATGGATATTGATACTAGACTAATAGATATCTATTCAGACAGCATGTATCATTACGTTTATTAAAACCATTCTTTAATTTTAGAAAAATAGATTTGCAAACCAAAACAGACAGTGCGGCGCAGTTGAGAACACAACGGAAATTAGTCAAATACAGAAAAAAATTCTTGGCAATGAAAGAACTAAAAAATCCACCTTGGGGTTAGTATCCGCACATTTAAAAAACATTACTGATTAAATATTTCATTGTTATGAAAAAATATATTTACAGTTTCACTTCACCGTTTAAAGTTTTAGTTGTTTTTATTTTAGTGCCTACTCAGAAAATGCCCCGACTTCTCCCCACTAGTGCTACGGCCTGTAGGAAACTTTTACATAAAGCTACCTTGATGGGAATCGATACAATCGCTCTGGAAATGCAAGACGCTCAGGTAAAACCTATTTTCTTAATTTGTTGAATCAACTTTAAATTTAAATTAAAGCACATACATATCAATAAATGCCTTCAAATCACTTAATCTATTTTATCGCTCTTGCGACATTAATGAAATCAGTATCGGTCTACAAAAATAAGTGGAATGAAACTTTCACTGAGTTAAATTTATCTACATTGTATTTCCACCAAAAAAATTCAAAATCATTTGAATGTTTTATGTTTATCTCTCGGTGTATCTTTTAGTAGATGTTATTTCAATGCAATTTTATTTCCAGCTAGCTGCATTAACGGATGTAAGAAAAAAGTGGCACATACCACCCGCTTTCAGTGTGGAGTTTATAGGTTACTACCTGGAGAGAAATAGCCGGATGCAAACAATGAAAAGGTCTCTACAGGAACTCATTGACACAAACACCGATTTATTAGAAGAACAAAAGGAATTACGAGAAGAATATGATAGGGTAGGATCCATGTTCAAAGTTATTTGAATGAAAAAATATTAAACAAAACTTTCGAACCAGCCTAACCACGAATATCTTTAAAAAGTTAATTAACCTTTTTTTGGGGTTGGAAATGGTTTAAATTATGTACATGCTAATTTCCATCAATATGATCGACGTTACTTTGAAGGGAGGTTACCTTAGAGAATGTTCCTACTTTTCACTTGAACAATAATTTGTGGATTTTCATTATTTTTTTTTTTTCCTAAGGTCACAAAAGAAAATAACGAAGTAAACAAAGAAATGTCATTATTAAAACAGAACATTAGTAAATTATATTCCTGCGTATCTGGAGTATGCCCTAACAAGGTGCTGCCTAATTTGGATGTCTTAGTAGCTGCTACACCACCTCCACAGACCAACGCTGGACCCAGAAGGTAATTTTCAGAACATGTTTTTGATCTAATACAGTTATTTCACGAATTGATATTTTTCAAGCCACCGAGAAAAAACTGTTTCATTTGTGTCATGTTCCATGATATCTTTTTCAACATCAACCTTATGACGGACGCTGTAATGCAATCCAAAATATTGGAAAAGAGTGTAAACAACACACCGCATAATAACCCAGTAAAACTCTCATTAAAATTATCATTTTACAAATAATATGTGTTCAATCATTTAAACTATTAATATATTGGAGGCTTGAATGAGTTCTCGCTGTTTTTTTGTGAATAAGTGGAATGGAAAAGAGTGCAAACAATACAACACAAAACTCTCATTAAAATTATTATTTTACAAATAATATGTGTTCAAATATTTAAACTATTAATATATTGGGGGCTTGAATGAGTTCTCGCTGTTTTTTTTCTGTAAATGGATGCTTTGTTTCTATAAATTAGTAAAGAACATGTCATTGAAAGTATTGTCTATCGCTAGCGACTACTTTCTCTCATCTTTCTGGCATATGAATACCACTCGAAACTCAAACTCATCAATTGTATGTAATTGATAGCGATCTCTCATAATGGTTTTGTTGGGGTTGAGGTATTCATAATATACCACATCCAACCGATCATGGTGCAGAGCAGAAATGATGATGATGATGCAAATACTCTTTTTTTTTTTGCACTAAATTTGGCATGTTTAATGCTATGAAAAAGTGTGTTGTTTACACTTCGACGGAATAACATATACCGTCATCTCAAACCTAATGGTGAGCTTTGCGATGAAGTTGGCTATAGTATTGCCCGATATAAATATGCTAAGATAACACTATTGTCGAGAAACAATGTGAACTTATTCATATCTGTGTTACATATTGACAATAATATAAAACACAATTTATTCTAACACTATTTTCCCTGTCTTGAACAATTTACCCATACCATTGAAAGAAAACACTTGTGAATTATATTTTAACACCTTTATCACAATGTTCAAGTTGTATTCTTTATTTTTCCCGTTGTAATGTTTGGTGGTTTTAATGAAATAAAATATATCTGACCAACAGGCCGATGGTATTTCCTACGGCAGCTGCTCTAAAAATGGGAGTCGGATTCCCCCTGAACTCAAACCCTGAAGAACATCAGGGGAAAGTTCTCTCCACGTCTAGACAAGGTTATACTCAATCCTTTTTATTAATAACTAGAAACAGATAATATTCATTTGCATATTTTGACAATTTTTTTTACAGGTTTTAGCTAATTTTACTGAAAACCTGCAGATAGGGGCATATTTGCACTATTTCAACAGATCTTAATAGTTTTTGCTGACCTAAACAATGAAACGCATGGCTCATAAGAGCCTTCTAGCGCTCTTAACAGCCACGCGGCATTGATCTAAACAATTTAATTTTAAGTTTGGAAATGTAAAACAATTTATTTTTTATCGAGGAAAATCACCTCGCATTGAGGCCTATAAAGGAAAACTTCCTCCTCTACCTTTACTTCCTGAACCAGTAACAGATGGGGAACGTGGTTTGAAGCTGTACTATTCTACAATCAACATTTCGAAGATGTTGTAAATGACTTTGTCAGCTTAGATTATATATTAGTTTGTCAGTGCGAGGAAGCATTTGACAACTCTTCTATTTAAAAAACATTTCTATAATGAGGAAATTCAGTGGTTTAATTTACTTTTTATTTTTTAATGGACTATCAAACTAAGCTGAAAAAAAACATTTTTATGCATCATTTCATCAGCGCTATGATTTTTTAAAGTTTCGTAATTTTGAAATTGCTCCGCCTGTGACTTCGCAAGTTCTAGTCGGAGAGATCTGTCGATCGGCGAGCTGACTTCCAGGAAACCGGAAATCTATCAAAACTCTATCATTGGTTTATTCTTAAGAACTTGTAACGTAGTTCATTCTTATTAATTTTTTTGTGCATTTTTGAGAAACTTGCCATACAATTAAATGGTTTAATTTTTACCGTGTGAAAGAAAACATTTTTATTTCCAACTTCCCATAACACTGAGCTTCCTCATTGCCACTTATTTTTCCTACATACCCGTGAACATTAAAAAGCTTGAATCTTATAGTTTGATGTTGAATAAAACCATTCGGTTGATATTAAAGTCTGTCGATTGAACTCCGAATTGCCAGAGATATTCCCGCATAAACTTAAAGAAAAAATTAAAAACCTTTTACAATACAACCCTAGTTTCGAACCTTTATTTATGTATAAGGCCTAAGCCAATTACAACAGTTACATAAAGAAACATATATGCAAGAAACTGAACAAAAAGAACATAAAACTATGTAGCAAAGACAAACAAGGGCAGTAAAATAATGGTTTACAATATATTCATAAACAAATAAGACTTCAAGCTAAACAATGCCAATCCATCATCCCACACTGTTTTAGTGGCGAAGAAATCTACGAAAAGCTGGAAGATCTATCCCAAAGAATTCCAAGTTATGTGACAGATTGGCTAATCTACACGCTCTCAAATAAATCATTTTACTAATGGCATGGGTAAAATTTTGCCCGAGACAATATGCATTAATATAGCACATTAGTTCAAGCACAGCTCGGTGACCTCGATGGATGTTAAACTTTCATTCTCAATTTATACACAACCTTAAAACAGAATAATTTTAAAAATTTGTTATTGTTAACATGAATAAAAAATAAATTCTTTCAATTTTTCCTAATAAAAAATTATAACAAATTTTTATTTTATGTTGTATATTTTCACACTTTACTTGCATATTTGAGGCATTTTTATGCGTATTTGCATTTATATTTCAGCCTTTGTATGTTGCATATAATCCGGTATTTATTGATAACTATAACACGGACCTTACTTGTATTCGATGATCTAACCACTAAAATAAATATAAGGAAAAGTGTGGTTATATCTCTGTTATAATTTTCGTAATTCTTTATTAAGTACGTAGTTTGAATTATAGCAGGCACACCGGATAACATCATGTCCCTTAACAATGAGTGTGGAATATGCAGACAGAAGACGGACCAACACCTGCTGGCCAAGTGTGATACGTGCCACTTGTACTACCATCTCGGCTGCCTCAAGCCGCCGCTCACTCGCCTCCCCAAGAAGTCCAAGCTTTATGGATGGTAAGTTATACTTCAAACATCATTACTTAGAGTTGAATAAGCATAGAATAGAAAATAAAAGTTTTAACATTTAGATCCTTCATTTTTTCTCCACGTGTGGCGTACTGGGATGTCATTGAACTATCTATTAGTTAAAAACATTATCACAATCGTGCAAATGCAGAAACAAGGAAAGGCTAATACGAATAAAAATCTATCTCAATTTGTGTAGCTAAAAAGAAAAAATTACTAAAAACTACTTTTAGAAAAATAACAATTTATACAGTTAACTTTGCAACACTTTCTTTTTTGAAACAGGAAATATAAATAACATTATTGTTATATTTGCTTTATGCCCAAAATATGTACATATATTTAATTATATTTTTCAAATGTCTAAAATTTGTAGGTTAAATAAGAAATACAAAAGAAGTCTTAAACACGCTTTTACTCAACTTTGTTTACAGTATATTTTGTAATAAAGTGTACTTTGTAATAAATGACAATGTTCTCTTGTAATTTCTTTCCCTAAGATTGCTTCTTATGACTTTTTTATCTTTCTCAGGCAATGTTCAGAATGCGACAAAAGCTCCGAATCAGAAGCTGAAGTATTGGAACAGAAAATTGCGAGGAGATCTCGCGGTAGGTATAGTAAGGATGGAAATAATCTCAACTGCTCTTCTGATGTCGGCAACGTTTCCCAACCAGATGTCAAACCTGACTCCAAAACTCTCAAAATCCTGCCCATCACTCCGAAATCTGACAATGTCTCTTCACTAAAAGTTAAAATCAAACCAGTCGAACGCCCACCAGATCAAACTAAGGAGCCAGATTCCTCGGATGTTTTTACAATACAAGATCACAATATCGATCAATCCGTGAATCTCTCATCACCGCAGTTTGACATTAACAAACCTCCGTATAAACGAGATAAAAAAATGAAGAAAATGAAACAGCGTCAGGGCCACGAATATACTTCTAGTTCAGCCGATTCCATTACCAATTCCCCGTCTAAAAAGTCTAGAAAGAGAAGTTTCACTTCCCCGGCACTTACAAATACTCCGCTCATGTCCATCACTCCGATTGTGGCGGAAAGTCCTCAGGAATCGCCTTCCCAGCAAGAGTTTTCAAATACATCAACGGCGAACATACAAACCACTTCGCAAATCACATCAGATACGTCCTTCTTATCTCCTAACTCGACGTTCTCTACCCTCCTCTCGAGCACCCAGGTTCCCATGGAAACGGAGCAAAACACAAGTATTACTAATGACCGCGAAATCAGTTACAAGTCGGCTAGGAAACGTCGAAAGGAAAAGCATCGATCTCGCTACTCACCGGACCTGATGCGATCTCCTTCAAAAACTCACAAACACAAAAGGAAAAAGAAGTCTCAAGATCTCGAAAACCCCGAAATACCACATCCCAGAATTACAATTAAGGTAAGCTATATTTTTATTTATAAACTTTGCATTGACGTGAATGATTCATAATCACTTGCATTTATAATGCTAAAGTTTTTTTTTTGTGTGTAATTTAAATGAAAGCATGGAAATGTAATAAATTTATTTTTATTTCACAGATTAAGCCAATTCCCAAACCAGCTGGTTCAGTTGACCCGCAATTATTTTATGTACCAACTGACAGTAACGATGGCCCTCCTCCAACGTTTTTGAAGAAGCATTCTTCGAAGGTATTTTAAACTTACACAATTATCTTCTTCAAAAGAAATAAGCATTATAATAAATAAAGTAAATTAAACTTTAAAAAACAAACTTTTTTCTTATGCTTTCAGCACCATGTTGAAGAGCCTGTTCCAGTTGAATCTCCTCAAATACCTGAACAAACTGTAAGTGTTTCTATTATTAAGAATACTTTGTGATTAAAAAAAAAACATTTTTTTTAAATCTTCATAAATTACTTCATACATAGCTACAATAATTGTGGAAGTCTCATCTATTAGGGCTGATTGTTTGTCCCATGTTTTAAAGCAGACTTAGTTGTCAAAGTATCATTCGTCTATTAGCTGATAAGGTTGTGAATGCCTCATATTTTAAAGCTGATTTGGTTGTGTAAGTTTTACGATCAGTTTTATGACTTCATGGGAATCATTTTTGATGAGTCTTCTAAAAAAATATATTCATACTCGTATGTCTTAAAGCTATTTCTTACAAGAAATGTGTATCAAATTCCATATTTTCTATGATTGTGTTGATTTACAATTCTGAGTTCGTATTTTATTTACAGCCAGCCAAAGTTTCGGGAGATAAAAAAGTTGCATTAGCTGTTAAAACAAAGGTATTCTCGGCCAACTTCTGTTTGGAGTGTAGATTGTACAACTCCCCATCTAATATTTGTGCTAAAATGTTTTGTGTGTCCATTGTGATTCTAAAAAGTGCATGTGTATGACTCATTGTATTTAGTGAAATTTCATGGATAAAGTTATTTTTTTGAGATATGAAAAATTGTAGCACTATATTTGAAAATATTTTTACTTCTTTAATATTTTTTTTGCACAAAATGTCAAATTCGTGGGATTTTGCATAAGTTTTTTTATGAATTCTATGCAATTCTATGTTATTAATTATTGACACAAAACTAATGTAGCTAAGCAGTATTATTGTGTGCATATCAATTTCCAAATGAGGGGGTCAAATGCAAAACCATCACTGTGCATGATCAATATTTATGGGAAGATCAACAAAACCAGTAGCCAAATGACTATTTCTTTTAAGTTCAATGTGCACTTTCAACTTAAAAATGAATAGTCTTTTCGCTACCTGTTATACCAAACTCAAGTTGCACATTGAACTTAAAAGAAATTGTCTTTTAGCAAAAATTACAAAAGCAGCAGCTGGTTTAGTTGGTCTTCTCAAAAACAGTGACCATGCAGTGGCATTTTTGCATTTAACCCCCTCAAATATATTTGTAGCTGTTTATGCCTTTCTAAGTGTCAATACATGTTATATTTATTGTGTTTGTATTTTTCTTGAATGTTATTTTATTGTAGTATTTAGAAAAAATGAATGTATACTTATGATTTTTGCTAACAATTATTTGACCTAGCTAAGGGCTGTTTTTACACCTAATGTTGGTCATATTAACGGTCGATTTTGAATTTGGGTGTGCTTGCTTATATAGGGTTTATCAATAGTAACACTTGATATTTGAAAACAGCTCATGACGAAGTTGAGAAACTGACAGGTGTAATCTTTGATCGACGTACTCAGTTAGTCTTTACATTTCATTATGGAATGCTACTTGATTCAACATGTGGAAATTGTTAAGAATTGTTAAATTGTTCACTCTGTTATATCGCAAGCTGGCGACATCAATTGGCTTTCGCGATTGTGTGATTCGACACATTTTTTTTGTTGTTGTGGGACTATGTGAAGTCTCGAGTCTATGCTGACAAACCAGACTATTGCCGCCCTAAAAACCAACATCAGGTGCGACATTGGTGAAATTCATCCACTTTTATGCGATATAGTCATCAAAAATTGTACTCTAGAATTCTGAGATCAAACGAAACCACAGCGGACATTCTGTAGTTGAATATGCTTTGAGGTAAAAATAAAATCATAGCAATTTCCACTACCCAAATCGTTGCTATTGAAAACCCTTATATATTTCATCCTGTACTCGACTGTATAAGCAATGTCCAATATAAAGGGGTCATCTTGACGAAACGCACTTTAATCGTTTAATTTTATTATGGTTTTCTTATTATATTGTGATGACAAGTAACCGAGTAAATTTTCATGATCCTGCCCTGAAACAACATGTATTATAAGTCTTCCTTCTCTCAAGTGTTGTCATGTCCACAGTCCCCTCGTATTGGGCGCGCCCGGTCCGGAGGAAACAGGAAGAGCGCTGGTGCTCCCACTACTCCGGTTCAGGGGAACGAGAATCTCACACAATGTGATGTCTGTACTCAACCCGGCACTCATGTCAACCTCGTCAGGTAAACTATTGCATATATCAATTAGTGGCTTAAGCATTATTATTATTACTTCACAATCAATAGATGGTGGTAGAACATTTGTTGAAACTTGTATCTTAATGTTGCTAGTTAACTAACTACAAAAAATTTGGTAAATTTTTTGTAATGTTTGGCAACCCCTATGTGCAATAGCTATGCAAGATACTTATTGTGAGATTACAGTAACCTAAAAGTCATCGTTATCAAGCCTTGTTATTTTGTGTTGTTGGCCCTTCCGGCGTGTTGTGATCCAAAAAATACAAATATGGATGCTCAATCATGGGCAGAACGATGAAGGTCACATACACCGGCCAATGACAATATATGTAAACAGTTTGAAACTAAAAATCCCTCTACTACTTAAGTAAAACTTTTTTATTTTTACAAGTGCTTAATCAAAATCAAATTCATTTCATTTATAGTAAAGTTTTTGAGGAGAGAATATGGAAATCTAGGCATTTGCAGGGCTTTTGACCTGTCATCGACTGGTTTTAGGGCTCACTTTACCCACTGTAACATTTACTAGGATTACGGCCTATTGTCAGCTGGTTTATGTGGTCACTTTACACACTGTGTGACAATCACCATTTTTTTAAAAATGGGAGTTGCTTTATTATTTACCTTGCTAGTGATATACAAGGTTTATACTTCAAAAAGTGGATTTTTCTACAATCGTTTTTACTTAAAATTTAGCTAAACTCTTGGGATCAGGAAGGATATACTAAAGTGGGTCAATCAGGAACTTCTCAGCATTTGCTCATGGGGAGAGGAAACCACTCAAAACTCTTCAGGAGAAGCCGGCCTGTTGACAGTTGTCAACCGGCCTTCCGTTCCACTAGAAGAGTGTTCGGCATTTCGTTCCCTACTTTGGTTTATTTTACCAATTGCCTGCACTATTTTAACCATGTATGATACTACCTCTCGTGTGAGTTCTTTATTACCTGTCACCGATGGGATGTCACATAGTTCTTCACCCAGGCTTCTGCATCGCACCTCCAGCTGTTGTCTCTGAAAGCTGAACAATCACCATTATGCCTAGACTTCCATATTCCCATCTCAAAAATGTTTTTCCTCTCTGTTGCAATAAATTTAGATCTTAATAACTCCCTAGGGAGGTAATCCTGGCCGTCCACTATATTGCTTTGAACATTGGTATTGTTATGAACTATTAAGAAAGCATAAATAAATAATATTTTGTGGATTTAAATTTCTTGCAACAGAGGGAAAACATTTTTAAGAAGGGAATATGGAAGTTTAGTCATTTACAGAGCTTATGACCTGCCGTCGACTGGTTTAATTGGCCACTTTTCGCACTGTTTAAATTTCACCATTCTGCCTATGTTTAAATCCAGCCTGCCTACAAACATTTGGACATATTCAAAAAATATTTTTATAGCATGATTTAAGTAAGAGATGAATTGTATTGAATTATTCACAATCCTCGGAGTCTCATTGATATTATACCTTGTTTGCAAAATGTTCAGAGTGTGATTCATGTTTAATGCGAGTCATGTTTACCTTAGGTGTGACGAGTGCTCGAAGCGTTATCACTTCACTTGCCTAGAACCCCCCCTCAATAAAAACCCCAAGAAGCGTGGATATTCCTGGCACTGCGCAGATTGTGATCCAACAGTATGTATTGTACTAGTATTACTATATATATATATATATTTGAAGCATGTTAAAATAATTATGGCAATCTCCACCATCAGTCGGAACTGCGTTAGATGTGGTGATGGATAGAGAAAAAAAAATACTGTTGGCAACTGAAAAGGTTTCGGAACATAAATGGCAGTATCTCATACATTTTAGATTCGATGTATTTAGTTCTGCAACAAGTCTTCTTTACGTTATTGAACAAAAACCATAAAACAAACTAAAACCATCTATGTATTAATTAAAAATATCATTATTATTTAAATTTAAATGAGCAGCTGAACGTATATTACGCTTAAATCTATTTTAAAGAAAGTTAGTTGTTCGCTTTAACTTTTCCAAAACAAATCTACTGCATTTTTGAACTTATTGGGACTACACGTTGAGACCAGCTCAATTCCCGGCATGGGGGTTAACATGAAATATTTATTTAAAAATGTGTTTTTATGCTATAATATTTCTTAGTCCCTGAAGTGTAAGACTGATCATCTTACCTGCATCTAACAAAAATCCAGCGATTGGTGTGCGAATGCAGTGCCCTATGCACCATAAGGTGGGGAAAGGGAATGATTATGATAAATAAAAAGTCAAATTTATTCCCATGGCTAGTGTCGCAGACTCGCAAATCAGAGGTCAAAGGTTCAAATTCTACTCTACCCTAACTTGATTCCCATTTGCTAATAGTGAGCTATTTACAACTTGTTGAAAATGGCCCTCAAAATTTAAATATTGGCATAAATTATAATGCAAATATTTTTTGAAATTTAAAAAAAATGTCTTTTTGGATTTTCTAAATAAAATTATTGTTTAATTATGTAATGTTTTTATGAATATATTTTTTTTCCTTTTCAGGAGACAGATTCAAACTGATGATTGGTGATACTAAGTGATTACTAACGAATTGTTGTAGGTAAATTGTGTGAATCGAACTATGATATTATTAAATTGTGAATTATTATAGTTAATTATTAATGTTTAAGCTTATTTGTACTATAGTTGCATACTGGAGTCATATCGATGATTTATGAAATCGTATTTTAAGGAACCTTTGGAAACTAAAAATCTATGTAAAATTTATGCATAAATACTTTCAAGAGTAATAACAATTGTGTGATAAATACAAAATTCATCTCACAATAGTTATGAATTTTCATTTTCTTTGTGATAATGTATTTTAATTTACAAAAATAAATACTAGTTTCGCATTCAACTGTCTTTATTTTACTCCACAACTTCAGGATTACATATCGTCCATCACCTTAATTTGAATACAGCGTAAGTCATTAAATGATAACTTTACAGAAGACAATAAAAAGCATCATAACTCAGTCATTTGCACTAAATATTTTTAGTTTTTAAGGTATGCATGATTTTTATGTGTTTTATCCAAACCTACTACTGACTGACTTAAACCTACTGACTTACGCTGTATTCCAAGGAATGTAATATTCACATTTATAGGGGATTATTTAGCAATAATTTAAATCGGATTATCAATAGATTCGATAGTATTCTGTTAGTTCCAGGATGCAGAACTATGTTCGCACAGAGGGACTCTTTACATGTTGGTCCAAGATCCTTCAATCTTCTACCTAAGGAATTACAAAACACGAAATCTCCGATACAGTTTAAAGTAGGTTTGAGATCTTGGATTAGCATGGAAGGAACAGATACACTTTTTTTTTTAAACGCTCAGACGCTGAAATCTTTGTGGGCATTTTCCCCAAATTACGGTATAGCTTAATTTTAAGGTGAATTTTTTCAAAGTATATTTTTGTAACGAAAAGTCTATGTAAATAAATGTATGGAAAAATAAACAAATAATTTATTTTTTTAATGTACATGTGAGATACGTGTTAATTGAAACATGTGTTTTTTCTGTCAACAATTTTTCCATTTGTATGACAAGAGATGATGCTATCATAAGATACGTTGAAAAATATTGAATTATAATCTCAAATACTGAAAAAATTATTTGCATTGTATTTAAAATTAACCCCTCAGTACCAGAGTAAAAAATATTTTTTTGATGCATTCATAAATTCTATTATTTTTTCAAATACTTCCACAATTTATTTTTTTAAGCTAGCATAGCTAACAAAAAACATGTACTTTAGGAATGACATTAGGGCTCAGTGGGTGTGAAATAAAGGTACAGCATACAAAAGGCATATATTAAGGTTTTATTTTTTTTTATATAAAAAAATGGTAAAAAAACCAAAAGAAAATAAATGATATTTTCTTAAATTATACGTATTTATAAATATAAAAATAAAAAAACACTTAAGTGTTGTGAAGTTTTTTTTAATTATAAAATAATTAAGAAAACAATAGTTATAAAACACAAACGTAAGAACAAACATAAAAAAATAAAATTAAATCGTTTTAATATCTTTGGCTAAATGCATGTAAAAAATGGGGCATTTTGGTTAAGAAAATAACGAGATATGATTATTTTTCTTCGCATACCTGAGGGATGACGCTGGTACCGAGAGGGTTAAGGAAAATATATATATTCCAGGAATATAATGTATGCTACATTCAACATGAAATACAAATGTGAGTACATGAAATAACAATATCAATGGTCTGAAGACAAACGTGCTAATTACAAAATGAATAACTTTTCAGGAGAGCAGTTTAAAGTTTGACTAGATGTTTTTTTTCATTGTGTAGCTTGTTATGAATGCAATTACGATTTAGGAAGAGATGAAAAATTAGTGTTCTAGAGTGAGTACAAATGGTACGACATGCTTATTTAATACATTTGGTGTTAAAATGCATTAGCACGTTTACCTTCTAGACCATTGATATTATTATTATTAATAATACACTAGTAACTATTAAGCTGATGCGTGTATATCAAGTGAACATGGTTTAATAACATTATAAATTGATGTGTGCATCTAGGCGGTTTTTGAACACATTAACTGAACTAGCACCAATCACTTTCTCGGGAAGGCCATTCCATTTCTCCATAACTCGGTTTGTCAGGAAGTTCTTCCTGGGGTTGGATGAGAAGGAGGTAGTGTTCAGTTTTAATGAATGACCTCTGAGATAGCGGTTTTCATTCATAGTGAACATTGATCTCAACTTGGGTACATTATATTGCTCAGTTAAGATTTTGAATGTTTCAATCACGTCACCACGCTGCCTCCACTCTTCCAGTGAACTTAACCCGAGCTCCCTTAAGCGGTCCTTGTATGATTTATTTCTTAGGGAAACTACCATTTTAGTTGCTCTTCTCTGGACTTTCCAACAACTCGTATGTTTTTTTTAAAAATAAGGACTCCAGATTTGGTAGGCATACTCCAAGAGTGGACGAACATGTTATATAAATTTTGAGGAACAAATCTTGGGTGATGCGAGCTAATGTTTTCCTTATTAAGTATAAGAGGGAATTGGTGCGTTTGACAATTTCGATAATAATGAATGGACTGCATAAGTCCGTCAAATAAATAAATATGTGATTGCCATTTAAGATCACAAGTAATCACAACTCCGAGAAATCTTTTTGTGACGTTACTGCTTGCACTTAATTTCCATCCACGGTATATATTATTTTCCGATTTTTAGGGCCAATGTGTAGGACTATGTTATAAAAAAACTTTTTTTTTGTTATTTGAAATAAAATACATAAAAAAAACTTCTTTTTACATTTTATAAAAAAATAAAAATATTTACAAATGTTGGTAGGTTTCTTTAACTGCAACAATAATAATTACATGACATAAATAAATATAAATATATTTAGTTCTGCATTTAAAAACGACAAACTGGCCAACCACTATACTACGAGGCGGACTTATCTTCACTCAATTCCCTTTTTAAGAATTTTACCCAAAAGTAGCCATCGAGTCAAAAACACTCAGCCGAGGTTCAGGTTCTGGTTTAGATTTACTAGCAATTTTTTTTCTGTTGAAAATCTTCAATAAAATTCTTTTTTAACATTATGCTAAACACGCCACACGCAACATCAGCCAAGGAATGAGTGTCAAACCACAAAATTGGTGGTACAATACAAATTTATAAATATAGAAATTTCTATATTATTTTTTAAGCATTATCGACTAAGTAAGGCCGAGATAAACATTATCAACAAAATCAAGAAAGGAGTTCTGCGTCAGTTTGGACATGTAGAGTGAACAAACAGCTAAAAAGAATCTACACGCAAATATTTGTAGATGCAGAAATTGAGAAAGACCGAGCTTTCTCGGTCTTTACATGGCATGACCAAATCCAGCAAATACTTTAAGATGGACATGTCAAAAGCCGGAATAATCAATGGGCTTGCATGAAATGTATGAAGGTAGAGGAAGCGAGGTCTGTATGCAGAGGCGGAGTGATGTGGCTTTCTATCCTATCTGTAGTTGAAAATAAATGAAATGTTACAAATCCGTTGATATTTGACTAATTGATTTTGACTAATTTTCTGCTTAAACAATATAATTTTGGCGTTCAGAACTGGTTGTATTTATTTATCCCAAATCAACTTGACATAATAAAATGTGTAAGTGACAGAATACTTCCGCATCGAGACTGAGAACAAAAATCCCTCGGATGGATTTCGGAACCAACACAGCAGTAAATCACGCACTGCCAGAGCAGCTGTCTTCAGAACCTTCTGCTGTTTACCGACTTGCACAAAGCGTGGGTCCACTGCAGCAAACCACCAATACAAAGGGTTCTCTGGTCGTTTTTAGAATATATTGGAGTTATTTCAGAAGAAAAGTTTGTCTATTATCGGTAAATTTGACATCGATTACAAGCCAACAACATAGTGATTCGTAACACTTGTGTGATGTATGAAGGAAATTGTCCGCTAAGATTTAACATTAACATGTAAAATGTAGCACGTAATAATATTATTACTGCCTACCCTGTTTAAAAACTCTGCGCACACGACTGCAATGCGATGCCCTATGTATCACTGGGTACAAATGGGAAAATGACGATAAAGAACAAAAATTAATTCAGTCAAGTTCAATAATCGCAATTAGGTAAATTATTAAATAATTCAGCCGTGCTTTCGACATCGGCTTCATATAAACCTGAGTGCTCGTCGAGTGGCGGATCCTCCAGCGGGTCTCTGTCTTGGGGGATGTTAATATTTTCAGTCATGTAGGACTCTTTGTATAGAACCGCCCACCTGCGGGCGATGTCGGGGTGCAGAGATTTCCGGAATACCATGCAGTGGAGATAAGACAGCTTCTCATAATTAATTCTAGAAAATCCCATCAGCGCCAGTGTGTACCTCCAGTTCTTCATCAACTTAGCGTTTGCACCCACATGCTTAGAATCCGGAGTTATAATTACCAATATTCCATTATGTTTTAAAAGAGCATACGCTTTTTGGCAGCATAATTTTCGCTGTTCCGACGCTGGGAGGTATTCCAATAACAGGCTGAATATTACAACATCATAAGTATCTTTAGCGAGCCGATACACTTTTTCTTCATCTTGCAATTGGTTGTCGTTTATTTCAACAGAAAGAAAGTCGCAACTCAAAACGCCACTACCCGCAGATGGACACAAGTCTATAGGGAGAACCTCCATAAATGAGCATGTGCGGAATGGATTATAACAACTGCCTACATCCAAAACACTTAATATATCCGTGCATGTCCTGGGTTCTGGATTCAAGGAGATGTTCAACTTAGTCGCGATTTCAACATCTTTGGCATAACTTTTCATAAGACCACCGTTGAAATAATATTTAAAACAACAATCGGTGATCCAAGAAATCCTAGAAGTGGCCATTTTGCTCGGATCGGCGGCATTTTTCTCCCAGTGCTCAGTACCTAAGACTTCCATCGCTTTGGCATATTCTTTAAGGGTCTCCACTCGACAACAATGTTTCGACCAGGCAACCTCGTGCCCATACTGCTGATTCAACTTCCTCAAAGATGAATGGATGTTTTTTACTACTAGCGCACATTCTTTATGCTCTTTCGTTGCCATTCTCACGTAAGTAACCTAAAACCAAGATATTAAGTATTTACTACGAGGGTAAGTCAATTTTCCGTTGAAAGAAGTAAAACCATTGCACATGCTGTCATTATTGTAACAATAATTGTTAATTATTAACAACAAACGGCTTGCATGGGCTTTCAGCTCGCTCAGTATATTTTATCTAGGGTCCCGCTTCCGAATTACGATTTCAACTTCAACATTTCAAATTTTGACTTTGACGTTTAAAATTTAAAATCGCTGCACATGCCTGTGTTGTGTGCGCGATTCAGTTTTCAAAGAAGTGTTGCCAGCCTCCGTCAATTAAAATTGGGTGTCTCTAGACAAAAAAACGGTAAATTTGCGGAAAAATCAGTAAATCGTTGGTGGGGAAAATATAAGTTCATTTTCACAAAAAAAAAATTGTGATGTTTTCTAAGGTTTCCGGGATTTTAAAAATGCGTACCTATTGGGTACACTCAAAAAATTTCATGTCTTGAAGATGGACATGTCAAAAAGTCGGAATAATCAACGGGCGCCCATAAAATGTATGAAGGTAGAGGAAACGAGGTCTGTTTGCAATGGTGGAGTGATGTGGCTTTCTATCCTATCTATTGTTGAAAATAAATTAAATGTTACAAATCCGTTGATATTTGACTAATTACCATTTTCGGCTTAAACAATATAATTTCGAAGCTCTTCACTGGTCGTTTTTATTTATCCCAAATCAACATGACATAATAAAATGTATAAATGCCCTAATATTAAACTCTATTCAATTATCATTAAGCTAAAAAATAATTATTAAAATTTCTAAACGATATAATATGTATCTACTCGTACGTACACTTGAAAGTTATTACCAAAAAGATTGCAGAGAACAAAACATTCACAATTTAAATTTGGGGAGCAACCAGAAAATTTTTTGATATTAGTTCATGTAAAATCACTTACAATATAATATAACTTGTATTAAAATTGGGAAAACAAACATGAAAAAAGCTAACACAAAAAAAACACAATATGTCTATGGTATTCTGAATGTGTCTACGCAATATGGTATTCTGAATTTTGTCTACCCACTAGATAGTGATTAATTTGGATACTTTTATTTAGAACGTGCGTTTGCACTTTGCTTCACTGATAGCCCCACTGATAATTAAACGTCAAATAAATGTGAACACGTGAAACCAAACATCATTATTTACACTTAGAACATTATGCATTACCCAAAACACTCGACTAAAGCGTATTCGTTTTTTACCGTTTTTTTTAAACATTTTCAATAGTAATTTGTCATTTAATCGTCAGTGTGACCATATTTAAAGCAAAGTATAAGCTATTACTATAAGGCATGCTAATGCCAAAAAAAAAAACACAAATAAACCACTCTCTACTCCCGGCAGAAATTTCAGAATAGCATCCCTGAAGTTTACACATTTAAAGTTTATCCTTAAATAACACCCAAAATAATTGTGGGTTAAGGAATTAAATAATTGTAAAACTTTAAATGGCTTCCCTGGACAATCAACTTTACTAATAGTGACTTGTACCTCTTTGTCTAAATACTACAGAATTATAATAATGAAATACCTCGAATCGCTATAATATATTATATTATTATCTAATCTTGATTTTTTTATGAAAAAAGTGTCGATAAAAATGTACCTACCACATATTTAAATCGTAATGTTTTACACCTAATGTAAAATCAGAGCTTAGAGAGTTGATACGTCGGTAATACCTATTTAAAAAGTACCTATTCGTAATTTTTGTTTTGATAGATTATATAAATAACCAAGTACGTTTCAATTACATTAACGAGCTTTATACTCACAGCTAATTTATAATTACAATCTTTGTTTTCAGTAAGTAATTTCCAATATTATAATCTATAATATATTATATCGTCGGGATCGTAGAACAACGACGGATGTGCAAAAAATGCGACATTGACTTTCTTCTATATTTGATCTTTAAAAAGTTATATAAATGTGTTTTTTCCAGGTTTGTAAAAATATATAAATAAATAACCCAAGTACCAAATGGTACACTCAAGTATTAAATAGTATCAAACGGTAAAATGGTATATATTTACTTGTCAAGTTGTCAGTAATCAGTAAAGTTGAAAAAAATCACATACGTCGTTGTTTAACGATCATGACGATTTATGTATATTTTTTTATTTGAAATTAATTTATCAACCGTTACAGATTACATTTATTTAACAAAATAAATTTTATTTTTAAATTCATATTATATTGTTAATAATAATATTTTTAACATCTTTTGGATAGGTTGTCTGAGTCTTTTGTTTAGTTTTGTCTGGAAGTTTATTTTGTAATTTCAGTCCCTGGTTTATTAGTCTCGAGTCTCGACTGTACTTGTGTTGCTCAATAAAGAGTTTATGTTGACTGGACCGTTTGTCGTGTACGCGACTTCTTAGGGCTCACAGTCTGTTCCGAGTGTCAAATGATTAGACACTCTTAAGTTCTGTAAAGAAGCAAGTCGATGTTCCCACTGCGCCACAAAAGGACACAGTTTTGTTGACTGTCCTAAAAATAATGAAATTCTTATTTGCGCTACATGCACAGAATTTAATCGACCTGCTAATCACGAATAATTATCCAACTATATACAGATATTTTATAATAGATTTATTTATTAGATTTAATTAAATGTAAAATAGGAATATATTCGGTAAAGTGTGTGCGACATAGGCAATATTTTTTTAAAATATTAAAATCGTGTTTTATACATGTCGCACCCCCAGAAGTAGTAGTATGTCTAAATTGGCCATTTTGCAGGAGAACAAAAACATAATTTTTAGAATTGGTGAATGCTCGTAATTTAATGTACATTGACATTATAATGCCCAGTATTTTTGTAAAATTTGGTAGTTTGACTGTAAAAATATGAGAAAGACACATACTCTAACGTAGCATCATAGTTACGGCAGTATTCTTCTCAATATTTCACTCAATTTTTTAAAATATATATATTTATTTTTTTAATTATTTTTTTTAAATTTCCTTTTTTAATTACCATAAAAAATACCATTTATTCTTTTACAGAATATTTTATTTTCTTATGTTACACAAAAATATTATAACTGTCCATTATTTATTATAGGAGCAAAAATTCATTAACATTTTCATGTATACCCACGAACAGGCATGCCTTTGTGGGATTTTTAATGTTTACCATTTTTACTGTTAATATGTATTTTATCGCTATGTAATTATGCTTTATTTTTTGAATACTCTGTTTTACTTCTTATGTATATTGTAAAAAAACTAAAAATAATAATAATAAAAAAAAAAATTAAAAAAATAGATTTCTGAGAACAATGAAGTTAGTGGTATATCTCGCTCAAAAAATGTAGAGATAGGTCAGTGTCCACCTATTCTTAGGAGGACACTGACGTATCTGTCTTTGTTTATAGGTATCTAGTATCTATCTTTACTGACGTATGTATATTTTTAGGGGGGAAATGTGGATAAAATGCATTCATTGCTCAAAACAGCAAAATTTAGACTTACAACAGTCTACTTCTGGGGGTCTATATATTTAACCCAACGACGTCATCCCCCAGCTTACCACATAAAACAAGGCAAACGCTCAGAACATTTGACCACGAGATGGACAATATGCCTACAATATACTCGCACATACAATGTACAATAACCCAATAATTTATAAGATGACGTTTCAAACGTTTTTTTTTCCAGAATTCGGTTCCTACTGCAAAAATGAAAAAGGTTATCGAAATATATGAAAGTTGGGATATATACATGGTGATCGAGAAACTATCAGATATGTTTTGGTAAGAATTTTATCTACCTGCTTACTAATTTTATTTATGAACTAGTGTTCCATAATTCAACCTTTATTAGACATTTACACTAGGGAAATAACACATTTTTTATCATTTTAAATTAATAAGGGTTTATGAAATACCGTCGAATAAAAAAACATTTTTTTTACTACTTATAAGTACCATGAAAAATATTTTTCAATTCGTAATTTTGTATTCCCACGAAAACAGTCCATGCATTGGCCATGATATCCAAACATGGGCAAAATGGTGAATGTTACACAGTGTGTAAAGTGGCCACTCAAACCAACCAATGACAGGTCACAAGTCCTGTAAATGCCTAGGCTTCCATATTTCCTTCTTTAAGGTATTCTTCATCCCAGTTGTAATTTGTTAATCAACAATTTATAAATTAAACAAATAAATAAAACGAAACCAATAATAAAAAACGTATTAAAATGTACATAGGTATGTCGTTATTTGAAAAAAGTCGTTTAAGTACCGAATATCAAAATGGAATTCATCATCATCATCTCCTTTCCGCAACTAATGGTGCATAGGGCAGTGCATTGGTACACCAATCGCAGCGTATCTTGATAATTTTTGTAACATGAAGGTAAAATGATCAGTCTTAGGCTTCAGGTACCAGTCCAGATATTTCATATCAGCCAAATCGGGAATCGAACCCGAGACCTCTCGCATGGTAGGCAAACGCGCACACCACGAGGCGGACGACAAAATGTAATTAGAATAACTATTATATCATATTTTATGATTAATACAAATTGCGCAGCGTAATATTATACACATTATGATATCACACAGTATATAATATTTTTGAATTTTGTTCTTTGGACTGTCCTACTTGACCGTTAGTTATTATTATTTTATCCATGGTAAATTAATTAATAATATTGTGATAATATTGCATCAATAATTTAAAACACTTTTACTTGTACCCACATCACAAGATACCACAATAAAACATTTATCGTGCATACTAACGTGAAATCTGTTTAACTGTAGTCATTATTAAACTATTTGTGAAAATTGTTATAAATTACTGTGGCGAACAATTCAAATAGGAAGTGCAAGCGAAAATGATTTCATACAAGAAAATATGTGATTCTTCGTCAGTGGAAACCATCAAAGGAATTATGAACTATCTCAATTCGTTATTCGGGCAAGTATAATAATTATTTAAATGAATTCATCAGTTGTGTGTCCAGGCGGGTGAAGAGTGCAGTCCCGTGCGTGAAATGGAACCAGAATCCTAGACCAGTGTTTTTGGCTCGATGGCTACTTTCAGGATTCAGGTAAAAATCCTGAAAAGGGAAATCTAGAGTTGTTAAGATGAAACGAAGCACTGTGCCAATCAATTTTGGAATACGGAATAATCGGATGGGGTGGTGCGAGTGAAGCAATTTTGAAAGTGTTTAAAAAGGCCATAAATAATGGATATTGGTGGTGGGTAGAAGTAAAATGGACGGTCTCATTCGCCCAAACCAATATTGAATCACCCGCTTCACAAACGTATAGTTTATGTTTTGTTTTTTCATTGTGCGCTTTAAATTATAAATAATAAAGGTATACAGAAATAAAATATAAAAATACGTGCGTAGTGTTTAAAACTGTCTTAACATTTTGTAATTTCTCTCTGTATATTAAATCTTCTTTGTTTATTCTCACATGAAAAAAAATACACATATATATATTGTATATAATAAAACAATAAATATATATTATCAAGTGTCCTCGGCACGGATAACTCCAGTGAGGTCACATTTTTTATTATTAATTATTGTTTAAAATTTGAAAAAAATCATAAATAAGAAATCGGGTTGTGGTCCTGTGGCTAGTGTCTCGGGCTCACAGCTCAATGGTCCGTGGTTCAAATCTCACTCTACTCCAACTTGATTCCCATTTTCTAATAATGAGTTATTTACAACTTGTTGAAAATGGCCCTCAAAATTAAACATTTGGGTAAATCAAATATTTCTTTAAAAAAAAAATTTTAAAAAATAAAACACTCTCTGACGTTTCTTTAAACAAACGTATTCTCAAATTTTCTCCTTGGATTATGGCACTAGAGAAGTTATTTTTTACAGACTATAAATTCCCATTGCCGAGTAGTTTGCTTTTTTAATAAAATATTTTTTTATAAGAGCTAGGACTATCCAAAAACCTGTAAAAGTGCCCAGTTTTATCGGCCGTCTTCGGGCGTACGGTATACAAATATGATAAATCATTTTTAAAAATGGAAAAGGCACCCATACAGACAATTTCATTTTGATACTATTTCTAAAAAAAAAATGGTTTTGTTTTGGTGTGCGGAAAACGGGAAAACAAAACATCGATTTAGTAAGGCATAATCAGTTCGACGTGCAATTGTCTTTTTCACGCAGTATCTGAGGGGGGGGAGGATATTCGCGAGAGGGTGACAGAAACGCAATATTCAAACACCTATTCATCAAAATTGTCTGGCACCGTATATCCGTATTGTAGTGGTTAGCGCGTCCCCCTACTTGAGTCCTGGCATGTAGGAATGCTTGGACCTTGCTTTTAATGCAACAAAAATTATATAGATACGCTGAAATTGAAATTCGGTGCCCTATGCACCACTGGGTGACAATAAATATACGATGACAATGATTCATAAACCTATCTTTTATACCGATTCCATTTTTGCATAGATAAGTAAAAAAATGGTGAAAGGTTTTAAAAAATCAGTTAAACACTTTCGCCCTCATAATAAATTCATTTTTTTTCTTCTGGCACGCAAACATTGGAAAATAATACATAAAGTTATACAAAATGGTAGCAGAGAATTTCGTATTGTGTGAGGAAGTTCACTAGCTTTTTATATTTTTTATTTGTTAATAAACTATCAAAGTAAGTCACGAATTACAAAAAAAAACATTGTATCGTATAATCAGCATTATGATTTTATTTGATTGATAGCCCAGAAATTGTAAGAAGCATTTCATATCGAGTCCCTGCCCGTAGAACTCGTCAATCTGTACTCTTCGACATTCCTAACTCAATGACTAATTATGTGAAAAATAGCATTTTTTTAAGAATACAGATTACCTATAGTGACAGTTTTAGTGACATCGACATATTACACAGTAAATACCACATTTTTGTCAGATCTGTTAAAGACATTTTAAATTAATCTCCTGCTTAACTTTTAACTTTTAATTTTGACTTTTTATTTTATCTTTTAATGTTAACTATTACTTTTAATTTTTAATTTTAACTTTTAATTGTAACGTTTCATTTCAACTCTTAATTTTTACTTATTCATATGTACATCTTCCTGCATCTAATCAATTATTGTTGGTTGTGAATTTTTACTAAGAAATATAAAAATTCATGGAAGCAGAGAGAGGGGAGGAAAGTAAAGTGGGAGCTATACAATGTCTTCTCCCTGTTATGTAATTGAATATTCATATTTTTATATGTATTTTTTTTAGAATATAATTATTTTTCCCCTCTGCTCCTGCATTCATAATAAATTAATGTGAAATTTGTATTACCTTTTTTAATTGTAAGATAATATTTATAAAACTGTAAGATTTCCTAAATATTTTTTTGTTGTTTTATTTTTGAGTTTTGTGATTTTGAAATTACTCCGCCTGTGACGTCACAAGTTCTCTTCGGTGAGTTCACATGATTGGGTTGGTTCCCGTAAACCGTAAATCAATTACAATATTCTATCATTGGTTGTTTGGGAAGAACTTGTGACGTCGTTCAAAACAGTTCATTTTTATTATTTTTTTCATACATTTTCGAGAAACTTTGCCGCACAATAAGATGCTCAAATTTTTACCTTTTTTATCTTATTCTGATTAATGATTTACAACGAACAAGATTAAGATAATTTTTAATTACACGACCATTAGAATATAAAGATAATTTTCGAATATTCTTTAATTTATCAGAGATTATCAAATGAACTTTGACTACGGTTAACGGTGTCTTAACAGATAAGTCGCAGAAATTATTCGGGAATCGGGAATATGGAAGCATTTATATTTATTCTTCTTCTTCTTATCAGCCCGTTTCTCTCCACAGCTGGATATAGGCCTTTTCCGAATTTTTCTATGTTCTTCTGTCCTGGGCACTCTGTTTCCATCCATGGCCCACGAGTTCGACGAAGTCGTCAGTCCATCTCCTCTGTGGTCTCCCTACTTGCCTTTTAACGTAGGGTCTCCAGTTTAGTATTCTGGGTTCTGGGAGTCCACCTATCGACTTCTCGTCTCGCCACATGACCCGCCCACTGCCATTTTTGTCTTCCCACTCCGTCTGCGATATCGGTCACCTTTGTACGGCGTCTTATCTCCTCATTCCTCATTCGGTCTGTTAAGGAGACGCCCAACATTTGTCTTTCCATAGACCGCTGAGTGCTCTTAATTTTGTGAACACTTCTAGCAGTGAGTGGCATGGTTTCAAGACCGTATGTTGCCACCGGCAGAACAAAGGAGTTGTAGACTTTGGCCTTCCGGTTATTTGGAATTTCCTTATTTCAGAAAACGTGTTTCAACTTTCCAAACGCAGCTACTTAACCCGGATCGGATTCCGCAGTTTGATTAAATTTTCCCAATTTGATTTTGTGCCCTAGGTAAATGTACCTACTCGTCAATAGCACCAATAGTTTTACTTCCAGTACATATGTTGCTAGTTGGACGCACATTTATATCTATGATTTATCAATGGTCATGTTAAATCTCCAGTTTCATTAGTTTTTAATGTGGAATTTCGAACATAAGCAAAATGGTGATTGCCTCTGTATATAAATATACTCTAACAGCCCGTAATTTGTACAGAGAAACGTAAAATATTGTTAGAGAATTTAACGAAGAAGTTTAATCCAGCGGGAAATTGGATATAAAAAATTTTTTCGTAAGCGCGGTACAAATCAAAGCATTTAAATGTACTGCAAAGTTTCCTGAAATAAATTTTATGGAAAAAAACTGCTTATAACGACGTCACTAGTTTCCCAAAATCAACCAGTGACCGAGTGGTCAAACTCAACAAAACATAAAATAAGTAAATAAACAATACAAAAATTAGTAACTTTTAAGCAAGTCTGTCAAAAGTCAAAATATTCAGTATGTTGTTGGCGGGCATGGCTTGTACTAATGTTAACTAACTAAAACGAATAGGAAGCAACTGTCGCAACTGACGCTAGTGACGGAGTTTGGTTGAACGAAATCAGCATTCTGATTGTTTGAATAAGCGGAATGGTGCATGGTGTTTGAAGTTTGAAACTTCAAAACCAGACAATTTTTTTCACCTAATATCAAAATACCGGGTTTTTGGTCCGGTATTCCGGTTTTCCGATATTATCTAAAACCGGTATTTATGCTCTAACATATTATACAACTGTTATCCAAAAGAGCAAATAAAAACAGTGTGTCTCACCGCCACCGCCATTAATCATGTTTAGCGGTCATTCATTCTTTAGTGCCATCAAAAAAGCAGTCATAATTTTATTTTTCCTTAGAAGATAACGCGATAACGATGTGAATTATAAAAACAGATAATAATGTTTGGTTTTGTCTAATGGTAACTATGTCAACGAATTGGGTTTAGTGTTTATTAAGTGCAGTTAGCACGAAGTGGTAGACGTTTTTTATATCATTAAAGTGATTCAGTGCTCTGATTTGACAATAACTGAAATACAAAACGTTTATATAATTTATTGTGAGTAGTTCTAACATTTCGTGCTATTTACCATATTTTACGGATGATAAGACGCATCGGACCATAAGACGCAGCCCAAAAGTTTTGGATTAAAAAAGTGCTTCTTATGGCCCGAAAAATACTGTGCTAAAAAACCCTAATGTTTTTGGTTACATCTCATCACGTTACATTTTTACATTTTGTAACTATTTAAAAAATTGTGATGTATTTGTTTTGATATTGAATATTTGATAATGCATGCAAAATTTTTAGGAATAAGTATTTAATTAAGAAATTTCTAACTAATTTAAGAATTAAATCGAATGCATTCGTGTTTAATAAAATAATTATTAATGGATATGAGTATAATTACAAATTGTTGATATCATTAGGACATAATGTATCTTTGTAATTCTAAATTGGAGCTAAAACTGTGCATTTACACGTTTTTTAAATACTTTTTTTGTGTTTGTTTTCTAATTCTGAAGTCAATTACGTTTGTAAATTAACTTTAGAAATGCATTTATCACTTTTTAAAAACTTGCTTCCTTATCGAATTTCAACGGTTAAAATGAAAACGTACACCGTCCACAATCGCAAAAGCTAATATTTGGTAATTTCACAAAACTCAAAAGACGATTGTAAGAATTGAAGAAATATGGATGTTTAAAAATCATCGTAACTTGCATACCAATGCTGTCTTTGCTGTGGGAAATTTTAGAACCAACGTCGGATTCTTTTTCCTTCCACCAAGGATTCTCAGAACAGTTAACCAAATTTCACTAAACAGTACTGTCGATGTGTTCCTACAGCAAAGGCAAGCATCCAAGAAGCAAGCGGTGTTATCACTCCTGACTTGAGATGACACACTTGCCATGCCTGCCTAGATCGTGCCATAACTATACTTATTGTGCTTTTAAAAAGATTTTAAGATTATTTAGGTCAAGTAAATGCATTGTATTATAATAATATATCATTAATGCCAATATATTACGGCTTTCATAAACCTGCTGATTGGCTTATTTTTTTTATAAAAATGGGGTAAATTGGGAATGTAACACAGTCAATGCCTAGACTTTTATATTTGCATCTCTAAAATGTTCTCTATCTCTGTAGTAAAATGTTAATTATAAAAACTGTAGGATTTTATTTGTTTATAAAATAAATTAATTCCCTCTGTACTTTTATAATTTATCCAACCGTATAAATTTTTAAACTATGAATGTCGTAATAATAATATTTTATTAAATGAATGGGGATCAAAAGCCTCTTATCCACCTACACTTGTGACATTCTATCAGCTGCATACGGAGGACAGTCAATTAAATGACTTATTTATACATTTTTTCAGGTCTCTAATGGAGTTTCTGGGTATAAAGTTCGCCCCTTGGGAGCTCCCTCGGGAGAGGAGACTGCAGACCCTCGCAGCCACAGCATGGATCAGCGTCATGATGTTTGGAGAACTGGCGAGCATCGCATTTGCCGTGTTCCTCATCAGGACAGACTACTACTGGCTCATGTTGCTGTACGCCATCATCATCGCCAAGAATAGAGACAATTGCAACTTCGGCGGCCAGGGGTAATAACTTACTCACCTTCGTGAAGATCAAAAAACACGACTGAATTTTAAAGTTATCGATATTTTTTACCAAGGCGCAATGTTATATGTGTTTAATTTTTATGTTGTTTCACAATTGTTTTTCTTATACGTTTTGTTTTGTCTCTAAAAAATTTTTTTCATTGTACTTCAAATTTGTATCCGGTAGATAAAAACAGATCAAATCTTTTTTAATAACGTGTTATTTAAAGTACCATAATTCGTTCAATTAATTATTAAACACAAAGAAAAAATGGCAGAAGTTGTTCTGTTAAGCCAGTTTTCCAAAAATCTCATTTCATTTATATAAAATAATAAACTTTTAATTTTTATAGCCTTTGATTAGTTTATATTATGCCACTGTTTAATCACTGGTCACTAAAACACATTTTTCAATATCAAAATGAACCGTTTGTCAAAAAAAAATGTAAAAAATCAGGAGTAGACAATAGTATCATATTTTTTATTGTATTAGAAAAAGGAATACCTACTTCTGATTTTTACTACAATTAATTAATTAATTAATTAATAATTCTACAAAATCAATCTTAATGTCCCCTTTTGCGTGACAAGAAATAAGTATTTATTCCATCTGCCAGTCTGTAGCTCTGACTATGCACAACACTCTTTCCTCTATCGTTCTTGCACTAACTATGATGCTTTTTTTTTCATATATTGATATATTTAACACGCCACTTAATTTATTTAATTTTTTTAAAAATAAGTTAAGACTCTTTCTTATCTGGCTGCGATACGATCCCACTTGCTATTTAATGATGCTCACACTTACACACATCTGAACACTCCCACACGAATACACACAAACACACCTCTACACTTACTCTTATTCAAATACACATAAACACACCCTTTTGTTGTGTACCGCAATTTAATATGTATGATTTTTATTTAGAAACTTCGATGGTCTGTCTTTAAACCGTATTTTTTCCATGTTATTATATCATTGTCGACTGTTTGGTTCTGTAAAATAAATAAATAACTAATTAATGATCAAACAATCCGGAAAAGTGTCAATAATCGTCTTTATTATTTCTGAGTGCATTTCATCTCATTAAATTAGCGTAGAGCATGGATTCAGACTATTTTTCTAATACCGGTATTTTTTCGATTTCAAATATAAAAAACCCGGTATTTCTCAAAAAGCATAATCTTTTTTACTTCACTGTATTCAGTTTTCAGGTGGAAATCGTTGTAAATGATGAAAATCCTGTAAATATGCGTACATGTTTCAAAGTAAATCAACAATAATGATTAAAATTCACTGTTTATTTTTATGTATTCAACTTTATTTTTTTAAGGTTAGGTAGGTAACATGTATTTTATCATTTTTAACCTAACAAACAAATACAATTCTAAAAACACACTATGCTATGTTTTTATTAGGAACTTTTAAGCAAGTTGGCGGCTCCGTGGTGTAGTGGTTAAGACGCTTGACTCACACGCGGAAGGTTACGAGTTCGATTCCCGGTGTTCTCACAAAAATTAAAAATGTATTTTTCTCAACTCTGGGTGTACTGTGCTTTAATTCACAACTGTGATTGGGCCTCCTGGTATGTTGTGGTGCAAAAATAGGTCTGTAAGCATTAAATATAATCTAAATAAATAAAATATTCAGCGTGTTGTTGGCGGGCAAAGCTTGTAGTGGTAATATTAACAGTTAACTAACTAAAATCACTCGGAAGCTACTGTCGCTACTGACGCTAATGACAGAGTTTGGTTAAACGTAATCAGCATTCTGATTTCTGATTGTTGGAATGAGCAGAAAAAGAGTGACAAAGGCGTACGGCGAGACAAACGATTACGTTTGAAGTTTGAAACTCAAAAAAACACGCAAAATATAAAAAAAATCTCGGGTAATATCGAAATTCCGGTCAATATCGGTGTTTTCAATATCGCGTTTTCGGTCCGATATTCCGGTTGTTCATAAATAACGATTTTCGATAATATTATAATATTGTCGAAAACCGTTATCTTTGCTGTAAATCAGCGTGACATTGGTAAAAACAAAACGTTTGTTGGACACAGTGCAGTCAGAAATATTGCGAAAATTTTCTACCTAATCAATAATCTAGTTAACATAATGCTTTAAAACTCCGATACGCGTATTAAATTGTGGATTTATTTTTCATAAACCGATTAATTTATAATTAAATGGCAAGTCTGTTATTTTTACGTTAGTGCGCATCATAGTACGGTCATAATAATTTATGTTGTAGGTATCTATTATTGTTTTTGTTCTTCCTTACAATCTCGTCCATGGTGGAAATCTAGCCTAGCTAATTAATCAAAGTTTTCTTTTAATATTGCAGTAGGCAAAAATACAACAGCTTTACTTTTCTTTATAAACAACTTACTTCTTCCATATCCATGGGTTTTTGAACGTCAGGCCAGTTCATCGAATTATACACTTTAGTTTTTACCGTAATTAAGTATGCAAAGTTTTCAATATTATTCGCTCAATATAATGCCCAACTTGTAAAATACATACCTCTTTCATCACGTCATCATATTTGTGTGTACAGTTCTCAATGATTTTTAAATCGGTTGAGTTTGTTGGTTTTGTCAACTTAAACCATTTTATTTGATCAACTGATTTTTTACAATCCTAATCGTGCTGTTACACTTAATCGATTAATCGCGTTTATTAGTTAGGACAAAAATAAGTTATTTATATTAATATTTCTGTAATATACATAGGTATTAGCTAGAAAATAATTTCTTTTAAAACAGAAAATGAAACTCCATAACAATAAGAACTCTATTATTTGTTCTAATATTAGATCTATGCGAGGATAGAACACAAAGGATGGTGACAAATAAAACATAAATGGGCGTTGCAGATCTTTTGGTTTAAACTCAAGGCGACTGAATCTCATAATAATTGGTTCGTGATGACCGAGGAACAGTATTGAATTTATTTAAAGACATTTGGAGGAATTCTCTGTAAAATTTCAAGAGCATCAGGAGAAACTGATTTTAATTTTATAATTGTAGACTTATATTTATGATCTCTTTTCCGTACCAGGCGAAATGAAAAATACAGTTCTGTGCGTGAAATAGAACCAGAACCTTGGACGAGTGTTTTTTACTCGGAGGCAAAATCCTGAAAGAGGAAATCGAGTTAAGAAAAGTCAAAACTTGTTCTGTAATGGGTGGCGCGTATGTGTTTTTCAGCTAAGTCCATTTGAACTAGAAGAGGCATTAAAAAAAAATAATGTCAAATAATTGTTGCGGTTCCATGAGAAAAGTAACCTAAAACCATTTAATTGGCCATTTTGAAAAAACGACAACAATAATTGTTAAGTAAATTTCAGTTTAATTATTATTCAATAATTATTAAGTAACAAAAAGTAACATCATCATGAATCGGGAGTTTATTAAATTTTTCCAAATATAAAAGATGCATACAAGACGTTTAAAAAGGTGTATAGGTATTCGATTTTTAAAGAAAAGTCTTCAGTTAAAAATTTGAATTTAAATTAATGTTAAATAACTAATTGTTAAATGCATAAAAAGGTTTTTTTTATTTCACGGTTAAATCTTATTAGAATAAAACTTTAAACCAATGTCTAAGCTTAAGGAGGAAGTTTTATTTTAGATTTTTATCGTTTGATGTTTTTATTTTTCTTATTGTATTGCGCATAGAATTAGGAATAGTCCAGAAGGAGCGTAGAATCATATTAGAATATATCGATATATAAAAATTAATCAAATATAATTAAAACACAAACGTAAGTAAAAAAAAGCAATCTGTTAACTTCTCAAAAATTTATTGTATACGCGGAAATATTGATTGACAAAACAGAATAGTTAAGTAAAGGGTCATTTATAAAAGTAATTGAATTAATGAACTTTAAACTTAAAATATAAAACTAATTTTATTTTACATGAAACGGATATATTTATATCATGTTAAATAATATTTGATGATTTATCTTATTAGATGAGCAAAGTAGGGTAAAAAAAAATACTACCCTAGTAAAAAATACTAACGAAATTTCCATTACGTTTCTTCGACAATCTGACAGATGGAAAAATAATTCAATTTTGAAGTAATGCATTTGCTACTTAAACATTCGTTTGCTAATTACACATGAAATGTGATACAATCCGGTTTCTTTAAGATCTTAGCAGTATTTCTACACTTTAAAAGGACACAACATGGCATAATTGAATTCAAATCAGGAGTTGCGTACTGAGCGACGTCTGCAAAAAAACTAATGGGTCAAAACGTAAACCTACTCATTTATGAGTAGTTTAGTCGCCTTCTGTTTGATGTGCGTATGCGGTTTCTGGACTATTCTTAATTCTATGGTATTACGCTTCAAAAATAAACAGTTATGTCACTAGCCATTACAATAATTAAAACGTATGTCATATATTCACAGAAGGCATGAACGAATTATAAAATTATTCAACTAAACTGTTTGGAGTGCGACTGGCCCTAAATGATTTTACATTGCAATTGTTCACTGTCCCTGAACTGATACCTGGCTTAGGTAACATATATACTGCATTTGTTCTATCAATGCAGTGATGATATCTTTGCTTTCCAGCTGGAAATGGGCAAGGAACTGGCAGTGGTGGTCCTACTTCCGAGATTACTTCCCCCTGACGCTCGTAAAGACAGAAGACCTGGACCCGGAGAGGAACTATCTTCTTTGTGTGTTCCCTCATGGTGTCCTCAGTACGGGAGCTTTCGCCAGCTTCTCGACCGACGCGCTCGGCTTCTCCACCCTGTTTCCTGGGATGACTCCGCACACGCTGATTCTAGGAGGACACTTCATGGTGCCTTTCTTCAGGTCTCGTTAAATTTTATAAACTGTTTTGTTATTTGGTAGATTTTCAGCAGAAAGGTATAAATATTATTAAAGGTACACTACTAACTCGACTTTACGAGTTTGTCGAATACACTATTTTCATAAGGGTGATGTGAACGTCTCGAACAATACCAACTGACCAACCATATCGTCTCCACTTTTCGCAAAATTGTCTTACGAGAGTATGTCGTCAATATTCATGGTAACCCAATCAGATTTTCAAGCAGTAGGCATTTTAGGTGACAAGGTGATACGCATCGTCTACGGACGATCTTCCCCCAAGAACAAGGATACGCTTTCTTCGTTAAATGGGTTTACTTTGTTTCTCTTTTATTGACTAAAGTTGAAAAAAAATACAGGTATTCCTAGATGTGACACTGCACCCGAAACATGTCAGGTTTTTCCTAATTTTGACAAGTCACGCGCCGAGCTGAAGAGGTTACCCATCGCTGGTTTATAACACGTCGCTCCCACTCTTTTCAACCCTGTTGACATCATGACATCATTACGAGTGTGAACGACATACGGCACCTAAGAAACAATAAGTGTGTATTTGAACGGACGTGGAAATCTATGAAATTAAATCCGTTTTAAAATGAACCAACGTCTCTTTTGTTGACAATTTGTGTCAAAATGGATATTTTAAGTAATTTTACTTCTGTATCTTTGATTACAGGGAGCTGGTCCGTTGGCTCGGTGTCTGCAGCGCATCCCCCAGCAGTATCTCATACCTGTTGGACCAGAAGACGGGGCGAGGAAGGTGCGCTGCGCTCATGGTAGGCGGCGCCGCCGAGTCTCTCAACTGCCACTCTGGAGAGTATAAGGTCGTGCTACAGAGGAGGAAAGGATTCGTAAGGCTGGCTATGAAGCACGGGTGAGTCTTCAATAATTCTTTCTTTTATTTTTACGTCCAAGGATTCCAAAATATTAAGAATTGCTAACAATAATCCTACTCTTTATCAAGATTGTTCTCACAAATTGTCTTCAAAATAAAATTCAGACAAAACGATCTTCATTAAAGAGCTGAAACCCTTATTTATGCGGGTGAGATTCATGTGATTGAATTATTCACAAACATCAACAGATGAAATAATTGAAGGAATGTAGATGTTCAAATTTGGGCAGAGTGGTGAATGTTACATAGTGTGTAAAGTGGCCACTTAAACCAGCCAATGATAGGTCATAAGCCCTGTAGACGCCTAGACTTTTATATTACTTTCTCTCAAATGTTCTTCATCTCTATTGTAATAAAAAGTATGTATTTTAACGTTAACAATTAACATTCATTTTTGGTGGATTCCTTAAATTCCTTATAATTCGACCCAATTATTTATTTTCACTGGATTTTTGGGAATACTAAAATAATATTAACTCACATTAATTTTATTTTAAAAACATATTCCTATCACTGCAGCCCTGTTACAAAAGTTGACGTTTACAAAAAGTAATTAAGCTTTGTTAACCACTCATGAAAAAACATTTACCAAAAGAAAGTTACACGATCCTTTTTACGATGTTTTTCGGAAAGAATTTTATACACTTTCATGAAAAGATTTTGGTTTCGACTCTAAATCACGCCTGGCTGGCGATCGAAGAACGGCTAAATACGCGTTGAGCATGATTGAGCATTTGGGCATGAGTTAAGTGTCATAATTTTTGAGGGCTCAGGGCAAGTCTATGTGCATTAATTTATCATGGTTTTGACGAAAAACAAAAACGAAAGGAAAGAAAAAACAAAAAAAAACGTTATTGTACAAAGTGATAAAAGTAGTCTTAAACTTGAATCACTCTTGTGAATCAAATAACACTTTTGTTCTTCGGACACAAATTGCTTTGTATTTTGTTTGTAGGGCTTTATCACCTGATATTTTGTTTAGGGCTCCGCTGGTTCCCGTGTTCTCGTTCGGGGAGACGGAGTTACTTGAGCAGGTGGCGAACCCCCCAGGGGGCGTAGTCCGCCAGTGCCAGGAGTGGATCAAGCAGGCCACGGGCATCGCTCCCGTCATTCCGCTGGGAAGGGGTGTCTTCCAATACACCGTGGGCATAGTGCCGCAGAGGAAGCCAGTATTTACAGTCGGTGAGTGCCATCTGCTAACCTCAGTACTTCCAATATCTAAACCAGACATAAATATAAACCGTTTGACTCAACGGATTAGTCAGGAGGAAACGCGGTCTCTCTTTTTTTCGTACAAATATATTCCCGTATTTTCTCCCCGGATTACTTAACCAGAGCGATTATTTTACACACTATAGATATTTACTATTGGCGTTGCCTAAACGTTTTGTTTTTTGACAAACTGTGTATTATAGGAAGTAGAACAATAGATCCTGTAAACTGCATACCTTAATAAAACAGGGACCCTTCGAGTTAAAGTAGCGTCTATCATCTTGTTGACCTTAATTATAAGTTAAGGAATGCTATCTTTGTTTAGTTTTTTATCGTTTACTTTTTGTGCTGTTACTTGTTCACTTAATTGCCATACTTACTAGTTCTTTGATCGATGTATTATTATTGTGTTTTTTAAAATTATTTTTATGGTTAACTTTTTAAAATCATTCTTACGTTGTTGAAATTCCACTTGTCAATGCGTTTTAAAGCTACAAGACTTTTTGTGATGTTAGCTATAATATTATATTTATCACATTTTGTAAATGTTATCAACTTTCAAATATCTAAATTTAGTAAATGAGGTCTAGAATTTCAACCGTCCATGCGCTCAGTAGCTGCAAGACTTGTTGTTATCTTACTTCTATTATTTCAACTTTGCTTTTTATTTTAGTTTTAAAATATCACTTGAACTTTAAACTTCACTATTAAATAAAAAAAATAAAAAAATGTAAATAGGGGCTAGATTTCTTACTGTCCATGCGCTCTGTAGCTGCAAGACGTGCTGTTATCTAGCTCCTGTATATCATAATTGTTATATATCATAATTGGAGACGAGGAACTAGATTCCCAACTGTCCATGCGCTCTGTAGATGCAAGACGTGCTGGGATATTTATTTACTGTACAGCCCCCTTAAGGGGATTTTCACAAAAATGGCGCTATATAAATTATCCAAACATATATAGAATAATTTTAAAAAAGCGCCGAGTTTTATCCGCTGTCTGTGGACGAACGGTACACAAATGTAAAAAATGTTTTTTAAAAATGCAAAAAGTAGTGACACAGATTCTGATAGGAACTCTTTCTCAAAATAAATCAACGAAGTTTGATTAGTTTTGAGGTTTATTTAAAATGAAACACTTTGTAATTTTTACCATAGAAGAGTTTAATATATTATAACACAGCTAGTCTCAGGTATTCAAAATTACCCATCATCGGGTGTAAATATAAACTAAACTAAAATATATGCACAGATTAGTACTCATAGTCCTTAAAATATAGCTTGATTAGATAACAGCTGTCAAACTAATTTCATTAGTGATGGGAAATTACTGATCACTGATCAAATCGATCTTATCAGTTATTCCATGCAATCGTGAAACTCTGTTTCCGAAAATTGATATAAAAACGCAAAAACAAGCCTATTATAGTGTGTTTAACACAATTATTCACCAAAAAATGAGACATTTATACCTTTTTCATGAACAACATCAAATGAATAATTTTTTTATTCGATCAATTTACATTGATTAATTTGTCCCATCTCTAACGTTTTTGCAAAATGATGTAACCTTGTAAGAACGTCGTTAATAATTAGGTTTAGTTTAGTTTTAAAGCTGATTTTATATATTAATGTTGATTTACGTTTCAAGCATTGTATTAAAAAATAAATTTAACACGCCAGATACAAATGATTTTTCGTTTGTCAATATAAATAACTCCTTTGACGTTACTACAAAGTTATGTCGTCACTTTTTCTGACAACTGTCATTCTAATCATGTTACATTTTAAGGACTATGGGTGCTGATAGGGTCGGGTGGAAGGGGCAAGGCAATGTGTGGTGGAGGGGGTGGGGTTTTTCTAATTATGGGGAACATTGATAGCAGGGGGTGAAGAATTTTCGAATATAATATTATTAATTAAAGTTTTCTCACAATTTTTTTTTTATATTTCAATATTTTCTAATTCATTCATTATTATACCTTTATTAGTAACAGAATGTAAAAGTTCAATTAAATGGGAATAAAACTTATGGTTTGTATCCAAAATATGGTTTGCAAATTCAGAAAAACTATAGTCCTTAAAATATAGCTTGATTAGAATAACATCTGTCAAACTAATTTAATTAGTGATGTGAAATTACTGATCACTGATCTAATCGATCTTATCAGTTATTCCATGCAATCATAAAACTCTGTTTCCGAAAATTGATATAAAAACGCAAAAACAAGCCTATTATAGTGTGTTTAACACAATTATTCACCAAAAAATGAGACATTTATACCTTTTTCATGAACAACATCAAATGAATATTTTTTTTCATTCGATCAATTTACATTGATCAATTTGTCCCATCTCTAACGTTTTTGCAAAATGATGTAACCTTGTAAGAACGTCGTTAATAATTAGGTTTAGTTTGGTTTTTTTTTAGTTTTAAAGCTGATTTTATATATTAATGTTGATTTACGTTTCAAGCATTGTATTAAAAAATAAATTTAACACGCCAGATACAAATGATTTTTCGTTTGTCAATATAAATAACTCCTTTGACGTTACTACAAAGTTATGTCGTCACTTTTTCTGACAACTGTCATTCTAATCATGTTACATTTTAAGGACTATAGGTGCTGATAGGGTCGGGTGGAAGGGGCAAGGCAATGTGTGGTGGAGGGGGTGGGGTTTTTCTAATTATGGGGAACATTGATAGCAGGGGGTGAAGAATTTTCGAATATAATATTATTAATTAAAGTTTTCTCACAATTTTTTTTTTATATTTCAATATTTTCTAATTCATTCATTATTATACCTTTATTAGTAACAGAATGTAAAAGTTCAATTGAATGGGAATAAAACTTATGGTTTGTATCTAAAATATGGTTTGCAAATTCAGAAAAACTATAGTCCTTAAAATATAGCTTGATTAGAATGACATCTGTCAAACTAATTTAATTAGTGATGTGAAATTACTGATCACTGATCTAATCGATTTTATCAGTTTTTTCATGCAATCATGAGACTCTGTTTCAGAAAAGTGATATAAAAACGCAAAAACAAGCCTATTATAGTGTGTTTAACACAATTATTCTCAAAAAAATACGACATTTATCTTTTTTCATGAACAAAATCAAATGAAATATTATTTTATTCGATCAATTTGTCCATCTCTAACGTTTTTTCAAAATGATGTAACCTTGGGGTTTTGGGTTTTACAACAATATGTATCATATTCGTGTACCGTACGTCCGAATACGGCAAATAAAACTAGACATTTTTAAGGGTTTTTGTTTTCTCAAAGAAACGAAACCAGTCAATATCTATAGTGCCATCATCCAGGGAGAAAATACGGGGATACGTTTTTACGAAGTAAAGTCGAACCGTGTTTCCTCTTTAAGATTCAGGCATTGATCCCTTAGAGATATCGTGTTATTATGGTTCTTTGATTTTTTCAGTTGGTAAGCCGATGGAGGTTGCCCTCAATTCGAATCCTTCCGAAGAGGAGGTAGACAGGGTTCACAAGCAGTTTATGGAAAATCTCAAAGACATGTTTGAGAAGGAAAAACACAAATACATTGAAAATGCTAAAGCTACACAGCTCATCATAGAATAATCACCAAATAATATTGCTCTAAAGAAAGATAAGGCTGTGAATTGTTAAAATAACACGTTATCGTATTATTTGATATTGTTATGGTATTTCCGTATTTTTATATTTTATTTAATTTAAATGTAAATATTGTTATAGGTATTTTAATATTTTCCTGATTTTAATCAAATGAAAAGGTGGTATTTTCGATTTTACGAATAATTTAAACTAAAACTACGAAACAGCTGTTTGTGTTATCTTATCTAAGAAAACTCGTTATTTAATACTTTTGAATATACATTTATTGTATATCATCGTTTATAGAGAGGCAATGAAAAATAATACACTATGATAATATGTCCATTATTCATCACTAAATGCCTAATCTTATTTTTTATTTACTAGTAAGTAATCAATCGAACCGTCATGTTTAAAAATAAGTACTTATTCAAGTAGGTACCAACCTTTTTTTTAATCTTAATCCTCTAGTTATCTTAAGACCACGTTATTTGTCGAAAATATAGGTATTGGAGCACACTCACTCATCTTCAAAAAAAATTCACACGTAGATCATTTTTTCGAATTCAGTTTTTTCGTATTAAAATCTACTGTAAATAATACTAAAATAATGAAGAATATTACTCCACAGCCTATTTACCCCGATAAACAAATAAATTCACTTCGACTCGACACAATCATTCAGATGATTTTGCCTGTCAGATGTGTTATTTCACCAATTTATTGTGATTAGTGATACCCAAATCTTGTTTTGTACTATGGCATGTAAGTGAAGAGGCCAAGATGAAAAGAGATAAACCACAAATTTTCGATTCTGAGATTAACATTCAAATATGTCAATAAAAATAATGATTTAAAATAATAAAATTTATCTGAAAAAAGGGTCTTAAAGAAAGTTTTTTAGTTCTTTCAAAAACTTCGATGGACCATAATTATTATTTAACTTGTAATAACCAGCAGCAAATAATAATTTTACCAGAACATAACAACACTTAACATAAAAACAAAATATCGTTTTGGCGGTTGTGTCTACGACTTTTTTAATTATTTCAGTTCAAAATATTAATATCGATTTTTTTTCTAAAAACTACAAAAAAGAGAAAACCCCTTCACAGTGAGAAATCCAGGTTATTGGGGCTGATCGAGTCGGCAATGGCCTTCCCTGGCCGCCTATTTTGTTTGGACAACGTCCTACCTAACACCTGTATAGTAAACCTGTTCATATCTAATAAAAAATATTTTTTCAAAGTTGAGTCTTAGAAATATATAAATAAGCTATTGAAAGGTGTACTTGTTTATTTATCCCACGCAATAATAAAATATTGCTGTTTGTCAATTACAAAAAAGCATGTGTATATTATGTATAGTATGTAACAATAAAATTAAATCCCAATGGAAAATCAAATATATTTTTATTTATTTTAAAAAATCACAAAATACATACACAACAACATAAGAAACAAAGAATAAATATGTCCTTTACAAAAATATTATTCAAAATAAATAATTGTGTATTTAATTTTGTATCTTCTTTACATGTAAACATCGAAAATTGTTTGTAAGGAAAATCCTTTGACGATAAGGTGTTTATAGCTGAAAATAAACACTCCAAAAACAGCTATGCCAGTAGTAGCAATACTTAGGAGAGCTCTATTCAGCATCTGAAAAAAAAAGAACTTCGAAGAAAAATAACATCCAAATCAAAACAATAAAAACAATAACACAATATTGTCATCATTCAAAATAAAATAAAATCATTACAAGAATTGGAAGTAAAATAATAGCTGTGGATTTTTGTAGGTTATAAGTCAACAACGAAATAAAATAGCAAGGAAAAATATAGAATGTACGGCATACCTTATCTTGCCACTCTCTATTGCTGATACAACTGCTGTACCCCATATCTGTAAAAGTAACGGAGTTGTATAGAGGAACCCAAACAGAGGGAAAAGCCCAGAATAAGAAATCATCCAATTTCTTCCTCCAGAGGTAAGAGCGTCTTGTCACGAGGTCTCGCATCTGAAACCAACCACAGAATTAATACACACAAACAGCATTACAAAATACTGCGAGGGGTCAAACCGCTTGATCACAGAATTGTCTCGGGAAGGGACAATACTGTCTTGTCACAGCTTCGGACCTATTTTCCTATTGTGAACAGAAATTTTAAGGACTGGACAATATTCTAAGAGATAGACGGGCAGGACTGGCTTGCCCCCACCACCGCGCGCGTCGCGTATATCCATTTTCACACGAGGACAATACAACATACAGGACAGTTCTGTCATGATCTGCCTTATAGGCAACAAGGATCATTCCAGGAGAAAATGGTCTGTTTACAGTGTTTTTATACAAGACATGCTTTAATTTTTATTTTATCATGAAGATAGGCCTGCAATTTTAGGTCATTGCAATAAAATCGATTTGTCTTTTTAAATGCGATATCCTTTCACTCATTTTGTATTCTACCATCTTATGGTTTGGTTGATATTCGTTTATTGCAAAAACTTTTGTGGAAAAACGGGAATGGAATTTCGAATCCTCGACTAGTTTCAGTAAAATAGTAGTTCACAGAAACACAGCCCGATTTATTACTGGGACTTGTGGATTCTTGTATTCATTTAGAAGGAAACGAACAACATTGAAATGATCCTTTGCCCAGAAAAGAGACGAGTGATTATAATATTAGGGTAGATCGGGAGACTTAATAAAACTCTACAAACTTGTATTTCGCCCCTTGTATAGGCACTAACCTCAACGTAGTTATACATGGCCAGGTCGCAAATAGCGTGTGCGTCCTTAGTTCTCTGGTCAGAGAAGTCTTGAAGTACTTTGGCTGGAGTTCCATCGTCCCCGGAGCGGCTGAGGAGTCTGTCCAGCAGTACACAATCCTCGAACCCGGCATTCATGCCTTGTCCGTAGAACGGTACCATGGCGTGAGCAGCGTCACCTAGCAAAATGGCTTTATCGGACACGTGATATGGATGGCACTGCAAAACAGTTGAAGTATGATTAGCGAAATTATACGGTAGGTACATCACACATCAGACCATTTTATCTATCGCGGTAGGCAGAGTGAATAAAATGCCACGCGGTTTTATTTTAACCACAGAACTGATTTTGATGTTGATATCTAACCCTAGCTACTTACGCTGTCGGTTCGAAGTTCAATTATGTAGACCTTCAAGATGACATATTTTTTTTATTAATCTGCTCGTGAGTGCTAATGTCAATTCTTCTTTGGTTATTATTCATTTTGGTTTTCGGTCACCATAATATATTATGCATAAATATTAATTAAGTTAAATCTTTAATTAACTTTTTCTACATGACTAAATCAGCTTGATGTTTTCCTCAATATTATTATCATCATTAGTAACTCATACATCGTATTCACAAATTCGCATTTCAAACGCTCGGTGGTTAGTTTTCCTCGTGAAATAAGTATATCCTGTATAATCAATTAATTAACTGGTCTCGTTAAATAAAAAAGTCGCAAATACTCAGCTTGTAAAACTTACCTTAATGGAAACAAGTGGCAGTGGTTTCCCTTTGAAGAAATCTTCAATTAGTTTATCTGAGCCAATAAGAGGAATAGCGTCAGGGAAATTAGCTTCGAAAAAAGCTAATAAGTTCTCCGGAGAATTCAGTCTTTTAAAGTTTGTGAAAGGCATAAACAGCGTAACAGTCCAAGATTTATCTTGGTTTGGAAGTGCTATCATCATAAATTCTCCCCGTGGCCAAATGTGGAGAAACATGTGAGGCATCGCGAACTAAAACACATTGATCAATTTACTATGATCAAATGTTGTTATAAAGTAGTACAAAATAATGTATAAAATGAATTTCATTGAGACACAATAAACAAACATCAAAACCAATACTGCAAAAGATAAAAAATGAAATACCATACAAAATTATGTACCAAGGTTTTTTTTATAAACGGTTTTCAAATATTGAAAATACTCGTATGGGGTTTGGTTTTCTTTTATTTAAGTTTTTTTTTTCAGCGATTTTAGACCAGTTGTAGGTATATTTTGTTTTTGATTAAGGAAAACATACTTCACCATGCTCGTTTGGAGGTATGCAGAGTTCTAGGTATCCATGTTCGATATAAGTCTGGCTGAAGTCAAATAATGGCTCTTTCATCATTTGCCTCCTAACAGTAGAGAAAGCTCCATCGGCTCCAATTATCAGGTCTGACATTACTTCCAAAGTGGAGCCGGTTTGAGTCCTACATACCACAAAAACAAATAATGGAGTAGTTTTTTAAATTATGATTTATATGCTTATGCCTAGAAACGGATACAATTATTATTACGAGGAATCCTAATTTTTTGATAGAGATTTTATGACAATACATAGATATTTTAAGAAGTATCTGAAAAAGAAACATACACAAAACTATGTATAATACAGAGCATCATCGACTACTTTCCGTATTAACGCGGATAAATAATAAAATAATACAGTTCTGGGTGTCAATCAGAAGTCAGGACGAGTGTTTTTGACTCAATGACAATGGCCAGTCTCATATTGTGTAATACTTATCCAGTATGTAGGTTCGGGTAGTCCTTGGGGTAAAAAAATAATTTCTTAATCTTCTTTGGGGCACCCTGTTATTTTGATCTACTCTGTGAAAAAAAAACTAGAAGTTATAGGAATTTTTAAACTTACTTTTAGGGTTTGCTACCACAACCTGCTTTTTTTAAAAAGAAAACATATGGGAATGAATAATTAAGGTCCATTACAAATTTATTTTTAGTTAATTTATTATATATTATAGTATACTATTTATGTTTAAGTAACATGTATTCTTGTCACATATATATACTTTATATTTGTATAATAACGATATTCAATTTCTTATATTTGATTAGCTAGGCATTTATAATTAAGTAGTTTCAGTTTTTCTTTTTAATGTTATTGTTTTATTAGTATAGGACTACTTATGCTCTAAAGAAAAAAATCTCCATCTTAAAACAGGCTGAGCCATGTTAGATGGAGACTATCATAAACAGAAAACACTCCGCTTTCATTTTACATCAATTCGTTTTATATAGATTCCCTATTAAAGTATGCATACAATTTTTTTGCAATAAATTTAAACAATAAAAAAAATAAAAAAATAAACAAGTGAATTATATTTACAGGAATTATGTTTTATAATACAATGATATAAATAAAAAAGTTATTAATAAAATAGCAATAATATGGAGGATAACGTAGCGAGGTAATAAGTCCGCCTTGTAATGAAATGGTTAACGTATTCACCTACGCCTATTATATTTGACGTCCCAGGTTCGATTCCTGCTAGGGTCCTTGTGAAATATTTGTCAAATGGTTTTACACTGCAACATTTCATTGTCCCTGGACTGGCAACTGTGGCGTAAGACTGATTATCTTATATTCATGTACTAGATCGGGGGTTCCCAACCTTTTTGTACTCTAGAGCACATTCTAAAATATCGGTGGGGTGGCGGGCACCACCTATTTTTAATCGACAAAATCCTTCCTTAAATTCTCATTTTCCCATAATTTATTTTCTTATATTCATAATTTATTTATAAATAATAAACAAAAATCTTTCAAAATAATAAAATTATTATTCGAATTGCATACACACAGAGAAATGTATTTACAAAACGTAAACAAAGTAAACAAAAAACACAAATACAGAGAAAACATTTTATAAAAAAATATTATGTCAATATGTCGATGTGATCTTTGACATTGCATATATTTGGCCAGTGCCTCATAATTGGGAGATTTATCGGCTCAGTTCATGGCGTTCGTTCACTTCGGGTTTTCTGCGTGTACAAGGAGTGATGTACAAAAAATAGCACTCCCCGTTCCAGGCTAGCGTGAAGAGTGCATTCTGGCATGTCGCTAGACAAGTTGCGACAAGTACTGTCAGCAAAGGAACCACTCATACCTACCATATCGCAAACATACGAACGTATTTAATGCACACACAAAAATTAAAACTATAACAAATAAATAAAAACAATTCACATCACATGTTTATGAAAAACTTCTGTATCTGACGAATAGTGGCGGGCACAGATGAATCCATGGAATCTCAGTACTAGATGACCGAGATATGCAACATTTATCGTAGTTAAGCAATTCAATAATATGATGCCATGACTCGTTGATAATTATTCAAATAGTTACTTCTAAGGACTTTGCTAATTGAAAAGGCCATTAAAAAACGAAAAAGAAGAATGATTGCGTCACGCAAATGTGAGTTTTCTGTCACCATAAACCTTGTCAAAATGATTTTATGTTCCCTATAATATCGCGGACTCAGGTAATAGAGATCCGAGGTTCGATCCCTGTTTTAAATCAACTTGTTTTCCGTATTATAATAGTGAGTTACTTTACGCATTATAATATCCCCTTCCGAAATAAAAATATCTGGGTATACATAAAAACGAAAATACCTCTAAAAAATGTTTACATATTAGGTGTAAACATAAGTTTTGTGAGTTTTTTTTCCAAAATAAAAAATGATCGTCGTAAGTAAAACAAAATGGTCAAGGTTAAACGTCATTCGAAAGAAAATATTCAGCTCTACAAGATATAGTGTTTATTTTAACGTAACATGTTTTATTATATTTGATTGCGAGCCTTCAAAATGGAATGTCAAATAGACGAAAGTGAGCATTTTCGTCTCCCTTTCTGTTCGCGTTCAATCGAGGGAATAAAGCTATCAATGCTACTCGCGATATTTGCACAGTGTACGTCGAAGATGCTATGAATGAAAGGACAGCCCGTCGATGGCTTTTGGCGTTTTAAAGACGGTCGGACGATTTAAGATGGCGGTATACAGTCATGTAACTAAAATTTATCTGCTCAGCCAATTCTACGGTGGTTTGAAAGGAATTTTCATTAATAATCTGGTTTAAGCGGTCCTCGTCGAAGTTCGATGGTCGTCAGGAATGCTTGAAACGCAAAAAATCTTAGGCGAGCTGTCCTTTCATTTAAAGCATCTACACCGTACACTTTGCAAATATCGCGAGCAGCTTTGGTAGCTGTATTCTCGCGAACGCGAACAGAAAGAAGTGTAGAAAAGGCTCACCTTCGTCTACTAGACATTCCGTTTCGAAGGCGTGTAATTAAATAAAATAATACACGTAAATTAAAAGCAAACACAATATCTTATAAATAAGAACATTTTCTTTCAAATGACATATTTACCTTCACCATTTTGTTTTAGTTTTGGTGCTCATTTTTTTAAATATAAATAAAAAAACTGAAACAATTTATGTTAACACTCAATAGTTGAATTTATCGAAGTTATTTGACCAATGTTTTTTTTATGAACAAACATAATTTAATATCAACTTATGTATTTTTTTCTGACTAAAATAAGTTTTTACAATTTTAACTTATTGAAATACAGGAGTATTTGATTTTTTAAATTCAATAATAGTCCTCATATAAGTATCGTCGATATCAATATCAACAATTATTCAATATTATTATATAATATAAGATAATGCGTTAAAGTGCATCATATTATTATAATATATTTATAATAAGGATAATGTATTTAATTAAATTAAATTGGCGTTGATGGATTGATGCTGTGAAGATGTTCATAGTTAACATTATTGTAATTATTTCCCTAGAATAAAAGTACTTACAGCATGAATACCAGACGTCCTTGTTCCAAGTTAGCATTAACCAGTTTGTGGTTGAAGTAAAGGGTGACATTCAAATACTTCTCCGTTTCTGAAACATGATTTACATTTTATACACTTAGTAAACACACTCATTTTAATGATACGAAAAAAAAATATTTGATCGTTTTAAATCAATCAACTGGTTTCCCATTTTCTAATACCATTATTAATCTGCCGCCATAAGAAAGAAAAGAAGGATGTTTTTTACAGAAAACAAAAAAAGGAGAAAATAAATATTTTGTAACTCGGAGATTGAAAAATTTGCTGTTTGAAAAATACTACAAAAATTAAGTATTTTATTATGCGACAGTGTGTATTATGGTTTGTCCTAACGGAATATATATATTAATTCTAATAAATTTCACGTTATGTATTAAAAAATTAACATTTTCATCTTCTTTTTAGTAAAAAAAATACAAGAAAATATGTTATACTTCAATGAAAAGACGTTTCTAGCTAGGAACACCCTTTTTATTTAGTAATTAAGTAAACGTCTTTCTTTTTTAGTGTTAATATGCCAATTGATTCTACTCAACTAAATAAAATAGACGTTACTGGCCATTTACTGCTTTTCTAACTAGTAACGCCGACCTAATAATCAATTAACTTCGAAATTACCAGCGGATCTTCAATTTATTTGAAAATGAGTAGGAACATTCATTTCAGATGTTTTTAAAAACGGAATAGAAGAAAAAATAAGTATTTTAATCAGTCTTTAACAATTATGTACGTTTATATTTAGTAATCTTCAAAACTTTTTGCAGTTTAGTCTCATTTATTAGTGAAAATATTAGGGTTGTGGTTATTTTAGGAAGATAGATGTTTTTTTAGTCGATGCGTATTTTTTTTCCTGATTTCGAATATGTATTCAACTCATTTTCGAGAAAAATGTTAAATGCGTCCTTCTTTCTTATGACGGCAGCATTGACCAGCGATGCCAACCTCCATCATGCAAATACGCAAATGGATTCTTTTAAATCAAACTAAATGACACCCCCTTGGACTAATAACTAACGCTTGCCTGATGCAAGGAGAGTTCCGGATTCGATTTCCAGTGAGATCACAATAATTTACGTAATCTTTTACGTTTATCGTAATTCTAAGATTAATGATAAAACAATAACTACTAATCGCTGAATTAGGTTACTAAATTTGAGCAGACAATAGTTATAGGTGATAAAAACGTTTCATTATTATTAAGTTATCTGCTGATATTCTATTAAATACTATGAAATTATAGAAACTATTAAATTTGAAGAGAAAAAACATAATTTTCATTTTTAACTTTGAAAATAACCGGTAATCACTATTCACCAATTAAGACTAAGTAATTAACGTATGTATGTATTATGTGCCACGTGTGACCAAAGGATAAGTAGTTTTAATAAAACAAATGGCAAAAAAAGTAGCTTTCTGATTAAACAGAAAAAAGTTAACGTTTGGTTTAATTATTTATAAGTGGATTGCCTATATTGGGGACAAATAAATAGTAAAAATCGGCAGAATGTCGATCAAATTCGGCAGGGTTGGCAACGCTGTTTCTGACCACCAATGGCCACAAAATTGTAATACACGTCTACAATTATTTTCTTAAAAGAAAACACAAGTCTTATTACTAAATGTGTTCATGGTATAACTATGTAGTTTCTCCTATTAAGCGGTTTGGGTAGGTAGCAAGAAATTGCCACAATAATCTTAACCATATCACATTGGTCAACACTTGAGCTGCCAGTACACGGCTCCGATCACAATAGGAAGTTAACAGTTAAATAAATTGTCTATTGCGATTTGTCATTTTTCAAAATTTGAGAAGATGTGCGATCTTGATATATTTAATGACTCAGCTCTCCGCTACAAACGGAAGCTGAGTCTCATTTACAATAATAATATTTAGCCTCTTTTAACAATATTTAGCCCCGATTAATAACATTAGCCTCTATCAATAATATTTAGCCTATTTAAGAAAAAATAAATTAAAACCAACACCACATTTCACACAAAAAGAGTCATGCGTTAAACATATTCTTGTCACTTTTTGTGGTCCTGTCAGAAATTGTATTATACAGGGTGTTCTCTAAATCCTGTCACATCCGAAACCACGATGATCAGTATGGGCAAGAAGACATATAAGCATATTTAAAACAATATTAAGAATGAAGAATTAAAAATATTAAAAAAAAAAATAAAAAACAAATGGTTGCTGACTTCTGCCGGAGAGAAGCGAAGGGGGTTTGGCCGCGCGGTTGACAGTGTATCCCTCCTCCTCGTTTCTCCCCCGCAGAAGCAAGCAACCAGTTATTTTATTTGATATTTTATTTGTGTAAGCTTTATTCGGTCATAAAAAATATTTGAATGGGCCAATATGTCTTCTTGCTCATACTGATCATCGTGGTTTCGGATGTGACAGGGTTTAAAGAACACCCTGTATATTGTGCGTAAGCTGTGTTTTTGGTAACAAAGCTGTAATAAAACCAATATAGCACTGTGTGCACAACAATAATCTTAAATAAAAATAATATAAAATCGAATTTTTCGTACGAAAATGCGTATATTTGTGTAAAAATTTAAAGAATCTTTGATGGTGATCTATATTAAACATGTTTCGAGACATATTGTATATGAATATTCAATTGTTCTAACTGAAAATTCGACTTTATTTTAAAGACAATTGAAGATAACTCTTTTACCTTCCCTTTGCAAAATACGGGTCCTGGGCCCCGATTACAATGAGAAGTTAACAGATTAATGGAATATTATAGAAGAAAAAAAAATAGTTGAAATAATTTAAGTATGGTGCATAAAGTATAAATAACTCAAATATAAAAGTACTCAACAAAATACCCGCAACAAAATACCCGTTTAAACGATATTGAAAAATAAAACGAAACATCAAAATATACAAAGCGGAAATACAGAAAAGTACAGGGAAGAAAATATCTAAGAAGAAAATGCAATATTGATTTGTATCTGCGAGCATGTTGACATGTCATTGCCTTTTACAAAACCACCTCCAGTGCATAATATTATGTAATGAAAGATGCAAAGTAAAACCACACGCGGTATCATATTACAGGCGACACCCTGCCTCAGGTATACTTTACTTACTATGTAGAACACCTAATATCAAATAGCTTGTCCTGTCTAACATGGTTATATTAACTCGACCCTCAAGGGCTTCTCCGCGTTTTAGTTTTCAAATAAATCAATATTTTAGTGGCACCCTAAATACAATAATTGATGAAATCGTGACGTTTCAAACATTTTAGTTTAGGGGCCAGTTGCTCTGAAAAAAATTCAGTGCAACCGCACCAAAAAAAAATATGGGGCAGTTGCACCAAAAAATAATAGGGGCCAGTTGCATTAAAATAAATTAAGGGCTAGTTGCACAAAAAAACGGCTAATTGCGCCAAAAAAATAGGTTCAAAGTTGTTACGTTTTTATTAATCATATTTAAATTGTTGTTTTCTTATTTATTTATTAAAACTTTAAGTACACAAAAAACATACGCACTTAAGCGGGTTTATTGCTGAAAACAATATCTTCTAGCCAAAAAAAAAAACTGCAGCGTAGTTCGTTCATTTGTTACAAAAAGGGAAGGTTATCAGTCTTACGCTCTGTCTATATCAATATTTCACGTCCGCCATGCCAGGAACGAGCCCAAGACTTCAATAATGGTAGGCAAACGCGCCAACCACTATACACAACGAAACAGACTTATATCCGCTCGATTTTCGTTTTCATGATTTTTGCCTGACGGCAGCCATCGAGCAAAATTCGATTGGGGTATTTTGTTTTACAGGCTAATCAATAAAAAAAACAAAAGAACTCATATACAAAAACCCATAAAGCAAATTTCACAATACAAATATCTATTTATTGTTCATTTTTATATGCATCAAAAGGAAATAATTAAAACGGAAAGAAAATCACTTACCCGTTAGCAATATTTCATTCAGAAATCTTCTTCCCACTGAACTAATACACTGTAATTAAAGAAAACCCAATTGAATTACAATCATCAAGTTCACATTTTATTATTTATTATTTTTTTACAAAATGCAATAGTTAAATTAATTGCGTTAGAAAATTGTATAATCAGAGAGAAATATTTCGGGAAATATGTTTAATTCCACAAAAAAAAAAAATTGGAATTATTTAATGATATTGATTTCTGTTGACGGTTTAATTATACATATATTTTTAAATAAATAAATGCGGTCAAAAACATTGGAGCATAGCATTGCCAAAAGATCTAAAAAGTTTTACATTTTGCGTAATAAATTGATAGTGACCGACCGAAACAAAATTTCTAGCAAAAACCGAAACTGAATTTCGGCTTCTGTTCTAGTTTCAGCCGAATCCGAAACCGATACTTATTTACATAAGTTAAAAGCCACTTCAAAACGCCCAAAATTAGACGTTTTTAGTTAATTGATATAATACGCAATTTAAATAAAAGGTATAAATGTAACGGTTCGTTGTTATGTTTTACACATAACTTATATGTAACAGTTATTCAATGTACGCTATTGGAACTTTAGTAACTACTTTATGGTAATTCCTTTAGAATTACAAAAATGTAAACATGAAAGATTTTAGAATATAGATTATATAAAACATTTAAGTTTGTAAGTGAAAATTCTTGATGGAAGTTCATTGTAATTTATTATATAAATAAGACACGAGTGATACTTTAATCCACAAATTAGGAATATCCAGTGACCGGTTTCATCGCTTTCGCGACATCTTCGAGACTGGACTTCGAGACTGGATATAGATTATATGATTTAAGATTTTAGACTTGTTTTTTTTATTTAGAAATTATAATCAACAAATAACAAAACCAGTAAAAATTAGTTTAAAAAATACATGGAATTTAGGCAAAAATAAAAAAAAATCGCTTTTAGGCGACCAGTTCAATATTTTTCTTCTTATAGTCTTTTGACTGGTAATTCTGGGATGTCTAATAAATGAACTGGACGATCGATACAATTTATCGTAGTTACCTGGTTGGTTCTACTGTCATATGGTATTGTCTTCCTCTCTCCACTCTTGCTGTGTATCATCCGGCCAGACATCGGTAGGCCGTGGTTCCTGAGGGCCCGCTCGAGCCCCACAGCCCGGAGAGCCGAGACCCCCCGAGCCGAGAGAGACAGGTTGATAGAGCGCCCCCGTACGTGCGGCGTGAGACGGATATCTGACGGAAATTCCTCGTTCTCAATGCTCAAACTCATTTAGAGACAGTCAAATTGTAACATTTTCAAATACCTATTTCACATTGTGTATACTATTTTTTTTATTTATTTAATTGAGACACAAATCCCAACTCCATGGAACTGTGTTAAGTTGGGACGAATATATGTATAACACTTAACAAACAATATCACCATATATACGAGTATTGTACAGAACAAAAACATAATTAAAAAATACATGGCGTATCAACATATGAAAGAAACATGCAATAAAAAAAAAACATTTTTTTACATTTTTTATTTATTTTAATTTTTTCAAGTTACAAATACAAAAAAAAACTATCACATCAACACGAAAAAAAATCTCACAAAGGCATGGCCTGTGTGTGGGTAAACATTTTATTTTTAATTGAAATAAAGGCTACGTGAAGAATACGATAGATATAAAAATTTAAAAAAATAGTGCTGATATTAGAACATAATTTTTTGTCACTAAATGAGAAAATTTTATTATAATAAAAATATATTCTATGAATTAAAAAAAGAAGCTGTTTAAATATGTTTTTTTATCCATAATTTCAGCAAAAATTTAAATCGAAATATATTTAAATAATTCATCTTTGACATATTGTCCTTATGAAATGCACTGAACAGTTTTGAAGCTATGAAAAATGAGTGTCTTTGCCTGAGTCTAGATTTGCAATAAGGTAATTTCAAGTAAACTATTCAATCTTTGACTAGATCTATTAATTTTTTTAGGAAATGAATGTTGGGGCACAAAAACATATTTTAGACATTGCTGGCAAAAGATTTCTTGTAGCTTCAGCTTGCTGAAATAATTGGTTGGTCTACACACCAGTCCGTGCAACAGTAAAAACAATGGGTTTCTCCGGGTAAAAGTACTCCAAAGCATCCGAAAACGCAACAATCGGCGGGAAAGGTTATGGTCTCCGTAATTTGGGATGCGCATGAAGTAAAATTCATTGACTTTCTTGAAAAGGGTAAATCCATAACTGGCGAATATTATTCATCATTATTTAAAAGTCATAATCGCAAAAAGACGGCCGCATTTGAAGAAGAAAAAAATCTCTATCATCACGACAATGCGCTTGCTCATTTATCGTTAGTTGCGCTAGCAAATTTGTACGAAATCGGGTTTGAATATGTTCCTCAGCCACCGTATTTGCCAGACCTGGCCCCCAACGACTTCTACTTGCAGGCTTATTCTGTCACAATTTCGTTTCGTGAGTTCGTTTGTTCATCATATATCCATCTTACTTACTCTAACGCAATTAAAATTGTATTTCACTTTCATACTATACGAATGAAAAGATGGCTCACGGGTAAGCGATTTTACTCAAATGAGGAACTCATAGCTAAAACTGAGGCCTATTTTGGAGAACTACTTTTTGGACGGAATAAAAAAGTTAGAAAATAGTTAGACAGGCTGTATTGACTTAAAAGGAATGTACGTTGAAAAATAAAACTGAACTAAGAAGTCTAGGCATCTACAGAGGTTATGACCTGTCGTTGGCTGGTTTAAGAGGACACTTTACACACAGTGTAACATTCACCATTCTGTCTATATTTAAAAATGTATTTTCCTCCAATTCCTTCATCTGTTAATGTTTGTGGAATTCTTTAAGTTTCTTTTAGCTTTAGCTCTTTGAGCTGAAACTTTTATTGATGTGGGTGAAATTCATTTGATTGAATTAAAAACCAAATTCAGCCAAAAAAAAATTTCTTGTTTCACTAATTTAAAACTTTTTGTCATCCTATAGTCCTTAAAATAAAGCTTGATTAGAATGACAGTTGTCAGCCAAAGTAACGACATAACTTTGTAGTAACGTCTAAGGAGTGATTAATATTGACACACGAAAAATCATTCGTATCTGGCATGTTAATTTTTTTTTTAATACAATGCTTGACATAAATCGACATAATTACATAAAATCAGTTTTAAAACTAAAAAAACTCAAATAAACCTAATTACTAACGACGTTCTTACAACGTTACATCATTTTGCAAAAATGCTAGAGATGGGACCAATTGATCAATTTAAATCGATTTAATAAAAAATAATTAATTTTATGTTTTCATGAAAAAAAAGTATAAATGTCTTATTTTTTGGTGAATAATTGTCAAAAAACACATTATAATAGGCTTGTTTTTGCGTTTTTATATAAATTTTCGGAAACAGAATATCATGTTTGCATTAAAAAACTGATAAAATCGATTCGATTGGTACATGATCAGTGATTAGTAACTTCATATAACTAGTGACACTAGTTTGGCAGCTGTCATTTTAATCAAGCTATATCTTGAGGACTTAATATATTTTACTATATATAATATTGTAAATATTTTCTAGGTGCGTAATTTAAACTGTATGAATTTGAAGAAAATCTAAATATTAACAATACTTAAGTGATAATGAATTAAACGTCATTTTACTAATAACGTTGTAAAATCTTTTTTGTAGTACCTACTACAAATCGGACGATATCGGGAAAGCGATGATAGAATTGGTTCACTCACCTTCTCTGTACTCATAAAGGTGAACATCGTGTCCCTTTCTGGCTAGAAAAAGAGCTGCCAATGAACCCACCTAAAAAAATATAAATATTTTTTTTATACGAATCATTTAATTTAAGTTTTTTTTGTAATAATGGTTTTGTATTTTGTATTTATTTTTATTTAAGAAGGCAAACATGAACAGAAAACATAAAAGGAAAATAATGAAACCCACTAAACCGCGAAACCGGCTTGTCAGCAGGTTTCTTATTTTTCTTTACAAAGAAAAAAGTTAAAGAAATTATATTAATTTAAAAAGTAATATAAAAAAATGTATAAACAAAAATTTAAATAGATGACTATTAACATAAAATAATAATCAATATAAAGCCGTGTTACATATTAGCCATTTATTTTTTTTTTTTCTTAAAAGTTTTGTCAACATTTTCTTTCAAGATATGCTTAGGAATCTTATTGAAAATTTTTGGAATTGTGTAATCAAGTGTTCTTTACAAACTTGTTTACAAACCTCGGTACTGACAAACCTTTACGTTGTTCTAGCCTTGTATTATGTAATATACATGTTATGTACCTTTTCTGGTAGTTACTATCAAATCAATTTCTCCTAGTAACAAATTTGAGCCAAGGAATTGCATTTACGGACAGGCACCCTTGATTTTTAAAAAGTTCGGGTACCTCTTCCTTATCGATTCTAGCTGCTCTGTTGATTGATTTAAGAACCAAGTTCTGTAAAAATTGCTTTTTTTTATGTTGATTTTACAAGAAAGGCCCCAATTGGTACATAATAATTGATTCGCTAATGATTGATAAATAAGTCATAATGTTTTTATTGGAACAAAATAAAAAATGAGTGCTATTTAAAAGATAAATAAAAGAAAAGTGCTACTTTAATCCACAAAAATTGAATAACGAGTTAGTGGTTTCATAGCTTTCGCGACATATTCGAGACTAGTATCATTGTTTTAAAATTCAAAATATTTATACAGACTCATTACGGGTATAGATTTCAAAATAATACGAATATAATCGTAAATAACTTATTTTTAACTGAAAGACTCTATACTATTTTATTTTCACTCGTATTTTATTTATTATATTATAAATAATTAACTTCTACCAAGAATGATCATTGAAAACTTCAATGTTTAGTTAGTGAATGAATGAATGTTAGTCTAAAATATGAAAAATGCAATGAAAACGAGAATACATTTTTAAGACAACTCCATAGTTTTTTTTGTAGTAATAAGTGAACGTAAAAGAAATTTGTAAAATATATCATTATCATCATCATCAAATTCGCACGTATCAGGTACCACCAGTCGAGGGACAAAATACTCATTTCATATCAACTTTCTGAGAAATCGAACCAGGGACCTCAATCACGGTAGGCGATCGCGTCTTTTCCTCTTTTTACCCTTTCAGGATTTTTACCTGAGAGCAGCCATCGAGTCTAGGACTCTGGTACTATTTTACACACATAAATGTATTCTAGGTTTGCGCGGACATAGAAAATATAAAAGTTGTGTATAAAATACAGAAGCAATTTCTTTTTTTCGGTTTTTTTAAATAAATTATTTCAATTTCAGATATTTTTTTATAATAAGAATGCATGTATGTGTGGGAAGCAATAAATGTATGTTAATAATAAAAATAATGAAAAAAATACAAAAGGCAATCATGAAGCTTCGCATATATAATATTATTTAAAAAAATAATAATTTATAAATGTATTTATGTATATCCGCATGGCTATATGTATGTGTGTATGTGTATATACGTGTATGTATGTATGTATTTATATATGTATATATGTATGTATATATGTATGTATGTGTGTATGTATATGTATGTGTATGTATCAATATATGTATGCTAGTAAGTTTATATTTTATTCGTCTGTTCTTTCTTTGAATTTGTAAATAATTATTATGTATTAAAATGTAATTGCCTAGCTTGGAACGGGGTTCTTGTTAGCTGGGCAAAGTGTACAAAAAATATGTAATATTATAATGTGTTTAAATAAATATGCCTATATTACCATGGGAATTGTCTGAACACAGGAACCAAATAGGGTCTATTCAAGTTTATTTATTATTTTTATTTTTAAATAGGAAAAAAATTACGGTGGAAATAGTACCTATATTTATTTCGTGCGACGTCGGATAAAGTTTCTATAAAGGTTTAAAATATGCATATTTTGAATTATTCGAAAACGAGACGTTATACGCCCTGTGGGACAAACGGCACGTATGACGTTTTGGCACCAAACTTGTACGCAATCTTTATTAGAAACCCAGTCGACGCGTGACGTCGAAATGACGTGATTCCATCTAAGACCCGTTTTATATGTGCTCATTTTTAAACCCGAAAAATTACAAATAAAAACTCGATTTGAAAACATTGAAAGTTACATCATTAGAATCATAAAAAATCCGCACTTAATATTTATTATAATTTTAACGTTATTGCTAACTTAGTAAAAATACCCTATTGTGCTAGACCCGGAAGCGTATCTAAATAAATATATTAAGATGATAGGCGGTGACTGCGAATTTTGATGGATGGGTATTTAAACATAGTTTTTTTGTCACTATCTCGCAGATGCCTCCCCAATATTGTGCGAAAAAGTTCTCGGTGTAATTCCGGGGAAAATATAGCAATGAATTAATAAGATAAAACGTTTTTCCGTATTTTTTTAAACAAATTTATCTTATCTCTGACGTCAATCGAGATATAAAGTCGTAACAGTTTACAGCTATAGTTTCAGTACTTTTAAAGAGGATATTATGCGTGTGTCTGACAATTTTGATGTATATGTATTTAAACATTGTTTTTCTGTCACTGTCTCGCGAATGCCTCCCCGTTATTATGCGGAAAATGCCTCTCTTCCGTACCTCAAAACTGAACCGATTATTTTTATTTTGTGAGAAAGAGTTTCAAAATATAATTTTCTGTGCCGATACTTTCTCAGTTTTCCAAAATTATTCACCATATTTGTAAACCGTACTTCCGAAGACGGCAGATAAAACTGGGCGCTTTTATAGGTTTTTGGATAATCCTAGCTCCCATAAGAAACAATTTATCAAGAAAGCAACACGAAAGAGACACTCCAATAGTAAATATCTATAATACTCTGGTGCCATGTGGATTTTTGCACATTCGTTTATATGAAGAAAAGGAAGACCGCGATTCCTTTTAAAAAATGGCCACTAAGGTTTGACTATCTGAAACGAATGGCAGTTGGAAAAAATGTAACTGAAATTTATTTATTTATGGCAAGTACATTTTAACGATAGCCTATGATGACTAGGAAAGACTTAGAATAATAAATCTCGAAATAAAGGGCAGATAAAAATATTTTTTTTATTTTGAACTTACAAGTCCACCTCCCACGATAGCCACACGCAGTTTCTTAGTGTGTCCATTCCTTGCACCGTTCTGCTCCATGTCTGATGATGAACTGCTTTCAACTACCTCCAGCACTCTTCACTTCACTACATCACTCCTTACTCTACTCACCATGTATGTATCCGGAACCTTCAGGGGTTAACAATCTTTTCCATCAAAATGCTTGTATTATATATCTTTATTTACTGCACACCAAAAATTACTGCGCAAGTTCATTCTAATTGTATTACTAACACTAGTATTTAGTCAAATAAATTACCTATACCCTGTTCGACGTGACTGGCCCTCGTTACACGTGCTCGCCACGAGCCCAATGCGTGGAATTACGTGGAATATGGTCCGTCTAGACATTCAAGGGTCCGTTTTACAGATTTAGCTAAGTGTGTAATATCGAAATAAAAAATATTTCAATGACTGGAAATAAATTAAATTATTAAAACTGTAATTTTGGAATAATCATTCATCATTATTTTTTCCCATTGTTTATGTTTGCAATAACTATATACCTACATTTTTGTTTATTAAAAAATATCAATATTTAATAATACCTACGAATATTTACGATTAACAATAATAAATTAAAGAAATAAAAGACGAGTGATACTTTAATCTACACATTTGGAATATCCAGTGACCGGTTTCATCGCTTCAGTCAGACCAGTCTCGAAGATGTGAAAGCGATGAAACCGGTCACTGGATATTCCAAATTTGTGGATTAAAGTATCACTCGTATTTTATTATATGTCTTTTATTTCTATAATAAATTACCTATACAATAAACTTCCATCAAGAATTTTCACTTACAAACTTAAATGTTTTATTAACAATAAGGCTTTAACAACTAATCAAGTATATTGCCATTTTCATGGTTCTATAAAAGAGGATACGATAGAACGACACACCGCCAAAAACGAAAAATTTGACTATTCATACATATTTTCTACATATACATTTGAAATAAGAAATCAGTTACAAACTGTTGATTTTTTTAATATCATCTTCAAAGCCTTATGGAACAAAAGGTGCTGTAAGATAAAAATAAATGCAGCTTATCTCAACTATAACCTATAAGGTAAGGCGATCGATCTCACACTTCAGGTGCTAGTTTAATAATGATAAAATATTACAGTGTGATACGACCCAATTAACAATTGTTTTATGTTGACCATCTCAGGAATTCAACCCGGAGCTTCTATCCAATGGCGAACGGTCGATATAAGCGATTATGCACAGCTTCCTATTATATCTTATTATCGATATTAATGTTTTATTCTAATAGTATTTATGGAAAAATAAACATATTATTGCCAGCGATTTTATTCCACTCGAAAAATATCAGGATGAAAGGAAAAATACTTTTCATTGATAAGTAGGTACCAATGTACTTGTTTGTAATTAAATTCCTAAACTAAAAACGGTTAATATTCAAATATTGAATTTAAGTAGGTACCTGTGTATGGTTGAATTCCAAAACATATAATATATATTTTTTTTTAATATGGCATTCTTTTTGCAAACGTCAAACTCCGGTTTTCTCACCAACAGAGGGGTGTACTTATGTAGGAATACGACTTTTAAAAATGTATTGAATTTTACATTATTTTAGTATTACCAAAAATCCAGTAAAAAGAAATAAATGGGTTGTAATTATAAGGAATTTAAGGAAAGACTCTGATTGAGATCCACAAAAAACAAATGTTGTTTGTAAACATCGCAGGAGTTCAGTGACATCACACGTACAGAGGAATTATATATATTAAGCAGGCGCGTTCCGCCCATACACACTGTGGATGCGGCGCATTCCTTGACAATAATTAAAAACACGAAAAGAAAGACTTCAAATATCCTTAAATTATCGTATTCCGTATTTCTTGTCCAAGTACTAAATATCAAAGTACCTTGGCCTTGACAGTATTCGTTAGATACGCTGAAATCTGGATAATACTCTTCATTTTGAGTGCAGTCCTATTACAAGTAATCGAATTTACGCGCACGCGTATTAAGTTGCATAGCGTTGTCATATTGCTCTACAAGACTCATAGAGAAAAGAGCATCTTACTAGTGTAATGCAAAGAAGAAACTACTGTAATATTTAAATAAAATAATAAAGCATAAAGATTTAAATAGCGTATTATTGAAATTTGGCCAAAATTGAAGAACATGTCGAGTTTTAGGTACTTATAGAAAAATTATATTGAATTATTTTCATAATATAATACCTCAAGCGCACTTTATAAAACTGATTCTATTCTATGTTAATTTCAATTAGATATTTACCTTTTCCTTTGTACTATCATGCCTACAAAAAGTAAAGACATGATTTTTAAATAGTTATTTACAACTCGTTGAAAATGGCCCCCAAAAAATTTAATATATGCGTAAATTGTAAGAACGTAAATATTTTTATATTTTTTTTTCCAAAAAATCGCAAAATTGCAACGTCTGCTTACCTAATAACTTCTACTTACTCAATATAGTAAAATATTCAAAAAAATAATACTCTTCTAAGATGCTATGTAATTATGTATAAACCCAAATAAATACACAAACCCACATATTTTTCAATTTGTTCCTTTTTTTGTGAAGTGTTCCGCTATTGCAGATTTGTCAGGGTGCCCAGGTTTACACGCTCTTTTGCGTTCGTCATTCCTTATCTTTGCTGTGCGCCCTGTTTGTCCTATGTACACTTTATCACATCTTTGGCAACTTAGTTTATAAACAGCTTCCGTTTCCAAGGGATTCTTATACTTTGGGTTTAATAAATGGTTCTTTATTTTTCCCACAGTCTAAAACGTTGTTACAATATTTTGATTTTTCAGAACTTCGGCTATCCTGTCAGTAACATTTTGTACATATGGTAGGTATGCAGTTACTCTGGTAATATCTTCTTTCTTGTTCTTCTTTGTAGCTTACGATTTAATAATGTTGTCAATTCGCAGTTTTTTTTATATAGATTACGCTCTAATGAACCTGCAATTTTATTAAACTCTTTTACCTTTTCGAAAAATTCGCATATTCGTGTTGCTCTTGTTAACAAGGTGTTTATTACACCACGTTAAAACGAAAAGAAATGTGCCTACTGCCGACTGCGACACGGTACAAATTACACGTTTTTAAACACATACTATTTTCTACAAAACACACAGTTTACCCTGAAGATGGTTCCTGCAATGGTATCCGAAACGTTGGAACAAATCCAACACACACGGTTTCACCCACTGAATAAAAATATCTGTGGTATCACCCAAAAAAGAAACATATTGATAACAGTGACCGTGTAAACCTTCGCACCTATCTAGATATTATTCTTTAACGTTTTTTTTTTAATGTAAGTTGACTATTTTGCATTCCATATTTTCTAAAATACACAAGTTACTCAAGTAGGAAACATTTTACTTAAAAATGGAGTCAATTGATTCCATATAGGTCCTTCGATTTAAACTTTTAGAAATTGGTTAAATTCCCTTAACTTTTTATATTTGTAAATATTTATAATATTATGTTTCGTGCATTTGTTTTGAATTGTTCAATACCCTAATTAATTTAATCTCATTTATAATAACTTCATATTTTTGTGTTATTATTATTGCTACAACTAATATTATATATAAAAAAAACTAATTTTTATTAGAAGACAGTTCACAAATTGTTTATAGTTGTGTTGAATTTAATTAAATTGTATAAATTACATCAATTTTAAATATTTTTTATTTCAATTAAAAATACAATAAATTGCATTTGTTATATTTATTATAAACCAAATTTTGGACTTTTTAACATTTTTCATTTTCGTTTTGTGATTCAATATGTTCGCATATATTTGTGAAGGTTGTTCAGTGTTATTATTTTATATTTTATGAATTATGTATATAAAATGATATATTTTACAGTTTTTGAACTGAAAATAAATATATTATATAAATAAAACACGAGTGATACTTTAATCCACAAATTTGGAATATCCAGTGACCGGTTTCATCGCTTTCGCGACATCTTCGAGACTGGTCCGAAAGCGATGAAACCGGTCACTGGATATTCCAAATTTGTGGATTATGTATCACTCGTGTTTTATTTATATAATAAATTACAATGAACTTCCATCAAGAATTTTCACTCACAAACTTAAATGTTTTGAAAATAAATAGATAAATATTTGATGGCGGTATGAATGCCGACTTGTTTTGAAAAGTTTTTATAAACATAAACAATAAATGTCTACAATATTTCGATATTATAGTATTTAAAATCGAATCGAAAAAAACTAATTTTTTAATTCGTTTTTTTATGTAAATTAAAATTCATCGTTAACACTATAAAAATAGTAAATATAATATGTTGTCGATCCCTGAACTTACTCTATTACGACTTCAGTATCAAATAACACAAGGCTAATACTTTTGCTTCATTAGGCCTGTCAATACAATATTTTACCTGACTTTTGTAAAAGTGTATCCCTACTTACAGATATTTAATACAATGTGACAATGATAACGCATATCTGGTACCTACCAAACACTTAAATTTTAAGCCATCTTATTGCTTCCTGGTCAGAAATATGTATAATCCAACAACCGACTGAAAATACAATGGGACTTGACAACAGTTAGGGTTTGCCATTACTTTTTACCTTTATCCTCATCTAATAATACTCAGTAAGGCGTCTGTATTCAAATTACGTGGTATCATGACCACTTATTTGCTATGTGGATGTATGACGATCAGACTTACGGGCTGTGCAGAAAAAAAAACAATATATAAAATGAAAATGATCCTTATTAACCTAGCTATTCTAGGACAAAGAACATAATGCGTATTTACCATTAAAAACAATTAATTGTTGTAAAGCAAATGAATTAACAAAGAAACAATTTAGATTTTTTAATTTATTTTTTATAAATTATTATTATTGAGTTTTATTTTTTATTTGTATTGCAGCATGCTTTTTTGGTGACAACATAGGTATCTTTAAAAAAAATATAAGTTGAGGTTTTTTTTAATATTGCTTACTGTTTGTGTACTTTTCTTTGATTTTGTGCCTTGGGCGTATTGTGAAATTAAATTAATAATGTAATTTCTAAGTTCAATTATTTTTACACAGCAAATTTTTTTTGTTAATTATGTACTATATATTTTAATTCATAACGAAGCGGACTTATCTCCAATCTATTTCCTTATTCAGAATGTTCACCTAAGAGCTGCCCTCGATTCAACAACACTCTTCCAGGGTTCTGGTTTTATTTCACACACATTTTTGCATTCTTCATTCGCCTGGTCACAGAGAGATGAATTCGTCTCGTTGTGGAGAGGTTGGCGCATTGGCCTATCATTCTTGAGGTCCAGGGTTTGATTCCTGGCAGGGTGGACGTGAAATATTGATTTTAAATGTGTCTAAACTGCAATATTCCATTGTTCTTAGACTAGCGCCCGAATCATAGGACAAATCACCTTACCTTCGTGTTACAGACGATCGAAATACGCTGAATTTGGTTTAACAATTTTTTTTCAATGAATAATATGTTTTATCACAATCTTTCATTCTGAAAATAAAAAGGGTCCTACACATGATATTATTTTCTAAATAGGACTGTAGGTACAAGACCAGGTTCAGAAAGTAAGTGTACTGACTATAACAGGCTGTGGTTTTTTTGTTTTTTGAGGGTTGGCAATACTAATTGGACGAGGGGGATCTCTTGACAGAGCAACAATCGCAGGAATACGGTTGTACGTAAACTCTTGTTGTTGTGTTCAGTAGCGTGAAAGATGTCGGTAAGAAATCCCGTTAAGTGCAAGCCACGTGTTGTGCTCCGCTTCCTACTCGCGGAAGGAATATCACTTACCGAATTTTTTCGTGAGTCAAAACGGTTTACGGCGAAGGTTTTATGAACAGAACGGGTGTGTTTAAGTGATGTAGGGAGTTACAGTGGAGGCAGAATAAATGTTCATGACGAACGAAGGAGTGGAAGACGTTCCATTTTAACTGATGAGTTGGTGAAGACCGCCGATTGATAGTGGATGAAATTTCTGCGATGTTTCCACAACTCTTCAGGCCTCTCTTAGACTAGACATATACTGGAAACTGTGCCCAAGATGGTTCCTAAAACAGCTGACAGAGCAGCCCAGGGAAAATCTGATCAATAACGCCAGCGAGTTTCTTGAGCGACTTGAATTTTGGAATTGTTGAATTAGGAAAGTGAGGATTTTCTGAGCTCTATTGTGACTGAAAATGAAACGTGGGTAGCTCATTACACATCTGAGGCAAAAAAAACAGTTATCACAGTGGCTTCACACCGATTTAAAACCTTGATAAATTGAAAACCACAATTTTAGGCAAAAAACATCATAGCTCGGTGTTTTGGGAAAGAAAAGGCATTATTTTGGTTGAATTTTTGGCTTGGGAGGAAACCATTAAAGCACAACAATATAGTGAGACCCTAAAAAACTCAAAAAGAGCATTCAAAACAAAAGAAAGAGGATGATGACGAGAGGAGAGTGCTTGTTGCACGACAATGCTCGTCCTCACACAGCCTAAGTCAGCAAGGCGCTCTTGGACTCATTTGGTGGGATGTTTTAAACCGCTTCCCGCATTTCCTTGATTTGGCACCATCAGATTATCATATTTTTACCTCCCTGAAGGCAAACGTGAGTGAAATTAAATTTTCAACCGACGATGCAGAAATGAAGTGGAAGAAGCTGACGAGATAGTTCTTCAAGGAAGGCATAAAGAAGCTTGTGCCACGGCTCATCACATGCATTTAACAGGATGGCGATTATGTGGAAAACGGTCAACAAGTGTATCAGCAATATCCTGTTTTTTTTTTTTTTCAAAACATATATAAAAATTTAGTACGCTTATTTTCTGATAACGAGCCTCGAATAAAGTGTTTACTTAAAAAATAAAAGAAACAAACAAAACAAACCATAACGCCGTATCCTCATAGGGGTTGGAAGAGAGGACAGAACGCAATATCACTTTGTCTAAGCTTACATACCATAGTATAAAATATTTAAAAAATCGAAATGATTAAGATAATTACCTTGTTTCTGTCACTTAGTTTGGATATGTTGCCAGTCTAAAAAAAAACAGAAGTGATATAATCAACACAAATCATTAAAATATTTGTTAACAATCAAACCTGGGTGTTATGTGCTGTAATTTACCACTGTAATTGGGCCTCCTGGCCTGTTGTAGTGCAAAAAAAAAATCTCCGCATAAAACATTTAAGTTATTAGGTAAATAAAATAAACTTGTGATACAAAAGTATTTCATGCACATTGTATTCTACTTACCAATAAAACAATATAAGGTTAGGCTTCTGTCGTTGTTTTCAAACTTTTAACCTTAAAGTATTTGGTTGAGAGATTCAGATTCATTTGTATATTCATTGACATTATTATTCATTTTCATATAGGTGAGTACAAAATTTCAAGGTGTAATATTAATAAAATTATAGAAAATAATATGTACATTTTATACATGAATTAAAATAATTACAAATATGTGAATTTTAAGTAATCAATATAAGCAGGTAATCACATATAGTAAATAAAATTAACAATTTATATTTAACCCTTAGATGCTGCTTATCAAAGTATTTGATTAATATTTTTTATATATGAGAACTGCTTTAAAAAACTAGGTAACTAGTTTTTTTATCTGTTTAATCGATTTAATTTGGAAATAAAAACAGATCAACATATTCAAGAGAGTTGAAAAACGTTTTAATAGAAGTAAACATGGAAGCCTAAACATTTACAGGGCTTATGACTTGTCTGTACTACTTGGGCTATTTATATAATTATTTATTAAATTATTATTTTTAAATTTATAAATCATATAACACAAAGTATTTTACAAGTATAATACATATAAATTACATTCCCAGGAGTTACAATAACTCAATTCTGGACTTAAATAATACTAACATAAAAAAACACATATATTGAGAACAACAAAGCTAGCTCAGCACCTTTATAATTAAATATAACACAAAAATCTGTGAGTCAAAAACCTTTTCGTCCACAAGCAGAATAAATATATAATAACTCCTTTAAGAGTTAAGGATGTGGTAAATCTAGAGCAAAGGGAGATAAGGTCGCTAACATCACATGCCACGCTAACGATGCATTTAGTGGCAGTGATGATTAGAACATATCCATTTCGGTTAGTAAAACATCTGTTTGCCTAAGAAATGTCGTATGGTACGTTGAACACATACGGATTGGAAGCAAGATTCGGATCTACAAAATGTGTGTCAAACCAATCGGTGTATGCAATAGAGGCGAGAATAGATAAAGAAAAAAAAAGAAAAACTAAGTAACTGCTCAGAACGTCAGAGATGAAGGTACTAAGGGCAATAACAGGGAAAACCCTAAGGAGCAGGATCCGGGGTCAAGAAGTTAGACAGACTTGCGTCACCCAATGTATAGTAGATAGATTTTGGAGAGATTGCGTCAATAGAATTAACAGCTTTAGAATATCCCATACTATGACTCACGAAATCCCAGCTGTTCGCAGTCTGCCCGGAGGACTACCAAGGAGAGGGATGGACAGCTGGAACTCAAAATTTCAGGAGTCAGATTCTAGCTGATCAACTGATCTTTACCAAGAAGAAGAAATTTTCAGAAATAATGTTCACTCAGATCTTCCAAGAAAAGGTCTCGGTAGAAGTCTTTGAGATCCGCTTTGCAATGTACGCATTTCATTTTTTTTATTTTGGTCGGTAGTTTATTATACGGCAGCGTTCGAGAAATGTTCTTCAAGAACTTTTTACCAAACTTGAATGAAATTTTGGTATATGCAGGTTTTTCGAGCTACGCGTATTATGACTATGGATATCGCTATTCAAAATTTGTTTGAAATTTGTATGAGCTGAGGAATTCAAAAGGTTTAGTATAGTTATCATAAATACCTAATTATTAGATGTCAGGTAGACGGAATTATTTTGTAAATGGTCTCCAATCGTCTGACTACACCGGCTCGAAAACGAGTATGAAGATATTGATATGTTTCATTTTCTATTGTCACTTTTTAGAATACGAATTCTTACGTCGATAAAATCAAATTGCCTTACAGTATTCGAATGCTGTAAAAATCACTCTGACTTTTTCTATTCTGCTTACCAACACTAAAATATTGTTAACTATAAACTTTTGAAAAAAAACATTATTTACCTACTTACATTTGTGCAGTATTTTATCTTTACTTTTGTATAAAGTATAATGTCGTTCGATACTTAATTTTTTTTAAATAATTGAATTATTGTTAATTAGATAGTACCTACGTGTCAACTTGTTATACCAAAAACCCTAAAATGTTAATTTTGTACCTGTCATGTAAGCCTGCTCCTGCGTTTATAGATAATAAAAAAAGTGTATGGATGAATGAATAAATAATAAAGATTTTTTATTCGTATTATTAATGGTCAAAGGAATGAAAAAAAATTATAATATTATATAATCTCTACTACTTATCATGTAAATAATATGTAAAATATGTTTATTTAAATAATGAATAAAATTATGAAGGAATAAAAATTATGTAAATATTATTTTACACAACATTATCATACAATTATCTATTCAACTAATAAGTTATTTACCTTAGAACTCATGCATACCTATATGGTTTTACTTAGTTATGTATATTTATATTATTGTACCGTTATTTATGTGCCGATATTGACGAATTAAACTTATCCTCGTTCGCTACATCAATATAATTATTTCCGTTTTTTTTATGTACATCATAATCATTCTCTTTCGGCGCCTAATGGTGCTTCGTGCACTGCATCAGTACACCAAATGCAATTCTAACTGCTGTTTAAATATTAATTTATGTTCATTTGTAAAAAGAGAAAAGAAATGTATTTACGATGAATATATACATACCAAGGCCCCAATCACAATGGAAACTTAACAGAGTTATCTTCGGCTGTCTATAAAGAAAAATCGATATTTATGTACGAAAATGAGTATATTTGTATGAACATTTAAAGTATCTTCGTCAGTAACCTGTAATGGAACATGTTTAAATGAAAAATTGAACATTTCTATAATAATGGGGGGCCATTTATTCGTATGACTAGACTAGAGCATTCAATATACCTTGCAAATTGCAACAATACGACAAATTAATTATTTTTTTATTTTTTTTCAGAATACGGTTTTGAAATTTAACATAGTTAAAAAAAAAACAATTTATATCATTTCGTCATTTGAATTTTAACACAAAGGTTTCTAACTTTTTACTAAGCTCTTTATTGTACCATTTTTAATACAATTTACAAGTTTTAAGCAAATATTTTTTTCATACTTACGCACCCACACACACGCACCCTCTCCCTCATTCATTCCCACACGCACATGTATCCTCTCCCTCATTCATTCACGCATACACACATTCACATACACATGAATACAAACGTCACACAAATACAATTACTAAACTTCTTTTCTTATATATTATGTGTCATTATATTTACAATGGAGTTTTTTTATTGGCTTTAGTATTGTTAAGATTTTTCTAATTATTTTGTTTGTGTAATAGCTGTAAAAATCCCAAATAAAATAAAATAAAATAAAATAAGTAAATTAAGAATTTATGATTTTTGCTATTTCTAATTTACTGCCTTATCTTTATTTCTTTTTTTTTTATCTCAATATGTTAAGTATACATAGTATTATAATAAAGTACAATGTATAAAACTGTGTAATATGTATACAGTATACAGATATTTTTATTGTAATATTTTATAATTTTGTAATATAACACTGTTATGTTTAATAATAATAATCATGGTTTATTAACAAAAAAAATCAATTTCTTTATCTTCTACATACATATTTAGGTAATAGATTTTTCTGGATTATGTCTAGTCAGACATTTTTATGCAAAAATAAACAATAACATGACTACAATATTTGAGTTTGTCCAAATGTTCGTAGACAAAAGACTGGATTTCGCCCCCTCGGGAGTCATTAAGATTAACAAATTACAACAGGGATGGAGAATACTTAAAATAAGGGAATACGGAAGTCTAAGCATTTACAGGGCTTATGACCTGTCATTGGCTGGTTTAAGTGGCCACTTTACACACTGTGTAACATTCACCATTTTGCCTATGTTTGAACATCCATATTTCTTCAGTTCTTCCATTTGTTGATTTAAGTGAAGTTGAAGAGCTGAAGCCTTTATTGTTGTGAAGAGATTCATCAGACTGAATTATTTCACATACTAGGCAACGCCTAAAAACAATTTTTCAATTTTTAAACTTCTTCTTGGACCAGTTGGCTTCATTACAATATTTGAGTTTGTCCAAATGTTCAGCTCTTCAACTTCACTTAAATCAACAAATGGAAGAACTGAAGAAATATGGATGTTCAAACATAGGCAAAATGGTGAATGTTACCCAGTGTGTAAAGTGGCCACTTAAACCAGCCAATGACAGGTCATTAGCCCTGTGAATGCCTAGACTTCCGTATTTCCTTATTTTAAGTATTCTCCATCCCTGTTGTAATTTGTTAATAACATGACTACCTACTAGTTCAGTTACTATAGAGTTATACGCTATTTAAATATACCATTTATTATTTTAGAATATTTTTGAGTAAGTTTTCCGATTTATCTACCTCAATCCAGTATGATATGAAATGAATCCGGGTTATAGTTTTGCAATATTCGGGTAACATATTAAATATTTTGGGGACCAGAAATCTTAAATTTCTTTGCCCGAATTCAGAGCTTGTGGTAGACCCCACGACCCATACTTTAGTTTGACTTCTGGTAGTGTGGGAGTATTTCTTTTGGGATTTGATAATTATTTGTTTTCACAAACATAATTATTCTAGATATATATAATTGCATTATACCTAACATATCGAATTCGTCGAACAACTTGACGCTGGGGTATCTGAGGGGTTTTTAAAAAAATATATTGAAAATCGATTTTTAAGCAGATTCGAGAGGTTTTAATATTGATTTATTGGTGCCTCCCCATCCAATTATGCCATAAGTCATAATTGAGTTACATAAAATACAATATAGTTGTTTGAGTTTCATTAGAGATAAGATGTTACGTATCGACTTGAAGATATGGGAAAGTTTCCTGACTTTTGTGTTATATACTCTAGATGTTCTGTCCAATTAAAATATGTATCGAATATTTTATTTGGTGTACTGATTCAAGTACTTCAGAGCATATTTTTAATTAGAGGTTTTGTTTAGGCTGTCCTACTGTGGTTTCACTGAATGTCATGTATTTTTTTATGTCAATATTTAAAGTTAAGAGATTGTTATCCAGCCACATTTTTATTGTATTGACGCCATTTTGAGTTTTGTATTTATGTTTATTTTTATAATAAGCATTTTTTAAAAAGTAATAACCCGCTAAACGTCTATTTTGAAACTAGTCAGCAGGTGGGATAGAGTAGATATGGAAGAAGGTAATGAAAAATACACCACAACACCCAGACTAATTGAGAAAAAAAATTTCTTGGATTTTTTTCTTGCAACTGGTGGGAATCGAACCAGCGACGCCAGTTTCACTGTTGGCCATCTAACCAACTGTGACACGGCGGCTATCTAATAAAATAATAAAACATTTTTTAAAAAAGCATAAAAAAAACTTAGACTATGTTCTTTTTATATTATGTAGGTGATAATAACATATTTTTTTCTGCATTTTTCCTGCTAAATATTTACAATATGGGATCCCAAAACAGGATGTTTCCCAAATAAATAAATAAAAGGAAATCTCTGGTGGTTTACGAACTTTTTATAGCGATCTAAATATAAGGTTTGAATAAATATTTACTGAATCTTTTTATTACAATCATAATTTGACTTTCTAAAATAAATTCATATCAAAACCGTTTCAATAAGTCGTGTGGTCGAATTGAATAAAATTGTACAAAAATGTGTTATAAGTTATAACCTCAGTAATAATACACCACCCGCTTAAACAGTCCCCGCGGACCAAATGTAAAGCAAATTTTAAAATAATAATAACTGCGCATATAAATAGTGTAGCGTATGGTATATTTGAAAAATATTATATAATTGGTACTCATATTATTTGTTCTTGTGTACAACATTACTTTATATTTATTTTTTATTATATATTTTACTTTATTATTTACTTTTAAGTAACATTATGTATTCTTAGCACATTTTTTGTTTAATAAAAACCTTTATTAGCATAAATAAACAATACATTCAGTAAAAAAATGGAACACTTAAGGTTGAACTTGCCAAAAAAGAGTCTAGCTCTTGTGCTTGGCAAGTTTACAAAATAACATAAAAAAGAAACAAAAAATGCAAAACAAAATAATAAAATAAATAAAAAAAGGCGCGTTCGCCTACCATGGTTAAAGTCCTGGGTTCGATTCCTGGCAAGAACATAAAAAAAATGTTTTTTAAGGTGGTTCTACTCTGCAATATTTAATTGTCCACTTCATTGTGACAATAAGGAAGTTCAGTGTTTTTTAAAAATATTTTTATTTGTTAATGGAATATCAAACTAAGCCATTTTTTTGTATCGTAGTAAGTGTAAGTTTTGTAATTTCAAAATTACTCCGCACGTGACGTCACAAGTTCTCGGTTGGTTGGTTGGTTGGTTGGTTGGTTGGTTTCCCGGAAACCGGAAATCAATCACAATCGTTGGTTTATCCGAGTGAATTTGTAACGTAGTTCAAAATTGTTTTTTTCATTAATTTTTCCGTACATTTTCGCGAAACTTCGCCGTACAATTTATCTATGCCGTAATGTTTACCGCGTGCGAGAAAACATTTTATATTCAATTTCCAGTAGCACTGAACTTCCTAAATGCATCACCAATTATTGCATTGGCCCTATGCACCACGAGGTGCGGATAGGAAAATGATTATAATATTTTATTTTTTGATTCAGTATTTTACTTACAATCATCCAAACATACTTAAAATATTGTCGATCAAAATGATTCCATCCGCTCCTGGATTTGCCAGCCTAGGGTAATCTAAATTTAGCTGCAGCAGCATCATACCTTCGGAGGACGAAGTCGACAGACCTGACCTGTCCTGCTCTTACAGCCGCATTACTTGGCACGAGTCACCAACTGACCGCGGACCTCAAACATTTGACAAAAGCGCCAATTAAAAATAGCCGCCACATGGAGAAGAACTTTCTCACTGTGGAAGAGATTAAGAGCACTAGAGCAATATTTCTTTTTACACGAACTATAAGAATAAAGGACTGGTTTTATCTGCCGTCCTCGGACGCACGGTATATAAATACCATAACTATGAAGTTTTTGAGATATCTCTACATGAGAAAGTGCGGGTATTATCCCTTACTCTACCAGGCCGAGTTTCTCCAGGTTATGCTTGGCTACAACAGTTTAGAGACAGAAGGAATGTGTATTTTACTACACATTTTTATCGATTCTTGTGCGGTATGGTCAATAATCCTAATATTATGATGAGCATTGGTTTGTATGTTCCTGATAATTACCTAAGACAGCGTCAGTATAGATTGTTTTATATTCCAATGTACAGGACCAATCTGCCGATAGTTATGCCTGTTGGAAAGGCTACAGCTATACTGAACAACAGCGCTCTGGATTTTCTGGAGTAGGATTCTCCTACTACTTTGACATGAGTCTCTTTCATGTATTTTTTTAAATATATACGTATTGTATGTATGTTTGTCATGTATATATTATTTTTAAACAAATGAATTATATTGAACTGTCTTTGAAAAAATCAAAACGTGCCGACAGTGAAAATTTCTTGCTGATACCCTTTTAAAAAAAATCAAGGTCTGTTCAGTTGTAGGGTGTGAAAAACGGGAAAATGACCCCTTGGTTTAGTCGATTTTAGTTAGACGTAATCAGTCCGACAAGCAGTTGTCCTTTTCGCACAGTATTCGAGTGATAGGAAAACAATACTCAAACACCTATTTATCAATTCGCTGCATTTCATATTAACTGTCAAAAGTTGTGATGTAACATCGTGTCTCGTACCACAAGCAAAAGACAGAATATTCTGAAGTTCAGACATTTGGAAAAAAAATGGACATATAGTATTATGGAAGTCTAGACATTTACAGGGCTTATGACCTATGGCTAGTTTAAGTAGCCACTATACACACTGTGTAACATTCACCATTTTGCCTATGTTTAAACATCCATATTTCTTCAATTCTTCCATCTGTTAACTTTAATGAAGTTTATGAGCTGGAACCTTTAGTGTTGTTAAGAAATTTATCTGATCGAACTATTTTACATACTAGGCAACGCCTGAAAACGATTTTCCAATTTTTAAACTTTTTGGACCAGTTGGTTTCATTACAATATTTTGAGTTTCTTCAAACGTTTGTAGACAAAATACTGGATTTCCCCTCCTAGGAAGTCATTAAGATCAACAAGAGAAGGGAATATGGAAGTCTAGGCATTATGGCCTTATGACTTGTCATTGGCTGCTTCAAATAGTTCAAAAAGTAGTACCTCGACAAGCGGTATAAGTCTTTCTAAAGTCTGATCCAAGTCTTTCTAAAGTCTCGAGCAGTCATGGAAGGTTCTAATTTTTTGTACTTTTTCTTGTCATATGCGTATAGTATGTATGTTTTGGCGTTCATAAAACAATGACTGATATAGAGACACATAATGCAAAAAAAGGTAGTCCTTGATGAGATCCCTGAGGTACTCCAGATGTGGCACTCGCTTTACTGGGGTTAAAACTATTATTTACTACTGTTTGCGATCTATTGGTTAGATATGCTCTTACCCGGCCCAATCAGTCTCCTAGTTTTTTTAGTTTGTCAGTAGTTTGATGTGATCTACATGGTCGAATGCTTTTTAAAAATTTGTATAGATTACATCCACCTGACCGCCGTTTTTAATGCCGCAACGAATTTTATTGGCGAATCTGGGAATGTTTGTTGCAGTTAATCAACCTTTAAGGAAACCATGTTGAGTTGCTAGATTATCTCTTTTTATTATCGAATATACATATATAGGGTAAAACTATCTGTTCAAATACCACATGTTATTATAATAACCTGTTGTTGTTCTTGGGGGTTTCCGATCTGAGTTTACTGATATTTCCTCCGAAGTACCCCAGGGATCGCATTTGGGACCATTGTTTTACAACGCGTATCTCTATGATATTTATGTTGTATTTATGAACGCAAAGTTTTTGATGTACGCAGATGATAAAAAAATATACTTCAAAGTTAAGAATCCCCTTGACCGTCTTAAACTTCAAGATGATCAAACCGTTTGACAGAATACTATTTGAAAAATCGTTTTAACGTCAATGTATCAAAGTGTTTGCTTGTTTTTTTTTCGCGAGGTCGACATCCCATACAATATCATTATATATTAGAAAACCAACCTGTTCAGGGAGTTGATTCCGTACGCGATCTGGGTGTTATTCTTGATAGCAGACTTACATTTGAGAATCACTTCGATGACATACTGACCCGTGCACATAGAAACCTTGGTTTTGTACTTCGTACATGTCGGGTATTTAAAGATATCGCGTGTATTAAAATGGTCTACTATGATCATGTTCGCAGTTTGCTCGAGTATGCCTCTTCTGTTTGGTCTCCACAATATGACACACATAAAGAAAAGTTCGAGAAAATTCAATGGACATTTCTTAGACATCTCAACTGGAGATGCAAGAATACCGATCTCAATTATATGTCTTCCTGCAAAAAACACCACTTGCTTACATTAGAAGATCGCCGTCTACTGTTGGACATGGGGATGCTTCATGGCATACTTAGTGCCTTGATAGTCCGGCTCTTTTGTCGGAGTTATCATTAAATGTCCCCGGCTACTGCACCCGTCACACGTCGAGCTCTCTATTTCATGCGCCAGCAGTTCGTACGAACTATGCTCAGAACTCTCCACTTATGCGTTTTGCTAGTGAATATAATATGAACTTTCCCCTTATTGATCCATTTGATTGTAAAAATATAACATTTAAAATGCGCGTCTTAAAACATACTTTTTTCTCTTATACTTAGTTTCAATAATAAAGTCTTTTCTTATTTTATTTTATTTTATTATATTTTATCTCGAATTCTTAATATTTTATATATATTTATATTTTCGACACTTAACACTTGTGCAATATTTACACACATGTCCACCCTCATTCCAATATCCCACTCACCCACCCTCTCACTCACTTACACTCACACAAACACACTAGTATGTATTGTACGTGTATTTCTGTGGATATCTGTCATTGGTTTTATTCTCTGTATATTTTATTTGTTATATTTTTGTTACATGTATTACTGTTGATATCCCCAATAAATAAAATAAAAATAATACTCGTAGATATAGGTCGATAATTTTCGACGATGCTTTTGAATGTGTCTTTGTGTATTAGAACAATATTCGCTTCTTTTTATACACCAGGAAAAATAGCTTCGCATAAAGGTCTCAAAAATATTATATTTAAAACTTATGATGTTTTTAGTTTACGAAATATCTAATTGTAATGCATTATGATGAGATACAGGAACATGATTTATGAAATCTGTTTCATGTGCAGGGGAAGATAAATTCATATCTGAATAATGATTAGTCAGTAAACTAAGAGCGCTTTGAAAGAAATCACTGAAACCATTGAACATTTTATTTTCATTTTAACACATCCTGTGTTTTAAGTTAAGTGATTGAGGATAGCTAGATGTTGTCCTTGTGATTGTGTCAATATGAAGGAGCTTAGTAGTCCAACCCGTCATACTCCCCCATTCTATGAAAAGGTATACCGCACAAAATTAATCGCATAACGACACATCACACCTCGCATCTATAAAACGTTCATATTTAAAAACGATTTTAATAATGTTGACAGATATGCTTAAATTACAAAATATATTTTAAAATAAAAAATAGTCGTGAAACTGAAACAACTTAAAAAAATAAAAACTACGTAGATAACGATTTAACTTTACATAGTTTTTTTATTTATTTTTGTTCAGTTTTTTGTACATATGTTTCTTCATCTTGTTGTAATTGGCTTAGGCCGTATGTATGTAATAAATAAATAAATATAATATGTTAAATAATATCTAGGTACTACATGCCTAGATACTTACGAGACTGGCCCTCGTTACACGTGCTCGCCACGAGCCTAATGCGTGAAATATGGTCAGGCTGGATATTCTGCGAATGAATACATGCACGCAAGGGTCCGTTTTACAGATTTAGCTAAGTGTTTAATACGGAAATAAAAATATTTTAATGAATGAAAATAAATTAAATTATTAAAACTGTAATTTTCAAATAATCAGTTAACATTATTTTTTCCCCATTGTTTATATTTGCAATAACTGCACGCCTACAGTTTTTTTTATTAAAAAATATCAATATTTAATAATACCTACGAATATATACTATTAACAATAAAGCAATATATTGCTGCTCTTACTATAATGTGTCATTAATTTTGAAGATGCTTTTTAAATTGACTCAAATTTATTGTCTTATATTTCATTTAAAGATTCTTCTCATCGTTTCTTTGAATCTCATAAAATATGTATGTTTTTCCTTTTAGAAAATGTTTTTTTTTCTACATCTGAGCATGTTTTTCATTCTTTATTTTAATTCTTAACTTTTAATTAATTGTACTTTTTTTTTCTTTATTTTTAATATTATTTCAATTTGTTAATACTAACTACAAACATTAAAATAACTTTAATTTAATTGAAAAATTTAAATGACTTCCATTTATGTGTTTTTCCTTCTCTTTTTTGTACTTTCATTGATAACCTTACATATAATTATTATATAATATGGAAACTTCACTGGTCCATTAGAGTTAAGTCCAACTATGTAAAATATAAAACTATGTAACCGTACTGTATGTTTCCTGAATAAAAGAAAATAAAAGAATATTTTAAAAAAAGCTCTAACAACTAATTAAGTTTATTGCCATTATAATGTTTCTAGAAAAGAGTAGGCAGAAAGGATAGAACGACACACCGCCAAAAAATAGGAAATTGTCAATTCATGCATATTTTCTACATATACATTTGAAATTAAAAATCAGTGACAAACTGTTGATTTCGAACGTATTTTTTTATAAAAATTATCATATTCAAAGTCTTATCTACACCTGATGGAACATAAGGGCTGTAAGATATGCAGCTTATCGCAACTTTTTCCTATAAGGTAAGGGTAAAGTAAGTAATACGCAAACATTCCCTTATACACACTCAATCACACGCTGGTACACTAAATCACATATTACGTCGGGATCGGAGAACAACGACGGATGTGCAAAAAATACGACATAACGAATAGTGAAGGTGAATTGGTTCAGCCAAATGAATCTCACCCACATGATAAAGGTTTTGGCTCTTTTACTTCACAAAATTCAACTGATGAAAGAGTTGAGAAAATGTGGATATTCAAACATAGGCAGAATAGTGAATGGTACACAGTGTGTAAAGTGGCCACTTAAACCAGCATATGACAGGTCATAAGCCCTGTAAATGCCTAGACCTCCATATTCCCTTCTTTAAAGTATTCTCATTCCCCGTTATAATTTGTCAATAACTACATGATTTTCTCGTTATATTAATCGTTTAAAATATTTTTTAATTTGGTTTGATATTTTAAATTATTTTTATAGTGTTTTGAGCTTCCCTTTTCAAAATTTTTTTCCTCTCTGTTGTAACAAATTTCAATGTGAATAACTCCCTAGAAAGGAAATTTAACCAGTTGGCAAGCATTTAAACATACTCAAAACATTGGAATTTAACATACATTTGTTTTCGATAAGCTGTATGCTTCCCTTAAAAAAAATAATTATTAAAATAAACAATAAAAACATGTTGAGAACGCAAAACGCTCACGCAAGTAGGGTGGGGGTGGGTGGCGACGAAAGAGAAGAAAGTTCATCTTGAAATAGTATACCGTGCGGTGGCTGCAAACATATTTTATTTTATTTTTTCCACCCAACAGCTTACAAAGAAAGATATTTCATAAACTAACATTGACATATTACAACAGAGATGAAGAATATTTTAGAGAAGGTAATTTAGAAGTCTAGGCATCTACAGGGCTTATGACCTGTCATTAGCTGGTTTAAGTGGCCACTTTACACACAGTGTAACATTCACCATTCTGCCCATATTTAAACACCTATATTCCTTAAATTCTTTCCTCTCTTGATGTTTGTGAAGTTAAAGAGCTGAAACCTTTATTTATGCGAGTGAGATTCAACTAATTGAATTATTTCACCTACATACTAGGCAACCCCTAAAATTTTTATTTTATTTTTTCAATTTCTATACTTCTTCATGGACCGTTTATCAACAATATTTTGAGTTTGTCCAAATTTTTGTAGACAGGACTGGATTCAACTCCCTGGGGAGCTGTTAACATTAACATATTACAACAGAGATGAAGAACATTTTAGAGAAGGTAATATAGAAAACAAGACATCCACAGAGCTGTCATTGGCTGGTTTAAGTGGCCACTTTACACACTGTGTAACATTCACCATTCTGCCCATATTTGAACACCTACATTCCTTCAATTCTTTCATCTGTTGATGTTTGTGAAGTTAATGAGCTAACGTTAACAAATGAATGATCTCTATATCAACACATTACAACAGAGATAAAGAACATTCTAGAGAAAGTAATATAGAAAACAAGGCGTCCACAGAGCTTATGACCTGTTATTGGCTGGTTTAAGTGGCCACTTTACACGCTGTGTAACATTCACCATTCTCCCCACATTCGAACATCTGTATTCCTTCAATTCTGTCATCTGTTGATGATTGTGAAGTTAAAGAGCTGAAACCTTTATTTACGCGGACGAGATTGTTCTAATTGAATTATTTCACCTATGTGTGGGAGCGAAGTATGGACTTGGAAAAACAGGTATGAAAGTAGGCTGAATGCTGTCGAAATGCGATCTCTCAGGCGAATGTGTGGTAAAACTATGTACGATGCACAAATGTTGAGACCCGTACATTACGCAAGGCTGAGATAAGCATTATCGACAAAATCAAGAGAGGAGCTCTGCGCTGGTTTGGACATGTAGAGCGAATGGAGAGCGAAAGAACGGCTAAAAATATTTACGATGCAAATGTTGATGGATGCAGAAATAGAGGAAGACTGAGAAAGGCATGGCATGACCAAATCTAACAAATACTTGAATATGAACATGTTAAAAGTCAGAATAATCGACGCGCGTGCATGAGAAGATGTATGAATGTAGAGAAAGCGAAAACTGTATGCAACTATAGAGTGATGTGGCGATTTATCTTCTGCCTACCCTTACGGGGAAACGGCGTGATGGTTTGTTTTTTGTACTAGGCAACGCATAATTTTTTTTTCCAATTTTTATACATCCTCGTAGACCAGGTGGATTTATTAACAACATTTTGAGTTTGTCCAAATTTCTGTAGACAAGAACTGGATTCAACTCCCTGGGGATTCTCTAAAATATTTATTCATCTCTGTTGTAAATGTTAATATTAACAGCCCCCCAGAGAGTTGCATCCAGTCCTTGTCTACAAAAAAAAATTACAAACTCGAAATATTGTTGATCTCTATATTTAAAAAATATATATTTGTTATTGAAGGATTCACAGGAAGAAGTCAGCATATGCAAATGTTTTTTTCTTAATATTTAAGGAAAAAAGTATTGGATGTTAACATAAGTTGCGTCTTTTTTTTCAAATTTGAAGATGAGCACTAAAAGTGAGACAAAATGGTATAGGTTATACGTCATTTGAAAGAAAAAAAAAATCCCTACAAAACATTATTTTTATTTTATTTATTAAAAGAAAACAACAGCCATTACAACAACAAAAAAATATTTACAAATAAACCAAAATTATAGGCCAATTATAGTTTTCTATACATTACTAAATACAATGTAAAAAATAATAAGAAAAAAAGCGTACATTAAAATAGCCACTCCGCATCATTCCACACGTAAAAAATAAATAAAATATTACAATAATAATAAAAAAATAAAGAAAAAGTTTTTTGTTTACTCGGACTTAAAAATCCTTTCTAGGAGTAATACGGAGCTATCAGTCCTCCCTTCTTTTTTTTTTCAAACAAGAGAAAATAATTACAATATTAAAGTGTACAAAAAAATAAAATATTAGGTAGGTACAGTTAGATTAAATTATAATTATTATTTTTAATTAGGGTTCTAGCATTTTCTTTTATTTTGTTTAAAGTGAGGAAATATATATCTATTTCAGCAAAAAACGTGTTATAATTATTTACAATTCTGGGCAAAGATGCATTCTTATTATTATTCGTGCTTGAAATACCAACATTTGCTTTTATGTGAATACCTAATATTAATCCAACAAAATAAATTAATATGTCGTTAGTTCAGGGTGAGAGATATCTCTCTTTAGACTGTTTATCGGAACCTCTTTGCATTTTTATACGAAAAAAAATAATAGACATAAACGAAATAAAAAAGTGTGTGGGTGTGACGTAGTGGTTAGCACAACTGATTACCATCCACTAGGTCTGCACCTGTTTTATTTATGTTAGTTTTTTTTTCCATCGCGTCTGCGTACTTTATGATGCTGCCATTATTTATAAATCTGAATTGTTCAAAGAAATTTGAATCGGCTTGTGGTCCTGTGGCTAGTATCGTGGACTCAAGGATTTAAGGTCCGAGGATCGCACCCCACTCTACCACAACTCGATTCATATTTTCTAATAGTGAGTTATTTACAACTTGTCGAAAATGGCGAGCAAAATTTAAATATTTGGCCAAATCGTAAGAACTCTTTTTTTCTTTTTAAAAAAAAAATCGCCACCTGAATGGTCTTCATGCTGTCTTAACATCCTGTAATAAAATACCATATTTATATTTTTTGATATTAAAATGTAAAAAAATCAAGTAATTATTTCATTTAAGTATGCCAGTTTTAAGCTGTCATCTTAAAATATGTATGTAATTTACACTTATATATGAAAATATTTCGTGCATAAATAAATATTCATTTGATGTGAATAATATAAAGCTACTCCGGCTCTGCATGGTTGAGCGGCGGAGGGCACGGGCGCGGGGGCGGGCGCGGGCGCGGGCGGCGCGTGCATGGGCGGGTACGGGCGGCCAGTGTCGGTCCACCTCGCGCCATGCTGGCCCGCGCGCTCCCGCTGCTACTGTTGGCCCTACTGCTGGCGCCCGCGCCTAGCCGCGCCGCGAGCAAGAAGCCCTCCGCCGCGCCCCCGCCGCCCAAGGAGCAGGAGCCCGTCATCGAGGAGGTCACGGCCAAACAGCTGGAGAGGGTGCTCAACGAGAAAGACTATGTCGCCGTGTATTGGTGTAAGTGCGCCCAGCGTCCTGTGTGTGTGTGTGATGTCAACCAGCCATGTCAGAGTGCTGCGAGATCGATCCGGATCCTGCTTTAATAATAGCCCTCGGAGGACAGAAGCTTGATTTCGTGGAAACCGTGCGATTTTTATTCTGCGAACCAATAATTGCAGACGCCTAGAACACCCGTGAACCATATATTCGTCGGAGACCATGTACATAGTTGATTCAATTTGTGATGAATTCAAAGCAGCACAACCGAAAACTACGAACCGTGATTGATTTCTTGATCTAAAATTTCGGTCATTATTTCGAAGTGCTTGCTATTGCCTAAAAATTAAGGTTTTATATGGTTTTAGGATGCAACTGATAGTTTAGAGGTTACCTCGGAAAAGATCGGAGTGTCATTAGTACGTGACTCGGTATCATCTGGGCCCTTGCGGAGAAGTGTGTCATATGTCCCAATTCTCTGAGAATGTTTTGACGAGCCCGGCCAGAACGTTTCGCACCGTTCTGCTTGTTGCGTGGACGAATATATTTTACACACGATACAGATCAAACTCCCGCTTTTTAAACCAATTTCAACAGGATGAACTTCGGCACTTAAATCCGATGTTTTATCGCAGTGTACAATATAAAATCTCTCGTCATTTTCAAGAGGCAGTTTATCACTCGGATATAAATATGTTCTTGTTTTCTAAAATACATTACGGCATCGAGTCTTTCTCAACGTTTTGTAATTCAAGAAGATCTAGAAATAATCGTGGAAAACGTGGGTATGCTTAATCCGCAGCTGCCACAGAAATTAAATCGAGTTTGTTTACCTCCTCCAAATCGCTTTTGTTACTATGTGCTAATTGATTTCTATACCTTTATATGCAATTTTATTTTCTACTGTCCCTGTCCACTCGCATATACTAGTGGATTATTTATGTACGAAAAAATACAAACAACCATATAATTTTTATGCCTTGCAGTCTCACTAGACACACAATAGAAGTTTGAAAACATATATTTGACAGATCATTTTGACATTTGATGATAATAACAATGCATATATGTATCTAGAACCCATATCGAGAGTTCAGCTCCTCAAGAACTCAGTGTAACGTGATTCCTTAAATATTTGTGTATTAAACATTTTTGTTACTTTTAAAAATGAGTTGAATCGAGATTTGGTTTCAAGTAACTTTCCACGAACATCAATCTCTCGTGCTAAACTCCAACAGCGTATACGTATTTATCTATTGCACTATAAACACACATTATTAACCGATAAGACATAGCTTTTTATACTTGACGACAGCACTGTGCTTTTTTAATACACAAGCTTACAAAGTGCATTATTAAAAAGCCCGTGACATTCTAAATAAGGAAACTTAAAGATACGTTTTTCTGCATACCCAGGTACTTTTCATTTATAAATGTTATGAGTTATTTTTTTAACCTTTAACGCCTTAACTTATCGATTTTTCAATCTTAAATGAATGATCATCCTACAAAACCATGTACGCTGTTTACTAGTTCAAGTTCGAATTTGAAAACACGCCCAATAGTTTGACAGCGAATGGAATGGTAATTAAAGTTGACGTCACTGGTATCATGTTGAAGTTCATTATTCACGATACCAGTACACCCTCAACTCTCCTCTGAAATAAATCAATATTCCTTTACTTAAATAATTTCTTTCTAGACCAGTTTTTAGGAATATTCAGTTCCATATTCATGATTTAAGTATTTTAAATAATTTCGGAATTTTTTTTCGGAGATGAAACTCCACTAGTTGATATCGCTGTTAAAGCTAGAATATTAGCTTCCACTAATAATATTTACAAATAAATAAAAAAAACAGATTTTTTTGCTTGCCACGTCTTCATCGTTTTTTTAAAGAGCACCTAACTCTGGTTAACGTCTTGACTTCTCGGGTTAATCTAATGCCCTCTTGACTTTTTATTCATATCACATATTAGCAGAAGAGGACAAAATTCTTACTACGGAACGATTCGAAAGAAAAAATTTACTGCTTTTTAAGGAAAACGAAAACGAATCTTAGCAGAAAAAAATAATCAAATGTAAATTTGACAAATTAATACTAAGCTCGTTTGAATGTCCCGTTATGCATAGCATTTCAATTAATCTAGAAGTGGATACGTCCTATCGAAAAAAAATGTGAGATAGCAAAATGTTGTTCTGGGATTGAAAATACAATAACAAGAATAACTACCTAAATAACTTTAAAAAATTAACAAATAATTTGGAGTTAGTTTTTATAATCGTTAAAACCGGACTTTATAATGATTATATTCTCACTTCCTCCCTAAAAACTCATTATTAGCATGTCCATCTATTCGTTTAGGTTTGATAAATAAATAAATGGGCTGGTTTTATGTACCAGAATATTAATTTGAAGAAATTATCAACACCGTCGAAAACATTACTTTAAGATATTCCGTATCTGGGCGAAAAAACTAAATCAGCTCTGTGTAAAATTGGAGCAGAACTCTGGACGAGTGTTTCCGGTTTGATGGATACACAGGTGAAAATCCTGGAAAAGGAAACTGGGTGGAATCGCATTTGCCTAATGTGCCCAAGGTTCCAGCAAGGTCGAAATTCATTTTTTATTTAACTGCTGTTGTTTAGCTGCAGATTACATATGCTAGGGCTTCGGACTGACACCGAAGCGTAAGTCTGATCAACTTGCTTTCACATTCTTTACAAATGATCGCCGATACGCTACGACTAAAGTGCAAATAAGCGAATGTTAAAAAATGAAACTTCATTTTCATTGTATCAACAAAAAATCTTAGTTTATGCTTTAGAAATATTGCATTGATATTTTATTTCTTAACGCTCGAAATAACGATTTTAGTTTTCAGAGCAAGGTTATGAAAACGATGTTTTACATAAAATAAATGACCATGTTTTATGATCTGTCTCGTCAATCGTTCTCGCAGACTGAAAATCTGCATTTCTATTGTTTCAATGCCTGTTATAACCTTCCTTTACGTAATGTTCCACCGTTAGTTCTCGCGGTGCGAATGTTATACATATATTTCTCCACGCGGTCACATTCTCCCGACGAACCGAGGCGATCTGGTTTTCCAGGACCTAAGCACGTGCCAAATCGCCAGTCGCCCGAGCGATAAAACTTTTCGCCATTATCCTCCTTATTTATATGAAACTGCGACGAATAACAAACGCAAACATTTGTTGAACTTCGTTTTGTACATCATTAACATTGCGTAAAATAAATTTTAAAATAATACTTTGTTCGCACCACTAACATTATACAATAAATTATATGAAATAGTAAAATTACGCTTTAAAATAATTCCGAAATATAATAAAGATGCATATAGTAAACAACAGAAAAAGCAATCACGATGTACATACAACAAAATATTTTTTAACCCTAGCTCACTAACTTTATATTCGAGTAACGGTGTAACTACTTTTCGTCTGTCAGACAACGAAACAGAACATCAATTTAATTTAATCACTTTTATTTTTTATAGCAAAATCTCAATTTTCAGGCAATCAAATAGTTAAAATATTTTTGGAATTAACCTACATGGAATTAACTTATATAGCTACTGCATATAGAATCAGTGTGTCAGTCAATCAAGTCAATCAGTCGCCACAAATGGTTCTTTTTCACCCCTTGCAGAAGTATTTCGCCATGCGAAGTTTTCGGCGGGGCAATAGCTCCTAATTGTTCGCTTATTAGGCAGTTTTGCTTGTTAGTTAATTACTGCCTTCTTGGCAATCTTCAATTATATAAAAATATAAATTTTACTTATAAATATATAAGGATAAAATACCAACCTTTCGTCTGTAAGACGACGATGACGCGATATATCCCGATCTGATTACCGTGCGTCCGCAATCAATGCGTGCGGGTAACTTATTTCACTGTTTACGATGGTACTAGATATGGGCAGGGAGGCAGGTGGAGGGAACTTATAGAAACAGCAAAAGCACGGGGTGTCAATAGAATGACGAATGGTTAGTGATCTAGGGTAAAATGAGATAAGTGGTTAAAATCAATTGATTAGTTTTTTTATAGTAAAGATTGAATTTCATTGCCTGATACATTTTTTCAAAATTATTCAATCCGTTACTTTATATATTTAATGACATCTAAAGATACGGGTTGTGGTCCTCTGGGTAGTGTCGCGGATTCCGGATCAGGAGATCAGAGGTTTGAACCCCGCTCTACCCTAACTTGTTTTCCATTTTCCTACACGGTTTTTTTACGACTAAAAGAAAATGGCTCCGAAATTTTAATATTAAAATTAAAAAAGTGTTTCTGCACCTTTATTTAAATCAAAGTCTTTAGAAATGTAATGATAAGCATATTCTGAAAATGCGTTATTTAAACCGGGTTACATAAATCAGAGGTCTGAAGTTTGAACCCGGCTAATGTAATAGTACAACTTTTTCATTTTTTATTATTGAGTTATTTACAACTCGCAAATAATCCCCAAAATTGAAATATTAAAATTTGGTAGATACAATGTTAGGACGCGAGTATTTCGTAAGAAAAAAATAAGAAATCTTATAAGTTCTTCGACTCTCAAAAAATGTCTGGTTGTTTTACTAATACATATTACATATTAAACGACGATCGATTCAAACAGTTGGGTACATTAAAAATTCATGAGTAATTGAATTGTTCTTATACATTTATTCCTCTTCTCGTTCGGTTAACGATTAAATATTTAATTAAAATCAACAGATGGAAGAGTTGAAGAAATATGCGGAAATAACTTTAACTTGTTCATATTTTTTCAAAAGCCCACCATTCACGTTTTAGGTATGAGGGTTTGATAAAACCACCACTTTTACCTCTTCACACGACCTAGGTAATGCTTTACCGACATACATCAGACAAAAAAGAAAAGATTGGCAGCTTAGGTGATTTAACGATATTACACGTGCTTTAAGTCCCAGTTCAGCTAGAGCTAGAAGCTACAATACTCCATTCTGTCACAAGTTAGATGTACAGGAGGAGGAACTACGTCACACCGTCCGCGTCCGTCTGTCGTTAGGTTAGGTTGGGAAAGAATTGTTCGGCCGTATTTTTAGCCCGGAATTCTGCGCCAGACGTTTGTCTCTGTCACGATACAGATTCCAGTTTACTAGCTCCGAGTATACGCACCGAGTGATTGAATGTGACCACAAACCAGTGGTCACTGGCCATTCTTACCACGAAAAGGAAAAACGGTTATATACGTAGCTAATAGGATAATAATTATATATACAAGGGGCGCAGAGGTTGTCACCCGATGTTCTTTGACTGTAATTTTTTTTATGAACGAAAAATGTTGGTTCTACTTTTGGATTGTGTTTATTTGATATCATTTTTTTTTCCATTAAGTCGAGAAAATGATATCAGCCAAGGGGCCGCCGCCAGAATTGATGACCATATATACGGGCCCGATTAATGGCATTTTCAATCACTCTTTCCAGAACTTCTCGCATTTTTGACGAATATTCTCTTTGAGGGCTTCAAGAGTCTGAAGCTTGTTGACATAGACTCTTGACTTCAAGAAACCCTACAAAAAGAAGTCTGGAATGGTTAAATCGTGTGATCTTGCCGGCCAGTGAAAATCACTAAAACGAGAGATTAAGCGTCCCTCATACAATCAATACAGCCCTCAGAATATTGGTTGTGGTTCGTGCAGTATACGTCGTTGATCCATTCTGTTGGAACCACGTATTTTCCAATCCCAAAATTCTCAGTTAAGACATCCAATAGATGCCCAATTGCGTGGCACGTCGTTTGGTCGATACTCCGGGGTCCTCTGCAACATCTTCAGCCACGGACGCGATGTTCTCAGCAGGACGGCTGCTCCGGGGCCGGTCAGACATGGCAGCATCTCCTCTTGTCCCAAACATTTCTAGGCAAGCGGCTAAACGCCGTAGAGCTTACCCAGTTGGTGTCTGATGACTGGGAAATTCGCGCATAAATTCTGATAAATTCTTGCTGCGTCAACTCCATCGACGAATTATTCCGCAAAAAATCGAATCAATTTTTCCGCGTTCTTGAAGAGTACAGCGATCCATGTCTTGTTGACGTGTATTTTTTATCTTTATTTGCCGAACTGTCATTTGCCGCCATTTGCAAAAGTTATGGCATCTTCATATAGGGTGATGACTTTTGCGCCACCTTGTATATATGTTTTTTTTTAAACCAATCGACAGATTTATTGGTGGTATGGATCGGTATATAAATAGTAATTAATGAATAAGAAATACAAAATATGTTCACAAGAACAATGAACTATTAACAACAAAAATATACGAGTACAAAAATATAATTATTTTCCCAGTGAGACAAGAAATTGCCTTGCCTGCGAGTTTCATTTGTCGAAAAGTGTCATTTTTTTGTATAACTGTCTTTACTGTCAGAACTAAGAACACATCAACCATGCTGTGTTTGGATCTAAGCGTTCGTGGTATTGGTGAAAAGAAGCCAATAAGTTTCCTACAGCAAATAAAATCAATTGCAATGGGAGTAATGCGATTTGGATCACTGATGTTCATTTGAGATATAATTTCTTTGGTTTAATTTTATGTAAGACCACTAATAAAGCTAAAGTTCTCCTAAATTTCAAGCTCAAAATAATACATGAAAATATTCCAGCATATCGATGTATATAATTCTCCAAATTATTAGTTAAACCGTTTTGGTTTGCAAGTGTTCTAAGAAATTTGCGTTAAACGGATTCTATTCGCTTTTTATGGACATCGTAGATGGAAAACCATTTTATAGAATTACACTCTTATAAGCTTCTAATTCTGGTATATGGGGGCGTTGCCAACTATTTATGGTAAACTATTATTTTATTTAAATTATTATTCCAAGTCATGCATTCATAAATATACACAAAACATTAAATAAACGGGCAAGTTATCCTTTACAACTGTCCACGGCAAGCACATCACAAATATCATTAAAAAAAATAAACAACAAAGTGGAAACATTAAAAATTTTGAACCAAATAGTATGCAAAAAATATTCACGGCGAATGTGGTGAAACCTTTTATTAACGTGCTCAACGAGTCTACAAAGAAAATAATGTCCATGCAATAATTTAATAATTTCACACTTATGTAAGTTGTAAAAAATACTATATTTGTGTTGCTCAAAAGCAACGTATCTAATTAGACAAAATATTGCTATCTTTCGCTTAACACGGCATAAAAGTTGAAGAAATAACCAAATTACAACTAACAGAAAATATTGCATCTCCAAGATGTAGATTCTACTTGCAATGTGTTTCTCCTCCAGATAGTTCATCCAGAGCTGGCGGGATGTTTACTCCGCGTTCTGACAGGACCATATTGTATACTTACTAGAGACTAGAGACTTTTATTCCCAGAGCTTTCAATCAAATATAAACGAAGTCAGTATTTCAGTATTGGCAGGATGATTCCCAGATCAAACTGCATAACACGTACTCTAAATAATAGGTCTAGAACTAAGCGCAGTTTCACATTTCAAAAAAACTTTGGCTTTATGTCATTAAATTTCGTACAATGACGAACATAACTCATACGTCTTTTAATTACCTGTATTTTTTTTTCTGATTCGCGAGTCTAAGGAACTAAAAAAAATTTGTGACTATACTTACTTGAGTTATTCTTGAATTTAAAATCTTCCCAAATGGAAAAATAATACTTAGGTTGTAAAATAATAGAAACCACCTTTCGGATCGAAAATTTCCTGCCATAAACGTTTCTGGCTCTGTGATCAAAATTATTTAACTGCGATGTTGATAATATCTGGTCGTTTTTTATACATTGCCGTATCTACCTCTTGAGAGAAATACACCGGTGGTATTTAAGTTTCTTCATTTGCCCTCTATTTATGACTTTCATGTTTCATCATACCTAACATGACCCTAGTTGAACCATATGCCTCAAATCGAAACACACTCATACGAGTAACGTTAGTGTGAAATGACACGGTGTTTATAAATAAGTATTATTAGCACAAGGTTTAATAATTACTTGGCGGTTTTATTTATCAATTAATTTTTCGGTAAGTACATCGAGAGGTTTATATCCGAGTTATTTCGAAGATTAACACCTGTCTAAATATTCTTAAAATATTGTTATCCTACGAACTCATCTGAACCGTCTCGTGTGATTCATTTTTATTTTCTTAATCCTTGTCTGAATTTTTATAATTATTGAATTATAGGCAAATTATATGCCTTTTTTGTGGTTGATTGGTTTTATTCTCTGTAATTTTATTTGCTATACTTTTTTACATGTATTACAGTTGATATCCCCAATAAATAAAAACACAATTTTGTTATGCCCATATCAAACTTATTATTCACCTGATGATGTTATTTCTTCAGGATATCAAGCAGTTTTTAAAATAAATTTATCATTGTGGGTGGAACAACTTGCGGACAAAAGTATAGCAAGGTATAAAATTATTTTGGGTCTATCAAAGCAAATATTATCCGATTGGTGTCATAAGCCATGGCTGGAAGCTAAGATATATTTCTCACAGCGTCTAACCACCGTAAATTACCTGTTCTAAAAGCACTTTTACTGTAAATATTTAATGTCAAGTAAAACATTCGAAGAGTAGTATCACATTATCGAGAGTATGGAAATATCGAGTTGATAAAATCAGTAAATCTATAAATAGGGACACAGGTGTTGTAGTTGTTATTCCTTCCAATTTAATTTTACGAACTGGATGAATGAACCTATTTTGATTGCCGGATTAAATTAATATTTTTATCTTTGGTCCTATAACTTGGCTGGTATCCAGAAATACAGTGATGACTAAAGTGATTCAAAACAAACTAATAAGGTCGTTATTATTTCATAACACCATTCTTAATGAACTTCAGAAAAGTGACACAACGCACGCAGTATACGGCATGTCAAATAACATGCAGGTTATGGTTGCTACCATCTCATAACGCTGATTCTAATGAAATCAGAAAATGTTATTGTGAATAACTTTTAGGAACTTAATGATTTAATTATTTATTTCATGCAGAAGCGTTGTACCAAAGCACCGAACAGGGAGGTCAGTGATGTGAAAAGTATTTTCTTGGGAGCTTCAAAGTCCCTTTTCCATTCCTCTTCTTCTTTACGTGCCAGTTTGCATTACGACTTAGAAATATTTTTATATCTCTCTTTTTGTAAGTCACCTGAAGGGTGTTTTGACGGTTAAACTTCCTCATTCTGACCATGTGTTTTATATTGTGAATTTGTTTGATCGCAAATTAACTTAACTGTTGTGAGAATGAGATATACGTTGAATGATTTTGGTCTTGTTATTTTTCGCGGTTTAATCAAAAGAAATGTTTAATTTTGACAAAATAAGGATACAACAAATTGACGGTGAAAACATCTAGTATTTCAAAACTGTTTCGAGAGAGGGTAACGCTTTGATTGTAGTAAAATCCAAACGAAATAAACAATCGCAGCTGGCTCTGTTTTTACTGCCTCAAAAAAAATACCACCAAATTCACATGCATATTCATCTATCACAAATTATTTATTCATTACACACTTATCTGATTGAATGAAGATTTTAAAGGCATGTACATAAATTTGCTCCATTTTTGCATTACCATGTTGTGGGATTAGAAAAAATAATACTGTTTTCGCACTTTTTCATTTCCTGGTTAATATGATACTCATAAATATGGATAGTAGCATCGATGCCTTTAATTTCGAATTCAAAACATCCTGACCATTTTAATTATTAATAAGGAAAAGCAAATATATGAATACATACTCACTTTAAACATTATAGCATAAAAAGGACTTACGAAATCAAGAAATTACACAATTTTTTGTCATAAAATGTGAGTTCTCCGCTAATTGGTATCATTTTTCAAAAATATTTCAAATCCAACTAGGTTATTATAACCCACCTTTTGAAGCATGATAATTAATTGCTTTGAATGGAGGGTTTCAATATTTTGACTATTTCGTATTTTTAAGTAAACTTCAGATTTGTATTTTAACTAAAACGTGGTTTTTTTATGAAGAAAGTAAACTTCGGCACTTTATTCACATATAAAATGGCTTACTGCGATAATTTCTGTATTTTTAACTTCAAATCGGAAAAAGCGGACTTCCGAGTTTTATCCATTAAGGTTCAGATATAACAATATAATAATAACAAAAAATCGTTTGACTAACTAGTATGACACTGCATGAGAACTTATGTACCTACATATATTATGATCCTCAAAAACATATTACGTTTGTATGTTCTTAAATTTTATCAATAATATTAGATTCTTTTTTTTCGTCATCTTGCTCAATTCTGGGCGTCGCGTCGTGGTCTTCGAGGATATCAGGAACTATATGCATGTTACGCCTCCATTCCTCTCGGTCCTGGGTCAAGTTGAAGAACACCACTAATTTCTTTATTTGGTCAGTCCATCTTGTATATAGGATATCGTCCTCTTGCTCGTTTACTTTCAACTGTCTTTGTTACTACCGGACTTTCTAAATGCTTCTGATTCTTTCTTGCAATTTGTCCGAAATATGATAAAATCATGTGAATTTTTTCGGTTATTGATAGTTCCTGAAGAATGGGACCGTGTGTGCGTCTTGCAGCCCACAGAATGCGCAACACCCGTCTCCAGCACCACATTTTAAACGCGTCGAGCATATCTCTTTCTTTCTTCTCGGTGTCCATTTTCTCACTCTATATACTGAAAAGAAGAACGCATATCAGAGATTTCACTAGACAGCTTTTAGTTCTTCCAAGTATAAACCGATTTTTACATATCGTCACTGATTTATTCAAATTGGTATATATCTCTTCTCTGGTATCAATAAATTAAATTAGATTGGTTTGCAACAAAACCCTCCTTAGCTCTTCGTATAGCCTGTAGTTCAGTCCTCGCATAAATTTTTGAGGTTTTCACGGGGACGTCACCCCCTGTAATTTGTCCCTTCATATATCCCCTCTATTACCTCATGTATTAGACCTTCGTGACGCACTATGTGTCCAATCCATCTAGCACGACTTTCGGAGATGGGTTTAAGCCGGTACTTTTCTCCTTCGATTCCACTAAGAACCTCGTCATTCGTGATGCCGTTCCTTCAAGAAATTCCCAAAATTTTTCTAAAAGACCACATTTCGAAAGCCTGTAGTATCTTTAGGTATCTTTCGGAGAGGCTCAATGTAGGACCTTGCGTAGTTTCAGGTTTACATTATTTGATTAAAAAATCAGTATATAAGATAAAGAAATTAGAAATATTTTAGTAAACGTCAATTCCGTGACAGATTAATTATTGAAGTACCCATGTAAGTTGGTTTTGATACAAAAAATTAGGTTAATTAGACGAAAAGTAATAATTGTCGATTGTGTAATGGTCGTGTCACGGTTAGAATGCTTTTAAAATCTTTGTAGTTAGAGAAAACGCATTTTGATTCGTTCCTTGGCAGTGGTCCAAATTGTTGTGTCCAGGGTTTGTTCCTTCGTGTGGAGTGAATCGCATGAGCGCCCTGTCGGTCGCCCTATATATTGCTAGAACAAGGTCCCGCGTCTCAGCCACTCAAGCAATAATAAACACTCCTATTTGATTATATCTCGCAAGTGCACGCTGCGTGCTGGTCACTGGTCACCTGTTGATTATCTCTACAGAATATCGTCAAATAATGACTACTGAAAAACACGCGAAGCATTTCTGACCTAGAAACCAATTTTTGTACTATTAAGTTTAGATTATTTTATCTAATTTTAATATTTTAATATAGTGAAGTTTAATCACGTGAAAATACAATATTTGATACATAATATAATATGTTTTTTTAACGTTTCCTATTACGTAAAAGAAAAAAAAACATTTTTGCTAACATTAATGGGGAGAGACATCACACAATAATTATTATTTTAATTTCAGTAAAAGTCCAACTATCCGGATTAATGAGTGTGAGACGTTATCACGTAAAAACTTCCTAAAACATGTTTAGCAAAGTTAATTGCATAGACGACGAAACGCGCCGGCACGGCCGCCAGCGCCCTTTTTTTCTATCTTATTATAACATGTCCTTTATTATTTTATTTCCAGATAACGATCGCGATATTTAGCAATCCCCATGACTGAAGTTCAGACAAACGGAGATCTTCTGTAGCTATCTTGAAATGACAAAAAAAGACAGTTTTCAAATTAAAGGCTTGATAAAAAGAATACCTACGAAAAACCAATTAAAATATCAGGCGCAAGTTATTTGTATTTTTACAGGTTTTTTAAACCATTACACTCAATTCATTTTAAAATTGAAATTTAGTTTTTATCAGTTGTGTGTGTGTTACGTATTTCATATGTACCATTGTCGACGTGTCGGATTGCATTGCAGCGTCCATCTTTAGGATTGATTTGAAACGTCGACAGAGTGGGTACTAGAAAAAATCTGATAATAATAAAATAAATGTATTATTTTATGTATATAATATGATAATAAAAATAAATAAATATTAATAAAATATTAAAAATAAATCTTTATCAACCATAATAATGTGATAAGTACAAAAATAAAATATTATATAAAATAAAGGTATACATGGTCAAATGACGGATTTATTGCCACTAGCATTTTTTATACAGTCGGATCAAAAACAACTAAAAATTACAATAATAAAAAAAGTCAAAATTAACTATTAAAAAAATTAAATATAATAATAAGTAAATAAATATAAAGTTAGGAAAATACAATATTTGCATCGGAACGGCAGGAAACGAAAAATATTTTTTTTTTAAGTTGCAAATGTTTCTGATAGTGACATATTAATTCATTACGTATGTAAATTATAGATGTAGCAAAAAATAGATAATTACAAGACAGATAATTGCACTTTTTAGTTTAGAAATCTTCTCTATGTTTTAAATTGTTTGTTGATTAATGAAACTAGAATGTAAATAAGACGCCAATAAAAGCGACGTAACTCTCATAACCTAGGTTTTGTGACTAAAACTTATAATCGCCAACTCTCGCTTAAACCTTTATTGATGTATGTTTTGGTTGATTAAGTCAATAATTTGGTTCTTTTACTAGCGCATAGTATGCAATAATAAAAAAAACAAAAAGGTTATTCGTTACGAACACATTTTTATAGATTTAAAAAAAAAAAGTACATGAAAATATCGAGGCTTCACTGATAGAATGCATTAAGTCATTAAAACAAGTTCTGAGATAATCGCAATTGAAGCTTTTTTATTCTTTCAACGCATTGTTTCTCCCAGAATTTTCTTTTATTTTTATTTTTTTAAAGCTTTGAAAGAGTAATCTTTAATCTAAGCATAACATAAGATTTTGAAATCAACATCTTCCACTTATATTTAAAAATATTTTAAATATATAAAGACTGTTGACTTAATGCATTCTGTCAGTGTAGCCTCGATATATGATGTGAAAATTATATTTGATGACGATTTTTCGGCTTTATTCGGCGGAACTAGGGACGCGATATTGTCGTGGGAAGAGGCGATATTGCTGGCGGACGATCGGATCTCTCGGAGGCGTCTGGTGATGTCCACATGCTCTACTTCGGAGCGGATGTGAAAAAGAATATAATCTGCAATAAATTGGCAGAACATTATGGCCAACCCTGAAAATATTCGCAGTGTCGTGAACTTTTTTCTGTCATTCGTATCATCGCTTCGGGTCGCACTTTCCTCTTGCGGGTCGTAAGAATAAGACATAGTAGATTTTTCCTTCTCGGATACCAAGAGTGAGACGAGATTAAGCTGCGCGAGTTGGAGAGAGATGGTAATATTATTTTCCACTTTCCCCTCTCCCTAGTGAGGCCGAGAGAGAGGGAAGTTGGCTTTCGCACTCCCGGCCGGACTATTCTCGTGTTGGCAATCTCCTAAAATGGCCGCTCGCGCGAACATCCAGACTTACAAAACAGTGGCTTTCTTTATTTATTTACATCCATCAGTAACCAATACATTACATTTCGTATTACTACGGTGCGGAAGTGAAAAGGAGTCAAAATCATCGCAGATCTCTGACCGAATCAACGTGAAATTGAACCAACGCACGTGGGCGTTATGAGGTCCACGGAGCTATTTTTATACAGAGAAAAACGTGTAGGTACTAGATGTCATTATGATATTATGTCAGCGATACACTTTAGACTATTAAGATTTTCCCAAAATACACGCACTGTACTGATTAGATTATAAAAGCAAAATATCAAAGTGGAATGAAACTCGTTAATCTTGGTCTGGGATGTTAAATAAAATTAACGATCAGGAACGGATAATATGGAGCAAAAACTAAAGGAAGAAAAATTATTGTTCTGTGAAACATTCTTACTGACAACTGAGATAAAGAAATATGTTATACAATAAATTACTACGGCCACCGTGGTGTAGTAGCTAAGACGCTTGACTCGCGCACGGAAGGTTCCGGGTTCCATTTCCGGTGAGAACCCAAAAAATAAATATGTTTTTTTCTCAAACCTGGGTGTTCTGTGCCGTAATTCATCACTGTAATTGGGTCATCTGGCCTGTTGTGGCGCGAAAAAAAACATTACTGGGAAGGCCCATTTCACACGTATTATCCAAATCCACACGATAAGGTAAAATTGGGTTGAATTAATATTAGTGACCGACCGAAGTTTCGGTTTCGGCCGAAAATTCCTAAGGTGAATGTAAAATAAATTAAAAAATAAATACGTTCAATAAGGTCCTTTTTAAAACATCCGCACGCGTCGGACAGGCGTTCGTTTTCGTTTCTCCCAACTCCTAACCACCAATTTTTAATATTTTTTTACAAGACAACTTTAGAAAAGTTTTATTTTTTATTTTATACGGACGTATCCCAAACAAACATTACTATTTAAAGATATACATATATATATTAGCACAATTAGAGATATTGGAATGTTTCCATCCAAATAATTAGCCATTCTCTAGCATAAAAAATACAAACTAGACTGATTTTGTGATTTGTTGATTAGTTAGTAGTTTTAAGATCTTTCATATTAACAATATTCTGAGTTTGTCCAAATTCTAGACAAGGACTGGATTCGACTCCCCGGGAGCTGTCAATATTAACGTATTACAACAGAGATGAAGAACATTTTAGAGAAGGTAATATATAAGTCTAGCCATCTACAGGGCTTATGACCTGTCAATGGATGGTTTAAGTCCTGGAATCCAGTCCTTGTCTACAAAAATTTAGACGAACTCAAAATATTGTTGATAAATCGACCTGGTCCATGAAGAAGTATAGATATTGAAAAAATAACATTTTCAGGCGTTGTCTAATATATAAGTGAAATAATATTGTTAATTGAATCGGCATTCACTTCGTAACACTTCATTAAAAATTATTATGAAAATAAAACTTTGTTATTAGTGCTACACAATTTGTATTATTTAACAAGAACAGAGATTTTCAGTTTTATATCACCCGTCGATGGGAGGAGGGCTCTCCCGAAACTGTAGTAGTGTTCTTGTAAAGGAATAAAAATTGTGTAACACTAATAACAGAGTTTTATTTTCATGATAATTTTGAATTTGTAGGTGAAATAATTAAATTAGATGAATCTCACCCGCATATATAAAGGTTTCAGCTCTTTAACTTCACAAACATCAACAGATGAAAGAATCGAAGGAATATAGATGTTCAAATATGGGCAGAATTGTGAATGTTACAGTGTGTACAGTGGCCACTTAAACCAGCCATTGACAGGTCATAAGCCCTGTAGATGCCTAGACTTCTGTATTACCTTTCAAAATGTTCTTCATCTCTGTTGTTATATGTTAATCTTTGATATTTATATATATTTTTTTGTAATTCCTTTATGATGAGTAAGTAAGTTCAAGTTCCTATGGCGGACGTTGAAGAACTGTTCATTTAACATAACAAAAAACGAAAAAGCGCTGAAAATGAACTAATTTACCCTTAAAATTTATTTCATATATTTTGTTTACCACTTATTTTAATGAACACTTGAAGTTTGACTATAAAATCACCTACTTTTAAGAGTTTTTAGCGTTTTTAACTTATTACAATAAGTATCGGGTTCAGTTTTAGCCGAAACTAGAACAGAAGCCTAAATTCGGTTTCGGTATTTGCCGATAATCTTGTTTCGGTCGGTCACTAATCAACATACATTTTCGGTTTTTTTAATAATATATTTATATATATATTTTTATATTTTTTTATTTCTTAAGTTAGCTTATATTAAAACTAATATAAACTATTATGTACATTTACATCATCTATATATATTTACATTTCCTTACAGTAACTTATACATTTATTTTTAAATTCTCTCAGACACTTTTCATTCTTCATACATTCAGGCATCTCATCATACATTTTTAAACCCTTATACATCAAACAATTTTGCGACTCAGCTCTTTTCAATAATGGTAGTCTTTTTTTATCCTTTTATCTAGTAGCATATTCATGACAATTTTTGTTTAAGACAACTTTATCCTTAAAATATTTTGGTAATTTATCGTGAAAAAATTTATGTATAAATATCAACATATTAAATTTAAGTCTCCTTCTTACAGATAACCATTTTAGTTCATCTCTCATCTCTCATCTCTCATAATGTCTACTCTCAGATAAAAATCCTGCAAAAGGAAATCGAATAGGGATAAGTCGGCTTCATGGTGTACTGGGTACTGGTTAGTGCGCGTTTGCCTGCCATTAAATAATTATTTTATTGATTTTCCTTATTTAATGGCAGACAAACACACTAACCAGTACATAATGAGACCGAGTGATATCCACTCGATTTACTTTTAAAGACTTTTTTTTTAGACATGGGGGTGCTTCATGACATACTTAGTGGACGCCTTGATAGTCCGGCTCTTATGTCGGAGTTATCATTAAATGTCCCCGGCTACCGCACCCGTCACACGTCGAGCTCTCTATTTCATGTGCCAGCAGTTCGTACGAACTATGCCCAGAACTCTCCCCTTATACGTTTTGCTCGTGAATATAATTTGAACTTTCCCTTTATTGATTGTAAAAAAATAACATTTAAAATGCGCGTCTTAAAACATACTTTTTTGTCTAATACTTAGTTTCAATAATCTTATTTTGATTTATTATATTTTATCTCTAATTCTTAAAATTTTATATATGTTTATATTTTCGACACTTGTGCAATAATATTTACACACATGTCCACCCTCATTCCAATATAACACCCACTCACCCACTCTCTCACTCACTTACACTCATTCAAACACACAAGTATGTATTGTACGTGTATTTAATGTATTTCTGTGGATATCTGTCTTTGGTTTTATTCTCTGTATATTTTATTTGTTATATTTTTGTTACATGTATTACTGTTGATATCCCCAATAAATAAAATAAAAAATAAATAAAATAAAGGATTTTACCTAAGAGTAGCCACTAAATAAATAAATAAAAAGAAATAAGAAGACCTTATTTAACTGTGTCGTGTGGATTTGGACAATACGAATGGAATTGAAATTTATTTTTATTCGACTAAAATAACATTACAAACGAAACAAAATATTAAAGGCGTTAAATTGGGATTAGAGCAATGGCTTAATATTATGATGGCATAATTTACGCTCCAATAGCAAGAGTATTTGCCTCTTAAACATAGTTTCACTGATGTGAAAAATGTCGATCTCCAAAGTGATCTTGTTCAGCTATCTGACTGTTCTTCGGCATGACCAGAGGCAGGTTGGTTCTGGAAACCCAGAGGTAAAGCATTGTGTGCGGACGCTTTCGGAGAATATGAAAATAAAGTAATAGGCCTAAAGAACACGGCTCGTTCCAATACAAGTATGATGGAACTATTTAAATTTATTTCAACAGAGAGGGAAAAAGTTTTCGAGAAGGGAATATGGAAGTCTAGGCATTTACAGGGCTTATGACCTGTCATTGGCTGGTTTAAGTGGCCACTTTACACACTGTGTAACATTCACCATTCTGCCCATGTTTGAACATCCACATTTCCTCAACTCTTCCATCTGTTGACTTTTGTGAAGTAAAAGAGCTGAAACCTTTATCACGTGGGTGAGATTCATCCGGCTGAACCAAATCACCTACTAGGCAACGCCTGGAAACAATTTTCCAATTTTTATACTTCTTCTTTTACCAGGTAGTAATTCAACAATGTTTGATTATGTCCAAATGCTTGCAGACTGGCTGGATTTCCTCCCTAGGGAGTTGTTCGTATTTAAATTTATTTCAACAGAGAGGGAAAAAGTTTTCGAGAAGGGAATATGGCGGATGAATCTCACCCACGTGATAAAGGTTTCAGCTCTTTTACTTCACAAAAGTCAACAGATGGAAGAGTTGAGGAAATGTGGATGTTCAAACATGGGCAGAATGGTGAATGTTACACAGTGTGTAAAGTGGCCACTTAAACCA